>NC_069503.1:680351046-680714796 GCF_027579735.1 Bombina bombina
ATTTTCCGAATTCAAATCGATCCGAACCGAACTTCGAAAAATTCTGAATCGATCCAAACCGAACCAAATTTTTTCGCCATGCACATGTCTAATATTAATGTGTTTATATGTGTATATACTTATATACATATATATTAATGTGTTTATATGTGTATATACTTATATACATATATATTAATGTGTTTATATGTGTATATACTTATATACATATATATTAATGTGTTTATATGTGTATATACATATATACATATATATTAATGTGTTTATATGTGTATATGCTTATATACATATATATTAATGTGTTTATATGTGTATATACGTATATACATATATATTAATGTGTTTATATGTGTATATACTTATATACATATATATTAATGTGTTTATATGTGTATATACTTATATACATATATATTAATGTGTTTATATGTGTATATACATATATACATATATATTAATGTGTTTATATGTGTATATGCTTATATACATATATATTAATGTGTTTATATGTGTATATACGTATATACATATATATTAATGTGTTTATGTGTGTATATACTCATATTAACACATAAATATATATAATACAAGATGTAAGAGAGATTAGGTGATTTACAATAAAATCACCTGTTAAAGACTGGGAATTCAGCACTCTTTTGAAAAAGGACAAAGAAAAAGAAACACGTCTTGAATTTGAAACAAAGTTACATTTATTCTCACACTGTGTCGAGCTTGGGCTCGTTAGATTGACACCATCCAGATACACTCTATACATTAAGTGTCGTGGTTTGAAATACTAAAATTTTAAAAGTACAAATGCATTACCAACTCAAAGCATTTAACAACTCAAAGCATTTTATTTACATATGCAAGAAAAATGTTGCTAGGACCGGTCCATGTGAGGTGACAGACAGTTAACAAGAAATAATTACTTCCTAAAGTATATAGAGCTGTGGTAAAGCCACAGACATGCTACAACTGAATAGGCACAAAACCGTGAACCTCAAATTTAATTCTCAGACCTATTAAAGTGAAGGTCAATTTTCATCAATGAGTGCCCGGTTTTTAAAAATACTTTTAAAATCAGGGGCACTTTCATTGATGAAAATTAACATTGCACTGGATTTTAAGAAATACTTACCTTTTACTTCTGCAAAGCCGGATCGACGATCTCCCTCCTTCTTCTTCCTGCTGTAGACAACAGCAATGACGAAACTGGCTTCCTCCAATCACAGCCAGGCATCACGAGCTGGACGCTCTGGGGTGCAAGCCATGATTGGAGGAAGCCGGTTTTTGTCATTTCTGACGTCACTACAGAGGAACTGAGGCTGAGATCGGCGATCCGGTTTTGCAGGAGAAAAAGGTAAGTATTTCTTAAAATCCAGTGCAATGTTAATTTTCATCAATGAAAGTGCCCCTGTTTTAAAAAGTATTTTTTAAAAACCGGGCACTCATTGATGAAAATTGACCTTCACTTTAAGGTTTTAGTAAAACTGATGTCAATAAATGAGGCTTACTTATAATTGTGCATAGTCACTTGTCAACTCTTAGACAACAGCACATAGTATCTTAAAAAGAATCATATATAAGTTTGTTACTAAGAGTAGCATGGATGTTGTTAGAAAAATGATCATACAAAAGGAAGCCTTGTTCACAATTTCACAGTTAGATAGATGACATAGGCGGTTTGTGAAGTAGGATGATACCCTTAGGGTTCAGCATAGCTTGGTAGAGGATTCAATATGTTAACAGTCTATTGCATACTGATATAGTAATAATGAATCATTCAAACGATATATACTTTTCCAAGGATCAGGGTCGGACTGGGATCAAAAATAGGCAATGGCATTTTAAGGCATAGCAGCCCCCACCAATATTTGAAATGACCATATAGAGGACTGGCAACCCAGAGGCTCCGGGAACAGCAACTGCACCACTTTGAAATCCAATATTTAATAATGAATAAAATAAGTAGACAGTCCCTTTAAACCTCTAAATATGTGAAAATTAGTAAGTGCAAAAAAAAAAAGACCTAGCTCTTTATTAGCAACAAATAAATGCGAAATGAGTAAATTATAAGTTCAAAGCACTTAAAATAATAGCAACAAATAAATGCGATATGAGTAAATTATAAGTTCAAAGCACTTAAAATAATATAAATTCATGGAGTAGATGTCTACTTTTATTCATTGATTGACAGCATATTTTGAAGCCAGAAAGACAAAGATGCAGGAGGATATCCTTATCTGTTACCATACCCCTCTGTCAACTGTACCTGTCTTGTATAGAAAGCAGCATGAAAAGCAACAGTCATGAGTAGCGGTAATGGTGCCTGTTAGATGGAGCAAAATAACAAACAGCAATGGAGGAGGATACCTCATTTGTGTAGT
Organism: Bombina bombina; assembly: GCF_027579735.1. NCBI lineage: Eukaryota > Metazoa > Chordata > Amphibia > Anura > Bombinatoridae > Bombina > Bombina bombina. The sequence goes on from NC_069503.1 coordinate 680,353,437, forward strand.
TGTATCCCTCTGTCAACTGCACCTGTGTGTTATATATTTGGCAACATTACCAGACTTCAGTGTTTCGTCTAAAGGCTGCTTCGCAAAGTTGGCATAAGATCCACTGTGCAGACCGGACTTAAAGTGAAGGTCAATTTTCATCAATGAGTGCCCGGTTTTTAAAAATACTTTTAAAAACAGGGGCACTTTCATTGATGAAAATTAACATTGCACTGGATTTGAAGAAATACCTTTTACTTCTGCAAAGCCGGATCGACGATCACCCTCCTTCTTCTTCCTGCTGTAGACCACAGCAATGACGAAACTGGCTTCCTCCAATCACAGCCAGGCATCACGAGCTGGACGCTCTGGGGTGCAAGCCATGATTGGAGGAAGCTGGTTTTGTCATTTCTGACTTCAGTACAGAGGAACTGAGGCTGAGATCAGCGATCCGGTTTTGCAGGAGTAAAAGGTATTTCTTCAAATCCAGTGCAATGTTAATTTTCATCAATGAAAGTGCCCCTGTTTTTAAAAATATTTTTAAAAACCGGGCACTCATTGATGAAAATTGACCTTCACTTTAAATGTCTTTCATAAATTCCGTGTCTGTATTCACCTTCTTGGAGCTTTTTTAGATGTATCGGCACGCTTGAACTTCTCCGCAATGCAAGCGCATGGATACATAGCACATACATATATATTTACTTCAAACACACAGTTCCCATAGACCTCAATGTAAAGGCACTTCTCCACCAACTTTAAGCCCTAAAAACTGCTTTGTAAGTTATTTAAAAAAAAAAAAGTTACATTTTTTATTTTATTATTACCAACACAACACTGAAATTTGGGGTCAATTGGAAGACATTTAAAAAATTAACCAGAGATCTGATCTGATGGAGCGCTAACCAACTGGTTATTTATTGCTCACCCGTAAATGGGCGAAAATGCCCATTTACTGGCATGAGATAAATTAGTGCTCCACTTGTAATGTAGCTCATAATAAGTAATCATTATGGACAAATACATGAATACTGAGATCCCATGTGTAATAAACAGCAATAAAAAAAAATGTAATAAAGTAAAAAAAAGTTTAAGAAAAAAATGTATTTTGAATCATAGTGGCTGTTTCAATGGTATATACTAGAAAGCTCTATTCCATGCATTGTGCTTGACCTCAAATACCAGCGCACATTTGCATGCGCTGGTATTATGAGTGTAGCGCATATATCGCGCTCGTGTTAGCGCAATTTTTCACTCCACTCGTAATCTAGCCCTTTATGCCTAAGCTTTCCATGTCAGTATAAACAGCTTGGGATACATTTGCTGAGAAAGAAAACATAAACTGATATTAAAAGGACAATCTACACCTTAGTTATCTTAAAGTCTTAATTTACGTTAAGCTGCAAGTAGCCTACTGCACCCTTTCTATATCATGCAGCAGTAACAGTAAAAAAGTTATTTTAAAGTGATTATTGTTTCTGGTGACTTTGAAATGGCTGCTAAGCTCCGCCCACTGATGACATCACAATCTGGGCTGCATCTAGACACTCTGCTGAATAGCATTGACACAGTATGTTGAATCCCTTTAGAGAGTCTTTTGTAACTAGTAAAAGCCTTTAATGCAGCCCAGATTGTGATGTCATCAGTGGGCAGATCTCGGCAGCCATTTCAAAGTGACCAGAAACAATCATCATTTTAAAATAACTTGTCTACTGTTACTGGTGCATGATATAGAAAGGGGTGCAGGAGGGTATTTACAGCTTAATCTAAAGTAAAACGTTAAGATGACTAAGGTGTAGACTGTCCCTTAAATAAAAAACAAAACATAAATAAATTAAGTGAAACTTCTCTGTATTGACAGAGTTTATTTGTTGGCGAATTGCACAAATGCATAACTAGAAGCTGATTAGGCTAACACACTGTAAAACTACTTGTCTTTGTCCAGTTGTTGATAAGATAGTTTGACATGTGCAATGGTCATACTGATATGGCAAGGGTTCCTTTCTTATCTGTAAGTGGGTTTCATTTTATTTAGCCTAATTGCTTTCTAGGGAATGGCTCCTTGAAGGAGGTTAGTGACAAATAATCTTTTATATGGCTATAAATAGAAGTTTGTTTGTTTTTCCTTTTAAATCTCTTAAAAGGGACTTTCAGCCTTAAATTTTGTTCACATAAAGGGCTAGATTACAAGAGGTGCTCTTGCCCAGGTGCTCTGTTAAATGCATATAGAAAGTTCCAAAGAATTTGGCACTCATAGGTCTTGATAAAGTTTAATACTTTTATTAAACCTTTTTGCATGGTATTTAAAAAAAGTTTTTAACTTTATCAAAATCTATGAGTGCCCGAATTCTTTGGAACTTATAAATATATATATATATATATATATATATATATATATATATATATATATATATATATACAGTATCTCAAAAAAGTGAGTACACCCCTCACATTTTTGTAACTTTTTTTATTATATCTTTTCATGTGACAAAACTGAAGAAATTACACTTTGCTACAACGTAAAGTAGTGAGTGTACAGCCCGTATAACAGTGTAAATTTGCTGTCCCCTCAAAATAACTCAACACACAGCCATTAATGTCTAAACCGTTGGCAACAAAAGTGAGTACACCCCTAAGTGGAAATGTCCAAATTGGGCCCAATTAGCCATTTTCCCTCCCAGGTGTCATGTGACTAGTTAGTGTTACAAGGTCTCAGGTGTGAATGGGGAGCAGGTGTGTTAAATTTGGTGTTATCGCTCTCACATTCTCTCATACTGGTCACTGGAAGTTCAACATGGCACCTCCATGGCAAAGAACTCTCTGAGGATCTGAAAAAAAAAAAGAATTTTTGCTCTACATAGAGATGGCCTAGGCTATAAAAAGATTGCCAAGACCCTGAAACTGAGCTGCAGCAGTTTCACAGGACAGGTTCCACTCAGAACAGGCCTCGCCATGGTCGACCAAAGAAGTTGAGTGCACATACTCAGCATCATATTCAGAGGTTGTCTTTGTGAAATATACATATGAGTGCTGCCAGAATTGCTGCAGAGGTTGAAGGGGTTAGGGGTCAGCCTGTCAGTGCTCAGACCATACGCCGCACACTGCATCAAATTGGTCTGCATGGCTGTCGCAAAAGAAGGAAGCCTCTTCGAAAGATAATGCATAAGAAAGCCCGCAAACAGTTTGCTGATGACAAGCAGACTAAGGACATGGTTTACTAGAACCATGTCCTGTGGTTCGATGAGACCAAGATAAACTTATTTGCTGGTGTCAAGCATGTGTGGCGGCAACCAAGTGAGGCGTACAAAGACAACTGTGTCTTGCCTACAGTCAAGCATGGTGGTGGGAGTGTCATGGTCTGGGCCTGCATGAGTGCTACCGGCACTGGGGAGCTACAGTTCATTGAGGGAACCATGAATGCCAACGTGTACTGTGATATACTGAAGCAGAGCATGATCCCCTATCTTTGGAGACTGGGCCGCAGGGCAGTATTCCAACATAACAACCCCAAACACACCTCCAAGACAACCCCTGCCTTGCCAAAGAAGCTGAGGGTAAAGGTGATGGACTGGCCAAGCATGTCTCCAGACCTAAACCCTATTGAGCATCTGTGAGGTATCCTCAAATGGAAGGGGGGGGAGCGCAAGGTCTCTAACATCCACCAGCTCTGTGATGTCGTTATGGAGAAGTGGAAGAGGACTCCAGTGGCAACCTGTGAAGCTCTGTTGAACTCCATGCCCAAGAGGGTTAAGGCAGTGCTGGAAAATAATGGTGGTCACACAAAATATTGAAACTTTGGGTCCAATTTGGACATTTCCACTTTCACTTTTGTTGCCAACGGTTTAGATATTAATGGCTGTGTGTAGAGTTATTTTGAGGGGACAGCAAATGTACACTGTTATACAGGCTGTACACTCACTACCTTACATTGTAGCAAAGTGTCATTTCTCCAGTGTTGTCACATGAAAAGATATAATAAAATATTTACAAAAATGTGAGGGGTGTACTTACTTTTGTGAGATACTGTATATGTATGTATGTGTATATATATATATATATATATATATATATATATATATATATATATAACATTTGCTTAAAATTGATATTGGATATTTCAAGGTTTGACTAGGAAGGGCTCAAAAGTGTATATACATGTGTGTGTGTATATGTATGTATGTATATATCTATATGTATATATATATATATATATATATATATATATGTTTGTTAAAGGACCAGTCAACACAGTAGATTTGCATAATCAACAAATGCAAGATAACAAGACAATGCAATAGCACTTAGGGGCCCATTTATCAAGCACCGGATTTATCAAGCTCCCGTTTCGAGTACGATCGGTTTGATTGACACCTCCCTGCTGGAGGCCGATTGGCCGCGAATCTGCAGGGGGTGGCGTTGCACCAGCAGCTCACAAGATCTGCTGGGGAAATGCTGAATACGGAGATCGTATTGCTCTCCGCATTCAGCGAGGTCCACCAGACCTTTGATAAATATCCCCCTTAGTCTGAACCTCAAATGAATAGTAGATTTTTTTATAAAACTTTTGACAATTTTATGTTATATCTATTTCCACGCCCCCTGTACCATGTGACAGCAATCAGCCAATCACAAATGTATATACGCTTATTCTGTGAATTCTTGCACATGCTCAGTAGGAGCTGGTGACCCAAAAAGTTTAAATATAGAGACTGTGCACTTTTTAGTGGAAGTAAATTGGGAAGTTGTTTAAAATTGCATGCTCTATATGAATCATGAAAGTTTAATTTTGTTTGAGTGTCCCTTTAAACTTTTATTCTAGCCCTAACACTTTATTTCATGTCTCAAGTCATGCTAAGTTTTCAAGCCCTATTATGTATCACACTTGAGCGCAAGACATAACTTTCAACTTGCAATTTGTGAAATGTTTAGTGCAATCACAATGTCCATTGAAATTATCAGGCATACTAAAGGGATATCAACCGCTCTAAGAGGCCTATTTATCAAGCCGTCAACCGCAAATACGCTGGAATTCTGTAGCGTAATTGTGGAGAACTTGATTCGCCTTAGTTATCAAAGCCTATAGACTGGCAAAAGTAGAAATGTGTGACGTAACATACGATCTGCCGGTCTCAGTCCGACACAGATCGATGCTTACGTCATTACAGATGTTACGAATGCAAATTCGGCACTATCTGACTACTTTTGCTAGTTAACAAAAATCTACCAGGTACGCTCGCCACTATTCCGACCCAGCGTACCTGGTTTTCAATCCGCCGCCTTGGAGGCGGCGGATGCCATAGGAATCAATGGGAGTCTGAAAGCAGCGAAATCTTATGTTCGCTGCTGCCCGATATCCCATTGATTCCTATGGGAGAATAAAAGTTATGTTTACACCAAACACCCTAACATGTACCCCAAGTCTAAACACCCCTAATCTGCCGCCCCCTACACTGCCGCCACCTATATTATACTTATTAACCCCTAATCTGCCGCCCGAAACCGCCGCCACCTTCATTATACTTATTAACCCCTAATCTGCCGCAACCTACATTATACTTATTAACCCCTAATCTGCTGCCCTGACACCACCGCCACCTACATTATACGTATTAACCCCTATCCCGCCGCTCCCGGACCCCACCACAACTAAATAAATGTATTAACCCCTAAACCCCTAAACCCCTGGCCTCCCACATCACTAGCACTTACTAAACCTATTAACCCCTAAACCGCCAACCCCCCACATCGCCATAGACTAAATTAAACTATTAACCCCTAAACCTAACAACCCGCTAACTTTATATTAAATATTTACTCATCCCTATCTTATAATAAATTTAAACTTACCTTTAGATTTAAATTAAACTATATTAAACTAATAATTAACCTACCCTAACTGTTATACTAAAATTACATTAAACTGTATTAAACTAATAATTAACCTACCCTAACTATTAGACTAAATTACATTAAACTATATTAAATTAATAATTAATCTACCCTAACTTTTATACTAAAATTACATTAAACTACAAATTAAATCAACTATACAGGGAGTGCAGAATTATTAGGCAAATGAGTATTTTGACCACATCATCCTCTTTATGCATGTTGTCTTACTCCAAGCTGTATAGGCTTGAAAGCCTACTACCAATTAAGCATATTAGGTGATGTGCATCTCTGTAATGAGAAGGGGTGTGGTCTAATTACATCAACACCCTATATCAGGTGTGCATAATTATTAGGCAACTTCCTTTCCTTTGGCAAAATGGGTCAAAAGAAGGACTTGACAGGCTCAGAAAAGTCAAAAATAGTGAGATATCTTGCAGAGGGATGCAGCACTCTTAAAATTGCAAAGCTTCTGAAGTGTGATCATCGAACAATCAAGCGTTTCATTCAAAATAGTCAACAGGGTCGCAAGAAGTGTGTGGAAAAACCAAGGCGCAAAATAACTGCCCATGAACTGAGAAAAGTCAAGCGTGCAGCTGCCAAGATGCCACTTGCCACCAGTTTGGCCATATTTCAGAGCTGCAACATCACTGGAGTGCCCAAAAGCACAAGGTGTGCAATACTCAGAGACATGGCCAAGGTAAGAAAGGCTGAAAGATGACCACCACTGAACAAGACACACAATCTGAAACGTCAAGACTGGGCCAAGAAATATCTCAAGACTGATTTTTCTAAGGTTTTATGGACTGATGAAATGAGAGTGAGTCTTGATGGGCCAGATGGATGGGCCCATGGCTGGATTGGTAAAGGGCAGAGAGCTCCAGTCCGACTCAGACGCCAGCAAGGTGGAGGTGGAGTACTGGTTTGGGCTGGTATTATCAAAGATGAGCTTGTGGGGCCTTTTCGGGTTGAGGATGGAGTCAAGCTCAACTCCCAGTCCTACTGCCAGTTTCTGGAAGACACCTTCTTCAAGCAGTGGTACAGGAAGAAGTCTGCATCCTTCAAGAAAAACATGATTTTCATGCAGGACAATGCTCCATCACACGCGTCCAAGTACTGCACAGCGTGGCTGGCAAGAAAGGGTATAAAAGAAGAAAATCTAATGACAAGGCCTCCTTGTTCACCTGATCTGAACCCCATTGAGAACCTGTGGTCCATCATCAAATGTGAGATTTACAAGGAGGGAAAACAGTACACCTCTCTGAACAGTGTCTGGGAGGCTGTGGTTGCTGCTGCACGCAATGTTGATGGTGAACAGATCAAAACACTGACAGAATCCATGGATGGCAGGCTTTTGAGTGTCCTTGCAAAGAAAGGTGGCTATATTGGTCACTGATTTGTTTTTGTTTTGTTTTTGAATGTCAGAAATGTATATTTGTGAATGTTGAGATGTTATATTGGTTTCACTGGTAAAAATAAATAATTGAAATGGGTATATATTTGTTTTTTGTTAAGTTACCTAATAATTATGCACAGTAATAGTCACCTGCACACACAGATATCCCCCTAAAATAGCTAAAACTAAAAACAAACTAAAAACTACTTCCAAAAATATTCAGCTTTGATATTAATGAGTTTTTTGGGTTCATTGAGAACATGGTTGTTGTTCAATAATAAAATTAATCCTCAAAAATACAACTTGCCTAATAATTCTGCACTCCCTGTATTATATATTTAAACACCTAACCCTACTCAAATAATTTAAATCTACACTAAAAAATTACTAAGTTACAAAAGCTAACAACTAAGTTACAAAAAATAACAAACACTAAAGTTACACAAAAAAATAAACACTAAGTTACAAAAAATAAAAAACAAATTATCAAAGATTTAAACTAATTACACCTAATCTAAGGGCCCTATGAAAATAAAAAAGCCCCCCCCCCCAAAATAAAAAAAAACCCTAACCTACAATAAACTACAAATAGCCCTTAAAAGGGCCTTTTGCAGTGCATTGCCCCAAAGAAATAATCTCTTTTACCTGTAAATAAAAAATACAAATACCCCCCCCAACAGTAAAACCCACCACCCACACAACCAACCCCCCCAAATAAAAACCTAACTAAAAAAAACTAAGCTCCCCATTGCCCTGAAAAGGGCATTTGTATGGGCATTGCCCTTAAAAGGGCATTTAGCTTTATTGCAGCCCAAACCCTAATCTAAAACTAAAACCCACCCAATAAACTCTTAAAAAATCCTAACACTAACCCCTGAAGATTCACTTACAATCAGCCAATAGAATGCAAGCTCAATCCTATTGGTTGATTGGACCAGCCAATAGGATGAAAGTTCAATCCTATTGGCTGATTGCAACAGGCAATAGAATTTTTCAACCTTAATTCCGATTGGCTGATAGAATTCTAGCTGATAGAGCTGATTTCTTTGGGGCAATGCCCCGCAAAAGGCCCTATTAAGGGCTATTTGTAGTTTATTGTAAGTTAGGGTTTTTTTTATTTTGTGGGGGCTTTTTTATTTTCATAGGGCCCTTAGATTAGGTGTAATTAGTTTAAATCTTTGATAATTTGTTTTTTTTATTTTTTGTAACTTACGGCTAGATTTGGAGTTTGGCGGCCAAGGGGGTGCGTTAGCTACGCGGGCTTTTTTCTGGCCGCACCATAAAAATAACTCTGGTATTGAGAGTCCAAAAAAATGCTGCGTTAGGCTCCAAAAAAGGAGCGTAGAGCATTTTTACCGCAAATGCAACTCTCGATACCAGAGTTGCTTACGGACGCGGCCAGCCTCAAAAACGTGCTTGTGCACGATTCCCCCATAGGAAACAATGGGGCAGTTTGAGCTGAAAAAAAACCTAACACCTGCAAAAAAGCTGCGTTCAGCTCCTAACGCAGCCCCATTGTTTCCTATGGGGAAACACTTCCTACGTCTGCACCTAACACTCTAACATGTACCCCGAGTCTAAACACCCCTAACCTTACACTTATTAACCCCTAATCTGCCGCCCCCGCTATCGCTGACCCCTGCATTATATTATTAACCCCTAATCTGCCGCTCCGTAAACCGCCGCTACTTACATTATCCCTATGTACCCCTAATCTGCTGCCCCTAACACCGCCGACCCCTATATTATATTTATTAACCCCTAATCTGCCCCCCTCAACGTCGCCTCCACCTGCCTACACTTATTAACCCCTAATCTGCTGAGCGGACCTGAGCGCTACTATAATAAAGTTATTAACCCCTAATCCGCCTCACTAACCCTATCATAAATAGTATTAACCCCTAATCTGCCCTCCCTAACATCGCCGACACCTAACTTCAATTATTAACCCCTAATCTGCCGACCGGAGCTCACCGCTACTATAATAAATGGATTAACCCCTAAAGCTAAGTCTAACCCTAACACTAACACCCCCTAAGTTAAATATAATTTAAATCTAACGAAATTAATTAACTCTTATTAAATAAATTATTCCTATTTAAAGCTAAATACTTACCTGTAAAATAAATCCTAATATAGCTACAATATAAATTATAATTACATTGTAGCTATTTTAGGATTAATATTTATTTTACAGGCAACTTTGTAATTATTTTAACCAGATACAATAGCTATTAAATACTTAAGAACTATTTAATAGTTACCTAGTTAAAATAATAACAAAATTACCTGTAAAATAAATCCTAACCTAAGTTACAATTAAACCTAACACTATACTATCATTAAATTAATTAAATAAAATACCTACAATTACCTACAATAAAACCTAACACTACACTATCAATAAATAAATTAAATACAATTCCTACAAATAACTACAATGAAATAAACTAACTAAAGTACAAAAAATAAAAAAGAACTAAGTTACAAAAAATAAAAAAATATTTACAAACATCAGAAAAATATTACAACAATTTTAAACCAATTACACCTACTCTAAGCCCCCTAATAAAATAACAAAGACCCCCAAAATAAAAAAATGCCCTATCCTATTCTAAATTAATAAAGTTAAAAGCTCTTTTACCTTACCAGCCCTGAACAGGGCCCTTTGCGGGGCATGCCCCAAGAAATTCAGCTCTTTTGCCTGTAAAAAAAAACATACAATACCCCCCCCCAACATTACAACCCACCACCCACATACCCCTAATCTAACCCAAACCCCCCTTAAATAAACCTAACACTAAGCCCCTGAAGATCTTCCTACCTTGTCTTCACCTCACCAGGTATCACCGATCCGTCCTGGCTCCAAAATCTTCATCCAACCCAAGCGGGGGCTGGCGATACATCATCCGGTGCTGAAGAGGTCCAGAAGAGGCTCCAAAGTCTTCATCATATCCGGGAAGAAGAGTAGATCCGGACCGGCAACCATCTTCTTCCAAGCGGCATCTTCTATCTTCATCAGATGACGACCGGCTCCATCCTGAAGACCTCCAGCGCGGATCCGTCCTCTTCTTCCGACGACTTCCCGACGAATGACGGTTCCTTTAAGGGACGTCATCCAAGATGGCTTCCCTCGAATTCCGATTGGCTGATAGGATTCTATCAGCCAATCGGAATTAAGGTAGGAAAATTCTGATTGGCTGATGGAATCAGCCAATCAGAATCAAGTTCAGTCCGATTGGCTGATCCAATCAGCCAATCAGATTGAGCTCGCATTCTATTGGCTGATCGGAACAGCCAATAGAATGCGAGCTCAATCTGATTGGCTGATTGGATCAGCCAATCGGATTGAACTTGATTCTGATTGGCTGATTCCATCAGCCAATCAGAATTTTCCTACCTTAATTCCGATTGGCTGATAGAATCCTATCAGCCAATCGGAATTCAAGGGACGCCATCTTGGATGACGTCCCTTAAAGGAACCGTCATTCGTCGGGAAGTCGTCGGAAGAAGAGGACGGATCCGCGCTGGAGGTCTTCAGGATGGAGCCGGTCGTCATCGGATGAAGATAGAAGATGCCGCTTGGAAGAAGATGGTTGCCGGTCCGGATCTACTCTTCTTCCCGGATAGGATGAAGACTTTGGAGCCTCTTCTGGACCTCTTCAGCACCGGATGATGGATCGCCAGCCCCCGCTTGGGTTGGATGAAGATTTTGGAGCCAGGACGGATCGGTGATACCTGGTGAGGTGAAGACAAGGTAGGAAGATCTTCAGGGGCTTAGTGTTAGGTTTATTTAAGGGGGGTTTGGGTTAGATTAGGGGTATGTGGGTGGTGGGTTGTAATGTTGGGGGGGGTATTGTATGTTTTTTTTTACAGGCAAAAGAGCTGAATTTCTTGGGGCATGCCCCGCAAAGGGCCCTGTTCAGGGCTGGTAAGGTAAAAGAGCTTTTAACTTTATTAATTTAGAATAGGGTAGGGCATTTTTTTATTTTGGGGGTCTTTGTTATTTTATTAGGGTGCTTAGAGTAGGTGTAATTAGTTTAAAATTGTTGTAATATTTTTCTGATGTTTGTAAATATTTTTTTATTTTTTGTAACTTAGTTCTTTTTTATTTTTTGTACTTTAGTTAGTTTATTTCATTGTAGTTATTTGTAGGAATTGTATTTAATTTATTTATTGATAGTGTAGTGTTAGGTTTTATTGTAGGTAATTGTAGGTATTTTATTTAATTAATTTATTGATAGTATAGTGTTAGGTTTAATTGTAACTTAGGTTAGGATTTATTTTACAGGTAATTTTGTTATTATTTTAACTAGGTAACTATTAAATAGTTCTTAACTATTTAATAGCTATTGTACCTGGTTAAAATAATTACAAAGTTGCCTGTAAAATAAATATTAATCCTAAAATAGCTACAATGTAATTGTAATTTATATTGTAGCTATATTAGGATTTATTTTACAGGTAAGTATTTAGCTTTAAATAGGAATAAGTTATTTAATAAGAGTTAATTAATTTCGTTAGATTTAAATTATATTTAACTTAGGGGGGTGTTAGTGTTAGGGTTAGACTTAGCTTTAGGGGTTAATCCATTTATTATAGTAGCGGTGAGCTCCGGTCGGCAGATTAGTGGTTAATAATTGAAGTTAGGTGTCGGCGATGTTAGGGAGGGCAGATTAGGGGTTAATACTATTTATGATAGGGTTAGTGAGGCGGATTAGGGGTTAATAACTTTATTATAGTAGCGCTCAGGTCCGCTCGGCAGATTAGGGGTTAATAAGTGTAGGCAGGTGGAGGCGACGTTGAGGGGGGCAGATTAGGGGTTAATAAATATAATATAGGGGTCGGCGGTGTTAGGGGCAGCAGATTAGGGGTACATAAGGATAACTTAAGTAGCGGCGCTTTGCGGTCGGCAGATTAGGGGTTAATTATTGTAGGTAGCTGGCGGCGACGTTGTGGGGGGCAGATTAGGGGTTAATAAATATAATATAGGGGTCGGCGGTGTTAGGGGCAGCAGATTAGGGGTACATAAGGATAACGTAGTTGGCGGTCGGCAGATTAGGGGTTAAAAAAATTTAATCGAGTGGCGGCGATGTGGGGGGACCTCGGTTTAGGGGTACATAGGTAGTTTATGTGTGTTAGTGTACTTTAGAGTACAGTAGTTAAGAGCTTTATGAACCGGCGTTAGCCCAAAAAGCTCTTAACTCCTGACTTTTTTCTGTAGCTGGAGTTTTTTCGTTAGATGTCTAACGCTCACTTCAGAAACGACTCTAAATACCGGAGTTAGAAAGATCCCATTGAAAAGATAGGATACGCAATTGACGTAAGGGGATCTGCGGTATGGAAAAGTCGCGGCTGAAAAGTGAGCGTTAGACCCTATTTTCAGTGACTCCAAATACCGGCGGTAGCCTAAAACCAGCGTTAGGAGCCTCTAACGCTGGTTTTCACTGCTAACGCCAAACTCTAAATCTAGCCATTAGTGTTTATTTTTTGTGTAACTTAGTGTTTGTTATTTTTTGTAACTTAGTTATAGTTTTTTGCAACTTAGTAATTTTTTAGTGTAGATTTAAATTATTTGAGTAGGGTTAGGTGTTTAAATATATAATATAGTTAATTTAATTTGTCGTTTAATGTAATTTTAGTATAAAAGTTAGGGTAGATTAATTAGTAGTTTAATATAGTTTAATGTAATTTAGTATAATAGTAAGGGTAGATTAATTATTAGTTTAATATAGTTTAATGTAATTTTAGTATAAAAGTTAGGGTAGATTAATTAGTAGTTTAATATAGTTTAATCTAATTTAGTATAATAGTAAGGGTAGATGAATTATTAGTTTAATATAGTTTAATGTAATTTAGTATAATAGTAAGGATAGGTTAATGAATAGTTTAATTTAAATCTAAAGGTAAGTTTAAATTTATTATAAGATAGGGATGAGTTAATATTTAATGTACAGTAAGCGGGTTGTTAGGTTTAGGGGTTAATAGGTTAATTTAGTTTATGGCGATGCGGGGGACTGGCGGTTTAGGGGTTAATAACTTTATTTAGTTGCGTTGGGCTCTGTGAGCGGCGGGATAGGGGTTAATAACATAATGTAGGTGTGGCGGTGTAGGGGGCGGCAGATTAGGGGTTAATAACATAATGTAGGTGGCGGCGGGGTCCGGGAGCGGCAGGAGAGGGGTTAATAACTTTATTAGACTGGCAGTGGTCTCCAGGAGCAGCGGGATAGTGGTTAATAACTTTATTTAGTTGCGGCGAGGTCGGGGAGCGGCGGGATAGGGGTTAAACATTTTAGTATAGTGGCGGTGTTTAGTGACAGTATACAAATAAAGCTGTGAAAATGTGCGGCTTTTTGACAGCTTTTTTGTTAAATAAGGAGAGCGTATTCAGGTCCACGGCAGCGTTGTTAGGCGATGTCAGGCGAGCGTATTGGTGCCGTCGAATGCAGCAAAGTTGACGGCTTGATAAGTAGGCCTCTATACATTCTCTAGTAATTTTTTTTTACCATGGACTTGTAACATCACTTTCGCTCCACTTGTAATCTGGACCAAAATGATTAATTAATTTGCCTGCTTTTGCTGAGAGTTAATTCTTTAAATACTGCAGACTTTACAACCTACTGTACCTTGAAACATTTTACATAGTGATTGTTTGATCAGTCCAGGAACTAATTTATATTTGTCCCGGCCAAACAGATAAATAATAACAGTTTTTAAAATATATGTGTAAGCAGACATTTTACAACACATTACATAATTGCTATAGTATAAAAAAAACTTTATTGAAGGGATATAAAATAAGAGGCAGATTAAAGAGAGCTTGTGTAATAGTTACATAAGGGATCCTCAGTTCCTTGTTCAATGGATCGTGTTCAATAGAGGGTTGTAAAGTTTAGCTGGAAAAATCCCTCTTGTATTGTGTAGTAGAATAGAAACAGCGTTTCAGTGGGAGGAGATTATGACCAGTAACGGCTGTATATCAGCATGGTGGTTTAATTGCATTTTCACCTTAAATAACCCTATGCTAGTGCCTCTTGAGGCCAAAACCTATTTATAATCTGTAGTTAAAAATGTAATGTTTTAGTTAAAGGGACAGTATACGCCAATTTTCATATAACTGCATGTAATAGAACTAGTATAAAGAATAATATGCACAGATACTGATCTAAAAATACAGTAAAAAACCTTTTTAAAAACTTACATAGAAGCTCCAAGTTTAGCACTTTTTATGAGATTAGCTGGAACACCGAGTGAAAGGGGCTGGGTACAGATACCCCCCCCCCTTTTCCCTTTAAATGAAGCATGATGTATGTATATGCATCTAATACACAATTTGCAGCTAAAGCTCTTAAAAATAAGAAAACTCTTGCAGTGCTTTCCCCGCTAATGTATATGTATCTAATACATTAAAACTGCACCCATCCACCAACAGTTTCTAAATGACCTACCTAATGTTGGCCAAGATTAGATAATTTTATTTTGTTTAGTACCAAAAACAAAAATGCCCTCAAATTTGCAGATCAAACTTCCAGTTACCCAATTATGTATTGATTTTGCATAACTTATATTTAAAGGGACATGAAACCCACAATGTTCTTTTATGATTCAGATAGAGCACACGCATTTTTAACAACATTCCAATTTACTCCTAGGAGTAATAATAGGAGTAATAATAGGAGTAAATTGGAAAGTTACATAGAAACATATGTTTCTATGTTTCTATGTAACTTTCCAATTTACTCCTATTATCTAAATTGCTTCATTCTTTCGGTATCCCTCGCTGAAAAGCATACCTAGATAGACTCAGGAGCTGTAGTGCATGGCTTCTTTAATAAAGGATACCAAGAGAATGAAGAAATATTTAAAACAGACATAAAGTGGAAAAGTTGTTTAAAATTGCATGCTCTATCTGAATCATGAAAGACAAACTTTTCAGGTTTCATGTATTCAGGCGTCATGTCCTTTTAATCTGCTGGGGAATCTGTTTTATTCTTATATACAGACAGTTTAGTATTATCATTGTGCACTAACTACAATTTTCAATCTAATATCGTATGAAAAATATTAGTAAGCATAAAGTATCAGATGTATGTTTATCACTTGACTGATCTTTATGTGCAATATAAACATCTATAAAATATGGCAATTCATTCTAGGTTTTGTTCACTCTTTATCACCTTTTTAATTTTGCCTGTTTTTTAAAAAAAATATATTTATTATGTTTTTATTCATATCCAAAGTGCAGAACACAGATTGATCTACATACTACAATCCATATAGTTATGAATTAAAAAACAAACAAAAGAGAATATAACATAAAAATTCTGCTTTTTATTATTGTGAACAAAGTCTGCTGTGACGAGATTCCTTTTTACATTTTCTATTTTTTCTGACTATTGTTTTCCTGTTGGGAATATTTTCTTGATGTACATTATAGTGTGCTAAGGAGCAGTGCAAAGCTATGAGAACGCCACATACGGTGTCTGCTGATGTAGCTCAAAAGCAAACATAGACTGCACAAAAAGGAATGAGATTGGCTGTGTTCCAATAAGATTTTATTCATAGACATTGAAATTTGAATTTTATAAACATTTTACATGGCAAGAAATAATCATTTTCTTTTGATTTTTTTTTTTAAAGCATTTAAAATATGTCAAAACAACAAAACAAAAAGATAGAGAGTGCAATATTCTAATGTCCCAAAAGAATAAAACAGTCCTACTTAAATACAAATGATACACTGCTCTGAATATGAACTTGTTAATGTGATATATCCAAGAGCCGTATATGAGCTTCAAGCCTCCCGATGCTGCTTTGTTCAAAATACTGCTTGTTCCACAGCTAAACACACAATCAGTCTCCAACCTAAAAGCGTAGAGGGAAACAAAGAAAGCCCACACACAAACACATAAAATATGTGCACCATAAAAGCAATAAAACAGAGGGAGTCAGGAGCATAATCTGGTCACTCAGTTTAAGTTTGTTCATGTCTGCATGTGACGTGACCACCCAGCAAATTTCTGAGATGATCTTCTCCCTGTCTTAGTCTTCCAACACATACTACTCGTAGCGCGTTTCCCAGCCTCTCCTGGCCGCTTTCTCAAGGGGATGTAGTGTGTAAAGTCCTTAGTACCTTTTTATTGTCCTCCGGAGCCATCTAGTTGTCAAATGTTGCATCGGCATCTAATTTTGAATTAGAATGTCCAAGATGTGTTTGTGAGTATATAGAGTGTTATTGTTGATTTAAAATATGTAAAACTATTTATATCTTACAGGTCATACAGAAACAGGGTTTTAACCATAGTTTGCCTACCCCAGTAATATAGAAGGCTTTTTAAAAGCCTGTATTTTGGAATATTTGCATCTTTAAAATGGGACAGTTTGAAGAGGGGATGGGACTAAGTGTAAACAACAATATCTTATGTAATTTACACAATATTTACATGTTATAATACAACTTATACATGTAAGCTAAGGCAATTTTATATAATAAAGTAAATACTTTTGTCTGCATAGTACCCTTAGAAATATAGTACAATACTGTAATCAGAAAGGTAATATTTGTTGTTTATAAATAAATATAGACTATTATTTGCATTTTAGAACAGTTTGGATTTCAGAATAAGTTTGGATTTTGGAATTCCAGATTTAGGGATTTGTACCTGTATTGAGTTTGATATATATCAGTTTTATTTATTTTTCAGATATCCTTGGTAGCTACAGGACCACTGACTAACTTGGCTCTGGCTGCGAGAATGGATCCAACATTTCCTCAAAAATTACATTCTTTGTACATAATGGGAGGAAATATGGAATGTAAGTTATTTATAATGATCAATTTTTATGTAGCATTAAACATAGGGTGTCATTAATTTTGAGGGACATTAAGGTAAAAAAAAAACAAAAAAAAACGTTAACGGCTGTATAACAAATAGAACATTACATTCAAATCAGAAGACAAAAAACATTTCAAGTGCCACTTCATTAATACTATGGCAAGATCATGAATACATTGATGCATTTTGACAACCATTATAGCTGTGTGAATTCCAGATGTTGAGGTTAAGAGAAAAGGGAGACCTTGTCAATGGTACACAGGTAGCCCGTGGCTCTCTCCCCTTGCAGATTCTTCTTCTAACGCTAGAGTGAATGGTAACAGAGAGATAAATAATTTAACAAACATACAAATAAGCCCTAAATAGAGATTTGCAGGAGGCACAAAGTATTTATAATAAATGACACAGTGTTCCCAAAACCAAAAGTCCCAAGTAGAATTTTCAGATTGAATTAGTATTTTACTTGGTTCTTGAAATCCTTTTTTTGTTTATTTATTTATACTTATATTTGTTATTGAAGGACAACAATGACAAGAAAATACATTGTTATGAAATCACATTAGTACAAAATGAAAGGAGATATACAGAATTTATGACTCACACAAATGCAATATCTGTCTTCCAATAGTCATTTTTTCCTTCAACCGAGCGTCCTTCATTTTATTTAATGAAACCCCCCAACCATAAACATTACAGATTACAGTTACACGCAAGCAATATCGGGTTTATCGCGGCTGTTTGCGCACGTCAGGTGTAGCGCTCATAAATAAAGGCAATCGCTTGAGCACAATTTACGTTAACTCACGTCGAGATAGCGCAACCTCAGAGCTCAGGTTAACTGTTTCGCCAAACAAAAAAGTGTCAAAAAACACATAAATACATTGAAAAGTACAGTTACCCTCATAATAACACCATCTAATAAAAATTATTTTAAAAAAAATTGCACAAAAAGGTTATAAGGGCTCAATGATATGAGGTCATAGGTGTTATATAGGCAGGCAAAGGGCTTTAACATTGAGATACAAACATATACATGTCTAAATAGGTATAGATGTATATATGTATGTGTGTGTGTATATATATATATATATATATATATATATATATGTATGTGTGTGTATATATATATATATATATATGTGTGTGTGTGTATTTGCATACATATATACACATTTAAACAAATAAACACATATGTATGCATATATAGACATATATAAGTGCATTGGAGCCCTTTGTAGTCAAGTAGATGAAAACATGAAAAATCATATTCATGCAATATTAATTTTTAATAAAGTGTTATTTACTGTAAATATTTCACATTTCAGTGATCTGCACATAGCAGATTATGTTCTATGTATTTTTAAATAGATATTCCTATATATATGTCTATATCTATACCTTTATATACCCATGTGTGTGTATATATATATGTATAAATATATATTTGTGCAAAAAAACATCAAATATATATAGAAATATGTATTTATGAAGAACACTGGAATGTGAAATATTTATATTTTCATGTCAGGTTATCTCACTTAAAAATATACAATCGGGTTTGCATGCGAGAAGGGTTTTTTCCCACTTTTTTTGCTCCATTGACTGATATTCTAACTTTTTGCGCACATCAGGTTAGCGTGCGAGCAAAAACATTTTACTTATTAAAAGCTAGCCCCAATCGGACAGTACTATCAATCATAACACATCAAGAAGACTCCTCATAAAATTATCACTTATCCTTCACTTGAATTACATTCATAATAGTGATAAAATGGATAGTGTCTAATACTTTCTAGAAACAGCTTATTTGAGTCTCCTGCTATTCCTTTATGTAGGCCTCCTCCTTACCCTGGGACCCTTTCCTCCGATTAAATCCATGAAAATCCGACCCATTTGTCTCACCACCTCCTATCCAATCATATCTAAAAATCTAGACACCATTCCCCTCTCAATTGGGCATTTGAAGTATAGTCTGAGTTCCGGAATGGGTATATTGTTATTGAACCTGTAAAGGCTTATACATGATGAACCTCTCTCACTTTTCCATAACTAATTTAACTCTCATTTTTAGATCTCCTGTGGCATCAAATTGCTCCTCAGTCAATTGGTGCAACAGAGAGCATTTTATTTGTCTTAATGTGTTTTTTTTAATATTAGTTTCCTTGCTAAGAATATAGTGTTATGTTCTAGTAGCTTTTGTTTCCCCAGTTTAGTTGAAAGGTTCAAGAATATTATAGCCTTTTCATCCAATCCAAAGGGTGGCATTACAAAGTTTATTCAACCATATTTCTATTATAAAACTTCAAACAGAAAGAGAAGCAGTCTACCAGGATCAAACAACAACGCAATAGCTTGTTCTATGGCCTGGCTACCACCTGGGAATAGCTTATTTTTGCCCAATTGTGCTTTTCACAGAGGAAGACTTTCCTGAAGTATATCAGTCTGATCCCCCCTAACAAGGTCAGTCCAGCCCGAAATACCATGCAATTCTCCTCTGAACAAGGGAAACGGCAACCCAGATGATCATTTCGGCTTTCTATGGGCCTCATCAGTGAGGTGAAGCCATATCTCTCTAAGCACATTGGGCAGGAAAACAATGTCTGATTTTCCCTATTACCCTTAGGGAGACTTTCCCCAGGATCATTATGCAAATTCAAACAGAAAAAGCAGTCTGCCAGGAACGAACAGCGGCTCAATTGCTTGTTCTATGCCATGGTTACAACCTGGGAATAGCTTATTTTTGCCCAATTGTGCTTTTCACAGAGAAATACTTTCCTGAAGTATATCAGTCTGATCCCCCTAACAAGGTCATTCCAACCCTGAAATACCAGGCAATTTTCCTCTGAACATTACTGAAAAGTAACAAGGGAAAGTAATCTAGTATCCCTTTTACAATATCATGCTGTTGTGAGTGGAGTAAATCTGGGTTCAGAAATCTATCTGCAGGGACCTGTGGGACAATATTAAAATAAACTACTACAACTTGGGGTATATTCATATATTTAGCCAACTTTCTCTGCATACCGGCTGCAAACATTTTTGGTTATTGCTGGGCGGCCCATAGACACCACAGAGAATAAAAGTCAAAGTCTCAAGCTTGATCTGTAAAATTATATATCTTCTGTAGTTGTCAATGTCCCTATGGCTCTTTTAGATTCATATGGGGTGAATATGACCTTAGCGACCCAACCTTGTTGTAATTTCTGGTGTTCTATCTGAGCAAGATGCATCTCCTCCAACACTGCAATGTCTGCACCCTTTGTTCTAAGGTGTTTTACAATAGCTTTTATTTTTATGGGGGACATAATGCCCCCCACATTCCAGGCTATGATTTGTTTTTTTTTCTGGCATAACTCTACTGCTTTGTACTTAGGGTGTGAAGGGTTGTGTACTCACCCACTCTACGTATGATAAAACATTTCTAGGCAACTTACTACCTTTAGATTCCGTGGGTGTGTCCCAGGGGAGGAGTTGTACAGAGGCTAGACTCTAATACAAGAACATAAAACCACCATAACAAGTAAAATAAAATATGATATATGAACCATTTGAAGAACCATGAATGGCAACCGTAGTTTAACATTACAACAATGCCTGCCCTGAAGGGCATGGGCTCCCATTTCTCTCCCTCCCCACTCAACCAATAGAAAAGGATATATGTGAGGGCTCACTATCTTCAAGAGAAGTACCGTATAACCCAGTTCACATTTTCACACTATCTGTGTGACTAGCATATTCAAAGATCTGTTTAAAGGGACACTCAAGTCAAAATTAAACTTTCATTATTCAGATAGAGCATACAATTTTAACAACTTTCCAATTTACTTCCATTAAAAAAAGTGCAGTCTTTTTATATTTACACGTTTTTTGAGTCACCAGCTCCTATTGAGCATGTTCAAGAATTCACAAAGAAAGCGTATATGCATTTGTGATTGGCTAATGGCTGTGACATGGTACGTGTATGCATTTGTGATTGGCTGATGGCTGTCACATGGTACAGGGGGAGTGGAAATAGCATAACTTTTAAAATTGTCAGAAAAAAAACTACTATTCATTTGAAGTTCAGACTAAGTGCTATTGCATTGTCTTGTTATCTTGCATTTGTTGATTATGAAAATCTACTGTGTTGACTGGTCCTTTAAAAATTCCTCAAGTCCCTTGAAAGCTCAATAAGGATAATTAGGACATGTCTTCTTGAGGTCTAGCCTCTTCATTTTGGGATTGATCTTTTTCTTCTTTACTGTCAAGATACATTTTCAAAAGCTTGGGTAAATAAAAAAAAGTGGTTCTTGTGGGGTTTGTAGACGTAATTTGGCTGGATACAGCAGCACAACAGATAGTACCTTGTCCATTAGTTGTCTGCAATAAGGGGAAAACTCTCTTCTTCTTCTTGTGATGTTGGCCGAATAGTCCTGGAATATATAAATATTTTCTTGCATTCAAATTGAAGAGGCTCAGTTTGGCGGTATGCTCTCAATATCAGGCAACTTAAAGGACCAGTCAACACTGTAGATTTGCATAATCAACAAATGCAAGATAACAAGACAATGCAATAGCACTTAGTCTGAACTTCAAATGAGTAGTAGATTTTTTTTTCTGTCAATTTTAAAAGTTATGTCTTTTTCCACTCCCCCTGTACCATGTGACTGCCATCAGCCAATCACAAATGCATACACGTACCATGTGACAGCAATCAGCCATTCACAAATGCATACACACTTATTCTTGTACATGCTCAGTAGGAGCTGGTGACTCAAAAAGTTTAAATATAAAAAGACTGTGCACATTTAGTTAATGGAAGTAAATTGGAAAGTTGTTTAAATTGGCATGCTCTATCTGAATAATGAAAGTTTAATTTTGATTGAGTGTCCCTTTAAGAAGTTTCTTCCACAAATTGAATTAAATTGGAACTAGGAACTGATTCTGGAAGTCACACAACCCGCAGGTTGTTCCTATTAGATCTGTTCTCCAGATAATGAATTCTGGCTAATATTAAGGCATTTTGCTTCTGTAAATTGGATACATTCATGGCTGATTCACGTCGCCTGTCCTCTGCGTCTGAGAGGCGTTGCTCTGCATGGGTCATTCTACTAGAAAATTGTTTGAAATTGGATGAAAGAGAGTCCACTCCATTTTGAGGTTGATCAATTTTAGGCAAAAATAGTGCTGACAATTGCATTACAATAGGATGAGTATCTTGAAGGTGAGTACTGGCAGTATCATCTGCTGTGCTAGGCTCAGAATGCGACTTGATGTATCATTTTATTCTCTGAATGCTTGTGCTTAGATGACATGTTGCCTGTTTGTTTCCGGAAACTGCTATAATATTTTCTCATACAGGATATATTCCAATATCCCAGGTTATGAGAAAATGTGCAGACCATGCAAAAGAGTTATTGCGATTCAGTATCTAGCCCTTTAACATTTGCGGGGGAACAATTCTGTAGTAATGATGGAGATGCTGTTATCAAAAGTTTGTTGGTAGAGTCCTTTGTCACTGGATGTTGATAATACTTCTGTATCCACCACCCCAGAGGGCAATAATTATGCAAATTGTATGGAGGGGGATTGTTTCTGGGAGCCTTCTACTTGAATAAATTATTATGGGCCAGATTACAAGTGGTGCATAGTCACACGTGAGCAAAAAGGGGTTTATCGCAGGTGTTTGTGCGCATAGGGCGTATCGCTCGTATTACAATTTGAAAATAAACGTGATCCCTTGAGCACATTTGTAGTTAATGCATGTCAGGATAGTGCGTCCTTAGAGCTCTGGTTAACTGTTTCGCAAAACAAAAAAGTGTCACAAACCACCATAAAAAATATATATAACAGTACAGTTACACTCAAAATAACACTGTCTGATAAAAATCCTTAAAAACAAATTGCACAAAATGGTTATAAGGGTTCAAAGATAAGAGGTCTCAGGTGTTAGAAAAAATGCATGCAAAGGGCTTTAACATAGAGATACACACATACAAATGTCTAAATATGTGTGTGTGTATATATATATATATATATATATATATATATATATATATATATACAGTATATATGTTTATACATATGTATTGATGTATTTATATGTGTATATATGTGTTTACAGACATACACACACATATAAACACATAAATACATTTGTATACATATAGACATATATATAGGTGCAATCGAGAAGTTAGGAACAAACCAAAATTTATTATTCCTTTGTTTGGGAACTTCTTTTCTCCTTAAGTACCTTGTCAAAATTTATTACACAAATAAGTGGGTGGCCTATAGGAGCAGTGCTTAAGCATAGGGTACTTATTGCTACTAGAATGACAGGAGTCACAAGTATGTGAGTTGTGTCAGGAAAAGGAGAGCTAGTTAAAAATAGGAAACCTCTATTTTTAACTAGCTCTCCTTTGAAGTTGTATACAAAACTGAATTTAAAGATTAATAGTTGGCGGTATACGATAGAGATAAACAAGTGACCGTAGTTTAATTTAAGCAATGTGGCATAATATTAGCTAGAGACACGGCTGTGTCCAAACAGTTAACATGATATAGAAAAAAGTAGAGTGATTATATCAATATGACAAGTGAACGAAGTGATTTGAGTTAATTTAGTTGCAGTCGCTAGTAAAAACCAATACTTTTTGTGCAAACCGCAAGAGGTAAAGAAAGCTCTAAGTAATTTCAAACAAATGTTGATTTTTATAAATAGAGCGATACAATTAAGTTACAATTGACAGTGATAATTATATACAAGCTGGAAACTGCTCAGAGTATAACAGACTTTAACCAACTCTTAAAGTAATATCAGTCGCTCTCCTAATAATACAAGAGCAATACATGTAGTGAACCCCCTCTAACAAGTATAAACATATAACTTACATTTGTCTAAAGCTGACTCAACAATATATTTATTATAAGATTCTAAAGTGAAACACTGTGGTTCCTTAAAGCTACAAAGTAGCAGGAGATGGAACTATAATTTAATGAGCAAACCAGCTACCTCACAGTTACCAACGTTGCAAAGATAATTCTTTATTATGCTTTGATATCCAGGCTCAAATTTATTAAGTCTATTATAATTTCAAAGCAATATCAAAGAGCATAAGAGATATTGTAAATTAACAACATTCTAAGTACAATAGAAGTCCATATTAGCAACGTGTTTTCCCTGTCATGAAATTTGATGAAAATATTATATTAATCCACGATTAAGTAATAATATATGAACTCATTTCTAATCAGCTCTTTATTGAGCATTCATTTATATGGTATGCTTATACAACTATAAAGTTATTGCAACATATCAATAACAAACCGTGCACAAACATCATACCATATATATATACCAAAAGTGGAGTTTATTATTATAAATCACTACTAATTTCTACAACCACATCAGCCACATTACTACTTGTCTGTCACCTCCAAATTTAAATACACATTAGGACTACAAGTAAGATACAGGAATTCCAAACCTGTCAATAATATATGAAGCCAACACATTGTATATTTCAAACAAGCCACACATATGGCAAGAAACTATTGAGATAATACAATTAGTACTCATTAAGCTTCATATACTATATCTTATAGTTCCTCCTATTGTATCCAACTTAAGACAAAAATTATAATGTATGTCAATTCAAAGGAGAAGTGTTTTTAATCCAAAAGTGAGGACAGCAAAATATCACAATATAAAAGCTGTCTTTTTAGTAAACAAAAATAAAAGTTACATTTTATAATTTAATCTGAAATTCTGGAGATAATTACATTACAGTGTAAAGAAGCATACCTTTTCCTGACACAACTCACATACTTGTGACTCCTGTCATTCTAGTAGCAATATATATAGGTGCATTGGAGCCCTTTGCAGTTATGTTGATGAAAACATGAAAAATCATATTTATGCAATATTCATATTTAATAAAGTGTTATACGGTTTATTTACTGTAAATATTTCACATTCTAATGTTCTCCACATAGCAGAATATTTTCTATTTGTTTATAAATAGATATTGCTATATATGTCTGTAAATAACTATACCTATATATAATCATCTATATATATATATATATATATATATATATATATATATATATACAGTGTGTATGTGTATATATGTTATATGTGTATGTGTATATATATATATATATTGTACCAAAATACCATCAGATATATGTAGAAATATATATTTATAAACAAATAGAATATATTCTGATATGTGAAGAAAATTGGAATGTGAAATATTCATATTTTCATGTTGGGTTAGCGCACTTGAAAATATGCACGAGTAGGGTTCTTCTATGGGGAAACACGTTAACGAGTTTGCAATATTCTAACTTTGTTTTTATTTTGCTCACATCAGGTGTGTGCGCAAGTGAAAACTTTTTACTTTTAACTTATAATACTAGTGTAAGCCGACGTGCACAAAGAGCTTACTTATAGCGGAGTTAGCACGTGAGCGGGAGTGTTAAATACCGCTCCACTTGTAATCTGGCCCTATATGTTAAGGATATAATGATGGGTGTGTTTTTAGTTAAAACTTCTGCTTTTAGGTATAGAGGGCTTGACCCTCCCACTAGTTAGCTTAAGTGACAATATCAAAGCCCTTCTTTTTGTATTAAAGAGAGATTGTGAAACTCCTATATGACAGTTCAGGATCAAGTATAATTAGTACAGTATATTTTTGGAAGTATTGTTCAAGGCGCAGTTACCTAAAATCTCCACACAGTGGCAGTAAAGGTCAAATATTAATCACTACCATGTTAGAGAATGATGTTTGCACCACTAGAAAATGAAATAACTGCCTTTTATCAATTTTGATTCTACAGTGACAGGAAAAATGTGAAGTGAATATAATTTGCAAACTTTCTGTTCACCTATACGAGTCCACATATAGTCAGTCCAATCAATCACTCCTACCTTCCCGTCTGTGTTCTCAGCCCATCAGCACTTAAAGAGGTATAAGTAGATTATTAAATTCCAATGTGCAGCTGAGTGTGATTTGCTATATCAGAGCTTGTGCACAGCTTTACTTCCAACTGCGGTGTCTCCGTACTCACAAAGTGACACAGCTAGTAGTCTGTGGATGTGGCCAAAGGCAAAATTGATCCCAGACAGTAGTGGGGAACTTTGTGTTGCGCATGCGCAACTCCCGCAGCTCAAACATACTAGGAATTCCTGGAATTCCTAGCATCAATACCGCGCATGTGCCCATAGGCCATCAGATTTTGCAACTTTGTGACTGGTTCCTCAACATTATTCTCAAGTATCTGCTGATATTGAGTGGAATCCATGCAACCCTCAACTTTAACAAGATTCCCAGTACCGGCACTGGCCACACAGCCCCCAGCATGATTGAACATCCACCAAATTTTACTGTGGGTAGCAAGTGTTTGTCTTGGAACGCTGTGTTCTTTTTCCGCCATGCATAACGGCCCTTGTTATGACCAAATAACTCAATCTTTGTTTCATCAGTCCACAGCACCTTCTTCCAAAATGAAGCCGGTTTGTCCAAATGTGAGTTTGCATACCTCAAGCGGGTCGTGGCTTCTTCCGCATCACTCTCCCATACAGCTTCTCCTTGTGCAAAGTGCCCTGAATTGTTGACGATGCACAGTGACACCATCTGCAGCAAGATGATGTTGTAGGTCTTTAGAGGTGGTCTGTGGGCTGTTTTTGACCGTTTTCACCATCCTTTGGCTCTCCAATATTTTACTTGGCCTGCAACTTCTGACCTTAAAAATAACTGTGCCTGTGGTCTTACATTTCCTCACTATGGCCTAGATTTGGAGTTCGGCGGTAGCCGTCAAAACCAGCGTTAGAGGCTCCTAACGCTGGTTTTGGCCGCCCGCTGGTATTTGGAGTCAGTGATTAAAGGGTCTAACGCTCACTTTTCAGCCGCGACTTTTCCATACCGCAGATCCCCCTACGCCATTTGCGTAGCCTATCTTTTCAATGGGATCTTTCTAACGCTGGTATTTAGAGTCGTTTCTGAAGTGAGCGTTAGAGCTCTAACGACAAGATTCCAGCCGTCTGAAAATAGCAGGAGTTAAGAGCTTTCTGGCTAACGCCGGTTTATAAAGCTCTTAACTACTGTACCCTAAAGTACACTAACACCCATAAACTACCTATGTACCCCTAAACCGAGCTCCCCCCACATCGCCGCCACTCGATTAAAATTTTTAACCCCTAATCTGCCGACCGCCACCTACGTTATACTTATGTACCCCTAATCTGCTGCCCCTAACCCCGCCTACCCCTGTATTACATTTATTAACCCCTAACCTGCCCCCCACAACGTCGCCGCCAGCTACTTAAAATAATTAACCCCTAATCTTCCGACCGCAAAGCGCCGCCACCTACGTTATCCCTATGTACCCCTAATCTGCTGCCCCTAACATCGCCGACCCCTATATTATATTTATTAACCCCTAATCTGTCCCCCTCAACGTCGCCTCCACCTGCCTACACTTATTAACCCCTAATCTGCCGAGCGGACCTGAGCGCTACTATAATAAAGTTATTAACCCCTAATCCGCATCACTAACCCTATCATAAATAGTATTAACCCCTAATCTGCCCTCCCTAACATCGCCGACAGCTACCTTCAATTATTAACCCCTAATCTGCCGAGCGGACCTCACCGCTATTCTAATAAATGTATTAACCCCTAAAGCTAAGTCTAACCCTAACACTAACACCCCCCTAAGTTAAATATAATTTACATCTAACGAAATAAATTAACTCTTATTAAATAAATTATTCCTATTTAAAGCTAAATACTTACCTGTAAAATAAATCCTAATATAGCTACAATATAAATTATAATTATATTATAGCTATTTTAGGATTAATATTTATTTTACAGGCAACTTTGTAATTATTTTAACCAGGTACAATAACTATTAAATAGTTAAGAACTATTTAATAGTTACCTAGTTAAAATAATAACAAATTTACCTGTAAAATAAATCCTAACCTAAGATATAATTAAACCTAACACTAGACTATCAATAAAATAATTAAATAAACTACCTACAATTACCTACAATTAACCTAACACTACACTATCAATAAATTAATTAAACACAATTCCTACAAATAAATACAATTAAATAAACTAGCTAAAGTACAAAAA
Organism: Bombina bombina; assembly: GCF_027579735.1. NCBI lineage: Eukaryota > Metazoa > Chordata > Amphibia > Anura > Bombinatoridae > Bombina > Bombina bombina. Next base: position 680,381,672 of record NC_069503.1, read on the forward strand.
ATAAAAAAGAACTAAGTTACAGAAAATAAAAAAATATTTACAAACATAAGAAAAATATTAGAACAATTTTAAACTAATTACACCTACTCTAAGCCCCCTAATAAAATAACAAAGCCCCCCAAAATAAAAAATTCCCTACCCTATTCTAAATTAAAAAAGTTACAAGCTCTTTTACCTTACCAGCCCTGAACAGGGCCCTTTGCGGGGCATGCCCCAAGAATTTCAGCTCTTTTGCCTGTAAAAAAAAACATACAATACCCCCCCCCCAACATTACAACCCACCACCACCCACATACCCCTAATCTAACCCAAACCCCCCTTAAATAAACCTAACACTAAGCCCCTGAAGATCTTCCTACCTTGTCTTCACCATCCAGGTATCACCGATCCGTCCTGGCTCCAAGATCTTCATCCAACCCAAGCGGGGGTTGGCGATCCATAATCCGGTCCAGAAGAGGCTCCAAAGTCTTCCTCCTATCCGGCAAGAAGAGGACATCCGGACCAGCAAACATCTTCTCCAAGCGGCATCTTCGATCTTCTTCCATCCGGAGCGAAGCGGCAGGATCCTGAAGACATCCAGCGCGGAACATCCATCCGGACCGACGACTGAACGACGAATGACTGTTCCTTTAAGGGACGTCATCCAAGATGGCGTCCCTCGAATTCCGATTGGCTGATAGGATTCTATCAGCCAATCGGAATTAAGGTAGGAATTTTCTGATGGCTGATGGAATCAGCCAATCAGAATCTAGTTCAATCCGATTGGCCGATCCAATCAGCCAATCAGATTGAGCTCGCATTCTATTGGCTGATCGGAACAGCCAATAGAATGCGAGCTCAATCTGATTGGCTGATTGGATCAGCCAATCGGATTGAACTTGATTCTGATTGGCTGATTCCATCAGCCAATCAGAAAATTCCTACCTTAATTCCGATTGGCTGATAGAATCCTATCAGCCAATCGGAATTCGAGGGACGCCATCTTGGATGACGTCCCTTAAAGGAACAGTCATTCGTCGTTCAGTCGTCGGTCCGGATGGATGTTCCGCGCTGGATGTCTTCAGGATCCTGCCGCTTCGCTCCGGATGGAAGAAGATCGAAGATGCCGCTTGGAGAAGATGTTTGCCGGTCCGGATGTCCTCTTCTTGCCGGATAGGAGGAAGACTTTGGAGCCTCTTCTGGACCGGATTATGGATCGCCAACCCCCGCTTGGGTTGGATGAAGATCTTGGAGCCAGGACGGATCGGTGATACCTGGATGGTGAAGACAAGGTAGGAAGATCTTCAGGGGCTTAGTGTTAGGTTTATTTAAGGGGGTTTTGGGTTAGATTAGGGGTATGTTGGTGGTGGGTTGTAATGTTGGGGGGGGTATTGTATGTTTTTTTTTACAGGCAAAAGAGCTGAAATTCTTGGGGCATGCCCCGCAAAGGGCCCTGTTCAGGGCTGGTAAGGTAAAAGAGCTTGTAACTTTTTTAATTTAGAATAGGGTAGGGAATTTTTTATTTTGGGGGGCTTTGTTATTTTATTAGGGGGCTTAGAGTAGGTGTAATTAGTTTAAAATTGTTGTAATATTTTTCTTATGTTTGTAAATATTTTTTTATTTTCTGTAACTTAGTTCTTTTTTATTTTTTGTACTTTAGCTAGTTTATTTAATTGTATTTATTTGTAGGAATTGTGTTTAATTAATTTATTGATAGTGTAGTGTTAGGTTAATTGTAGGTAATTGTAGGTAGTTTATTTAATTATTTTATTGATAGGGTAGTGTTAGGTTTAATTATAACTTAGGTTAGGATTTATTTTACAGGTAAATTTGTTATTATTTTAACTAGGTAACTATTAAATAGTTCTTAACTATTTAATAGCTATTGTACCTGGTTAAAATAATTACAAAGTTGCCTGTAAAATAAATATTAATCCTAAAATAGCTATAATATAATTATAATTTATATTGTAGCTATATTAGGATTTATTTTACAGGTAAGTATTTAGCTTTAAATAGGAATAAGTTATTTAATAAGAGTTAATTTATTTCGTTAGATAAATATTATATTTAACTTAGGGGGGTGTTAGTGTTTGGGTTAGACTTAGCTTTAGGGGTTAATACATTTATTAGAATAGCGGTGAGCTCCGGTCGGAAGATTAGGGATTAATAATTGAAGGTAGGTGTCGGCGATGTTAGGGAGGGCAGATTAGGGGTTAATACTATTTATGATAGGGTTAGTGAGGCGGATTAGGGGTTAATAACTTTATTATAGTAGCGCTCAGGTCCGCTCGGCAGATTAGGGGTTAATAAGTGTAGGCAGGTGTCGGCGACGTTGTGGGGGGCAGGTTAGGGGTTAATAAATATAATATAGGGGTCGGCGGTGTTAGGGGTAGCAGATTAGGGGTACATAGGGAGAATGTAGGTTGCGGCGGTTTACGGAGCGGCAGATTAGGGGTTAAAAAAATATGCAGGGGTCAGCGATAGCGGGGGCGGCAGATTAGGGGTTAATAAGTGTAAGGGTAGGGGTGTTTAGACTCGAGGTACATGTTAGGGTGTTAGGTGCAGACGTAGGAAGTGTTTCCCCATAGGAAACAATGGGGCTGCGTTAGGAGCTGAACGCTGCTTTTTTGCAGGTGTTAGGTTTTTTTTCAGCTCAAACAGTCCCATTGTTTCCTATGGGAGAATCGTGCACGAGCACGTTTTTGAGGCCGGCCGCGTCCGTAAGCAACTCTGGTATCGAGAGTTGCATTTGCGGTAAAAATTCTCTACGCTCCTTTTTTGGAGCCTAACGCAGCATTTGTTTGAACTCTCGATACCAAAGTTAATTTTATGGTGCGGCCAGAAAAAAGCCCGCGGAGCGTTAACAGCCCTTTTACCGCCGAACTCCAAATCTAGGCCTATGTTCCTCACAGTGGACAATGACAGCTTAAATCTCTGCAATAGCTTTTTGTAGCCTTCCCCTAAACCATAATGTTGAACAATCTTTGTTTTCAGGTCATTTGAGAGTTGTTTTGAGGCCCCCATGTTGCCATGGGGAGAGTCAAAGAGAACAACAACTTGCAATTGGCCACCTTAAATACCTTTTCTCATGATTGGATGCACCTGTCTATGAAGTTCAAGGCTTAATGGGCTCACCAAACCAATTGTGTGTTCCAATTAATCAGTGCTAGGTAGTTACAGGTATTCAAATCAACCAAATGACAAGGGTGCTTAAATTTATGCACCTGTCTAATTTAGCTTTGATGCATATTGCACATTTTCTGTTAATCCAATAAACCTAATTTCACTACTGAAATATTACTGTGTCCTTCAGTTTTTTAATAGATTGAAATTAAATTGCTGATCTAAACACCCAATTATTTATAAATGAAAATCATGGAAATTGTCAGGGGTGCCTAAACGTTTGCATACAACTGTATATATGTGTGTACATATGTATTGATGTATTTATATGTGTATATATGTATTTACAGACATACTCACACATAAATACATTTGTATACATGTATAGACATTTATATATATAGGTGCATTGGAGCCCTTTTCAGTTAAGTAGATGAAAACATGTAAAAATCATATTTATGCAATATTGATATTTAATAAAGTGTTATACTGTGTATTTACTGTAAATATTTTACATTCTAATGTTCTGCACATATATTTTCTATTTATTTATAAATAGATATTGCTATATATGTCTGTAAATATCTATACCTATATATAATCATCTAAATATATATAGGTATATATATATTTCCAAAGATTGGTGTAAGTGCACTCTCACCAACTCTTGCAACTTGTCAGGGTGCTGTGAAGGTAATTGTAGAAATATAGCAAAGAAGCACTCACTGAACTTACTCCAACTGTGAAAAAGGTTTAATACAAAATAGTGACGTTTCGGGACAGCAACAGTCCCTTCCTCTGCCAGTTGCTGTCCAGAAACGTCACTATTTTGTATTAAACTTTTTTCACAGTTGGAGTAAGTTCAGTGAGTGCTTCTTTGCTATATTTCTAGGTATATATATATATATATATATATATATATATATATATATATACAGTGTGTATGTGTATATATGTATGTATATATATATATATATATAAATATATATATTGCACCAAAATACCATCAGATATATGTAGAAATATATATTTATAAATAAATAGAACATATTCTGCTATGTGACGAACATTGGAATGTGAAATATTCATATTTTCATGTTGGGTTAGCGCACTTAAAAATATGCAATTAGGATTGCGCACGAGTAGGGTTCTTCTATGGGAAAATACGTTAACGAGTTTGCGATATTCTAACTTTGTTTTTTGCTCACATCAGGTGTGTGCGCAAGCGAAAACTTTTTACTTTCAACTTATAATACTAGCGTAAGCCGACGTGCACAAAGAGCTTACTTATAGAGGAGTTAGCGTGCGAGCGGGAGTGTTACATACCGCTCCACTTGTAATCTGGCCCTATATGTTAAGGATATAATGATGGGTGTGTTTTTAGTTAACACTTCTGCTTTTGGGTATAGAGGGCTTGACCCTCCCACTAGTTGGCCTTTCTTTTTGTATTAAAGAGAGATTTTGAAACTCCTATATGACAGTTCAGGATCAAGTATAATTAGTACAGTATATTCTTGGAAGTATTGTTCAAGGCGCAGTTACCTAAAATCTCCACACAGTGGCAGTAGAGGTCAAATATTAATCACTACCATATTAGAGAATGATGTTTGCACCACTGGAAAATGAAATAACTGCCTTTTATCAATTTTGATTCTACAGTGACAGGAAAAATGTGAAGTGAATATAATTTGCAAACTTTCTGTTCACCTATACGAGTGCACATATAGTCAGTCCAATCAATCACTCCTACCTTCCCGTCTGTGTTCTCAGCCCATCTGCACTTAAAGAGGTATAAGTAGATTATTAAATTCCAATGTGCAGCTAAGTGTGATTTGCTATATCAGAGCTTGAGCACAGCTTTACTTCCAACGGCAGTGTCCCCGTACTCACAAAGTGACACAGCTAGTAGTCTGTGGATGTGGCCAAAGGCAAGATTGATCCCAGACAGTAGTGGGGAAGTTTGTGTTGCGCATGCGCAACTTCCACAGGTGAAACCAACTAGGAATTCCTGGAATTCCTAGCATCAATACCGCGCATGTGCCCATAGGCCATCAGATTTTGTAACTGCAGTCACTTCCGGTACCACAGCTCAACTAGGTCGCATGTCGGAATGTGGAATCGCTGAGTGCACATTTGCGCAATGACTTCCGAGCACTTTGTAAAACTCGACAGGCTATGTGCGCATGTGCCAACTAGCTTTTAAAGCTAACAGGTGATCTGACCTTCCATCACTGTTCCATCATCCTTATCCTGGCTATCTGCACCCCTCTCTTCCTTATCCTGCCTACCTGCACCCCTCTATTCCTTTTCCTCCCTATCTGCACCCCTCTCTCTTACCCTTCCTTCCTTCAATTAAATCTGCAAGCCTTTCCCTGTAGTAGCTGCGTCCCATAGAGCAGTGATCGCCAATCAGTGGTCCATGGACCACTGGTGGTCCACAAGAAGATGTTGGTGGTCCTTGACACCATCAAGCAGGAATTAATCTCCTCTGATGGTGTCACCCCCGTCGCGCCGCAACTCCCTACAGTGCCTGGCTGGACTTCAGTGAAAACCGACGGAGGAGGAGTTAAATTACAATGTCCCCCTTTGCACGTTGTGTAGTACTGCGCAGCTTGCGTAGCTAGATTGTATTTTTAACTCCTCCCACCCAGCGCGCTGCTCAGAGGAAGATGCTTCCATTCTAAAGCCAGCAGAGGTTGGTATAGTCTTGGCTTGAAATAGTGGAATTAAAGTATATAAAAAAAGATTATTTTTTTCCTTATATTTCATTTATTTTCTTCCCTTTACCTGTCTCTTTGAAGTAGTTTTCCTAATTCCTTCAGATGGACTTACATCAATATTTGTTTTCTCTCACTCCATCTTCTTTTTTTATTAAATATTAATTATCTTTCATTCTAACAATTTTCCTGCGCACAAAGTTATTCCACCTGAATTCCAGTAATTGCCATCCAGCTGATCAGCCATATCCCACCAGTGTTATAGTAATTGCCAGTAACATCAGTCATGGTTAGCTCACATCCATATTGAGAGCTTTCAGATATAAACTCAAAGGGACATAAAACCTAAAAAAATGTATTTCATGATTCAGATAGAGAATACTATTTTAAACAACTGTCTAATTTACTTCTATTATCTAATATGTTTCTTACTCTTGGAATCATTTGTTGAAGGAGCAGCAATGCACTACTGGTTTTTAACTGAACACATGGGTGAGCCAATCACAATCAATATATATATACAGGCACAAATCAACAGCTAGAACCTAGGTTCTCTGCTGCTCTTGAGCTTGCCTAGGAAAACCTTTCATCAAAGGATAACAAGAGAATGAAGCAAATTAAATACTAGAAGTAAATTGGAAAGTTGTTTAAAATTGTATTCTCTATCTGAATCAGGAAAGAAAAGAATGTGGGTTTCAGGTCCCTTTAATTTATGACTGTCCATGATCATAAGTAGTTTTGAATAATTCCTAACTGGGGAGGTAACTTGGAAGTCTTGTGGTCCTTTTAAACATAATTCTTTTTTTCCCACTTTCTGCCTCTCTGTTTCCAGCTCAAAAGTTGGCGCTCACCCTTCATCTGTCATTTGGAAATATTCTCTCAGTTCTGTCATTCAGTTAATTCCAAAAAATAATTCTTAAAAATGTGTAAATATATACATAATGTAAACTTAGCTATAGTTATACTAGTTATATACAGTATATATATATCTATATCTATATATATATATATATATATATATATACACATACATACATACATACATACATACATTATAGAGGTTTGTACCTTTTTAAAAACAAAATCATGTTAGTGGACCACGGGATTTAAGAGTTCAGTGGTCTCTGAGGCCTGAAAGGTTGGCGACCCCTGCCATAGAGAACAGTGATTGAAGGTCAGATCAGCTGTTAGCTTTTACAGCTAGTCTGCGTATACGCACATTGACGTTGAGTTTTACAATATATATATATATATATATATATATATATAGTGTCCAGCATTAACAAATCAATCCTCCAGATGCAGCCACCTGGGTGCAAATATAGCCAACCTTGCGTTCCATTCAAACCCAAACCGGAAGCGCAACGGCTCCCCACTTCCGGTTTCGCCAGGTGAGCATTTACAACAATATAATCGAAAAAACTATGTACTACTAATCTTACTATGTGACATATTAGTGTACTCCATACCCACAATGTGAAGAACCAGGCCTTAAAAGCCATCTACCTTAGTATTGTGTAATTCATCAGACCGGAAGTGATGATAATGTCACTTCCGGTTTCGTCCTGTGTACCACACTAAATTGTCAGGGTCTATTCCCATACTTAGACCAAAACTTAAAGGTTCCTCATAATAATATAGTGACTGTACATAATGACCATATATCAACTGGGCATCCTTTTAGGTAGGATTTAAAAGATGCATACCTCTATGACCTTAAGCCCATCTGTGCCCATTAATATAGGATTCTACCTGAATAGAGGTGCAAACATAATTAATCATCCAAGATCCAACTTCCCCTCCATTACAGGCCAAAATTAATGACGCTAGGGATATTAATTACATACCCCTATCTGTGTACATAGTCATAAAAACTGTATAGCTATTTCCTCCTCTCCTCCTCTCTTGTTACTTCCTCACATTCCTATTTACAGGACTTCACCAGACTGGCCCCCATCTTGTGGAATTCCCTGCCTTGCTCCATAAGACTCTCCCCTAGTTTTAACAGCTTCAAGCACTCCCTAAAAACTCTACTATTCAGGGATGCATACAACCAACACTAACCTTTCCTAACTCCACTGCTTTCCCCTTGAACCCCTTAGAGTGTAAGCCTATGGGCCCAGCTGTTTACAGATCACTTCATAAGAGCCGACTACAACAGTGAAACTCTCGGCAGGGCCCTCTACCCACTTGACCCCTACAAAAGCTATCCTGTACATCGACTATGTTTACAGCGCTGCGGAATCAGTTGGCGCTCTACAAATACCTGATAATAATAATAATAATAATATAGCTAAAAAGAAAACAAACATGATAAAAATAAAATAAAGATAGCACTGCATCTCCTCTTGAATATACTGCATATGTATATATCATTAATTAATGCCTCAATGGCACACCAAAAGTCCACATATTGTCCATACCCCAATGAACATAATAAAATAAGCTCCTTAACATATAGGTGCTTGTCACATACATCTCCCAGACTTCAGGTCATGTGGTTAATGTCTGTATTAAAGGGTGACTCCCTCAAGCAGGTAATTAAGAAATCCCCATCAGAGGATCTCCTAGTGTACTAGGGGGTTAGGATCTCCTAGCCCCCTAGTGTACAGGTAACACCCCCAGATATCACCTGTCCACCAAGGCCACATCATACCATGCTAGATCACTGCACCCTAGGTTTGTGTCATCTTGAAGTCTGGTATAGAATTCAACCCTCCTGGTACAATGGTTCCAAGCCTATAGATCCACTGGGCTTCCCGGTATAGGAGGATTTTGTCCCGATCTCCACCTCTGTCAGGTTTTGGCACATGATCTATTAGAGTGTATCTGATCGATGCCACTGAGTGTCTTTGTTCCACACAATGTCATGCCACAGGTTAGTCCTATGAGCCTTTTATAAGTGCCTGGCGTATAGCCAGTCTGTGATTCGCCATGCATTCTCTCAGGGTTCCCTTCGTTTTACCCACATAGAATTTTGAGCACGGGCACATGAGTAAATCGACCACATGGGTAGTGATGCAGGTGATTGAGTGCCTGATTTTATACATCTTCTTCGTATGGGGGTGATGAAATTTCTTTGTTACAATAAGTCCATTGCATGTCATGCAACCCACACAACGATAACTTCCCTTGATGTTTATCTTTTGTTTATTCTGATAGCACTGTTTGGGATCTGTGCATACCAACAGGTCACGAAGATTGGTGCTCCTTTTGAATCCCACCATGGGGTTGAGTTCCTTTCTGAATCCGAGCTTAGGGTCAGATGACAAGATTGGCCAGTGTTTTCTTAGGATCTTGCCAGTATTAATAGTGCCAGGAGTATAGGTGGTCACCATGATCATCCTATTACATTCTAGATTCTTCTTCTCTTTGTTTATCAATTCGTCCTGTGTGTACTGTTGGACTGTGTCAAGAATAGGTCCCATCATGTCTGATGAAGGGGACGGTTTGATCTCCGAAACGTCACAACAATAAACCACGTTTTGTTTTTTCAAAGTCCAGTGAGTGCGGATCTACTTTATAATATATATATATATATATATATATATATATATATATATATATATATAGGTACAAGGATTAGACAGCGCCTATATATCCACTACGTATATCAGATATGTGAAATGATATGAATAAAGAAATTATAAACAAATAGTTCATTTAGGTCATTTAGATGTATTAGGTCTGTGGTATATCTCCAACATTCAGATGTGATGAAGTAATAGGTGGTATATAATACCCTTACCAGATATTACCCCAATCTAATGAGGTAAGTATGCCGCACTGGGGGTATATGTAGATAGTTTGATCTCCTCCTTGTATCCAGATGAAGTGGCTGTTTTGATTTTCATTAGCCTCCTGGAGTATGCAGGGATGTGCTTCTGATGGTAGATATATCCCTTGAGCTTCCTGTGGATTAGTAGTTAGCCTCTTGGAGTGCTTTTCTTTCTTGGTATAAAAAGTTGTAGCGCACATAAGAGTGCAGAAAACGCAGTCCGGAACTACACGTCGTCCTGTCGACCACAATGGATGGTATTACACAGATGGAGATCTTTGTCTCACCAGGGAGAGTCCAGGGAAATCCAAGGAGATGGAATGAATATGGAACTATGCACCAAAGTTCCAGCCAAGTGCTCGGGGGGGGGAGCCAGAATGAGTTCACCAGGCCCAGGCCGACTCTCAGATGTCCTGTTGCGATACAGAGCAAGTACCTGGGCGTCCGGATCGAGTAACCGCTGGTGCGAAGTGCTTGTACTGCTGCACGCCAGGGGAACTTTCTGCTTCACTTCCTGGATAGCACTCACCGCACTGCTCGATGTCCGGTATCGCAGCTCCGGAAATTCAGCTGTCTCCTGACAGCTGAATTTCCGGAGCTGCGATACCGGACATCGAGCAGTGCGGTGAGTGCTATCCAGGAAGTGAAGCAGAAAGTTCCCCTGGCGTGCAGCAGTACAAGCACTTCGCACCAGCGGTTACTCAATCCGGACGCCAAGGTACTTGCTCTGTATCGCAACAGGACATCTGAGAGTTGGCCTGGGCCTGGTGAACTCATTCTGGCTCCCCCCCGAGCACTTGGCTGGAACTTTGGTGCATAGTTCCATATTCATTCCATCTCCTTGGATTTCCCTGGACTCTCCCTGGTGAGACGAGGATCTCCATCTGTGTAATTCCATCCATTGTGGTCGACCGGACGACGTGTAGTTCCGGACTGCGTTTTCTGCCCTCTTATGTGCGCTACAACTTTTTATACCAAGAAAGAAAAGCACTTCAAGAGGCTAACTACTAATCCACAGGAAGCTCAAGGGATATATCTACCATCAGAAGCACATCCCTGTATACTCCAGGAGGCTAACGAAAATCAAAACAGCCACTTCATCTGGATACAAGGAGGAGATCAAACTATCTACATATACCCCCAGTGCGGCATACTTACCTCATTAGATTGGGGTAATATCTGGTAAGGGTATTATATACCACCTATTACTTCATCACATCTGAATGTTGGAGATATACCACGGACCTAATACATCTAAATGACCTAAATGAACTATTTGTTTATAATTTCTTTATTCATATCATTTCACATATCTGATATACGTAGTGGATATATAGGCGCTGTCTAATCCTTGTACCTACATTCTCTCCTACTGTCTGAGGTTACATATCTCATTCAGTATTCGTCCTACATAGCTGCCACTATATCCTATCCATTTTTTGACTAGCGCCTACTATAGAATAACGCTTGCATCTACTCAGTATACTGAGTGGATTCACTCTACTTGCACCTCTATATATATATATATATATATATATATATATATATATATATATATATATATAAAGAATATGCTGACTGATCTCCAGAAGTCTCTGATTTACACCTCCTGATGGACCACTGTATAACAGGGTAAAAATGAAACTTGCAAACAAGCTCAAAGTGACATAAGAGTTTATTTATTAATAAATTAATTTAAAACGTAACAAGTCTCTGCTAAACAAACATAGCCAGCAGTTTCCTATAAATAATAAATTTTCTGTGTTTCTGGTAAACCTTCCCAATCCCCCAATTCTCCAGTGGAAGCATTTGTTTAGCATAGACCTTGATGGCCCAGTTCTGTATGTATGTATGTATGTATGTATGTACATATGACCTTGATGGGCCAGTTCTGTATGTATGTATGTACATATGACCTTGATGGGCCAGTCCTGTATGTATGTATGTACATATGACCTTGATGGGCCAGTTCTGTATGTATGTATGTACATATGACCTTGATGGGCCAGTCCTGTATGTATGTATGTACATATGACCTTGATGGGCCAGTTCTCCTGTAGTTTTGTTAGATGTCTGACATTTTTGTCTAGAGCTCACACAGACTAAAGCTACATTTAGGTAACTAAAGAATGTGACCTTTGTAATTATAGCTGAACCCAATTTATTTTAATTTGGTATATTTACGTGCTAGTAAGTATTTCTTCTTTATTATGAGCTACATAATAAGTATAATATAAATATTTGTTACTATGGAACTAGAATTATATAGTAGCAGTTTTGCAAGAATGGTTTTTAACCAGTAGATGACAATAGTGCTTGAACAATGCTGTGTTTTTGTAAATCTGCTGCCATATAATTCTACAGATATGTGCATGCTCCTGAGCCTACTTACATTTTTAACAAATGATACCAAGAGAATAAAGTAAATTTGATAATAGAAGTAAATTCAAAACTTTCTTAAAAATGCACACTATCTAAATTATGAAAGAAACTTTTTGCATCTGCATACATAATAAATGTTTTATAAGTGTATAAAATGTATAACTTTGTTAGCATGATCAAGCAATAACTGTGTAGAATGTTGCTGGGCCTAAGTTCTACACTCTACAGGATGCACTCCAGACTCTCTGGGGCCGATTTTGTTATCTGTCGGACGGACATGACCCGCTGTAGCGGATCATGACACCCGACATCCCTGAATTTAACATTGCACAAGCAGTTCTGGTGAACTGCTTGTGCAATGCCATCCCCTGCAGATTCACTAGCTGGGGGTGTCAATCAACCCGATCGTATGAGATCGGGCAGATTGATATCTGCAGCCTCAGAGGAGGTGGACGAGTTAAAGAGACAGTATACACTCATTTTCATATAACTGCATGTAATAGACACTACTATAAAGAATAAGATGCACAGATACTGATATAAAACTGATTAGAAGCTCTCAGTTTAGCTCCGTTGAAAAGGTAGCTGGAAAGCCCACTGCAAGTGGGAAATAAGACACTCCCCCCTCCCCCTTCTTTTGAATATGAAAAGACCATTTACACAAACAGGAGCAAGCTGGAGAAGGTAGCTGACTGTATTCACATAAAACTTTGGGGCTTGGTTAGGAGTCTGAAAATCAGAGCAATGTTATTAAAAAATAAGCAAAACTATACATTTTTTTTAAAAAAAAAACCTTTATGGGTTATATAAATAGATCATCTACAAAACATTTATGCAAAGAAAAAATGAGTGTATAATGTCCCTTTAAGGAGCAGTGGTCTTAAAGGGACAGTTCGCCCAAACATTTTCTCCCATTTAAATTGTTCTTAATGATCCATTTTATCTGCTGGAGTGTATTAAATTGTTTACAAGTAGCTCCTCTACCCCTATTTTGGCCTTTGAGATAGCTGATTTAGCTTGTGGTTTCCCAACCTATACTGAAAGTTTTGATACTGGAGTCTCAGCTATTGAATAGCCTAAGGAAACACAGCCAGCAGAAGAAATTACACTCACAGTGGGGTGCAGGATAGTTAAGTAATAAAATGATAATTTTCTATTGTTCTCTCTATGTATTGAGCTTTAGTTTTCCAGACAAATATAAGATAAGGGAGCAAGTGTGTGTACACAAAGTGATAACATAATGAGATCTGATATTACCTGAAGCTCAACCCATTGTAATAGCCTGTGGTTCAGCTACTTCATATACCCAAATAGACCTGAAAATGCAATTTCTCATACATTTTATACTTCTGCCGCTGGCATTACAAGTTATTAAAAATACATTAATATAAAAACAATTTTACAGTGTACTGTCCCTTTAAAGGGATAGTATACACCCATTTTCATATACATAAAGAATAAGATGCACAGATACTGATATAAAAATCCAGTATAAAACTGTTTAAAAACTTATTTAGAAGCTCTCAGTTTAGCTCTGTTGAAAAGGTAGTTGGAAAGCCCACTGTAAGTGGGAAATAAGACCCTCCCCATCCCCCTTCTTTCACATATGAAAAGACCCTTTACACAAACAGGAGCAAGCTGGAGTAGGTAGCTGACGGTATTCTCATAAAACTTTGGGGCTTGGTTAGGAGTCTGAAAATCAGAGCAATGTTATTTAAAAATAAGCAAAACTATACATTTTTTATGGGCTATATAAATAGATCATCTACAAAACATTTATGCAAAGAAAAAATGAGCGTATAATGTTCCTCTAAGACTGCTGCTTCTTAACTCCTTTTTCCGGCGAGCCTGAAGGCTCGCGCAGAAACAGGTGCATTAGGCACCACACAGGCAATGGTAAATCGCCCCCTCTGAATGAAACATCAATTTTCAGATATAAATTGTAGAAAAAGTAGCCAAAATAAATAGTAAATGTATAATTTGATTATTTCTTTTTTTATTATGTTTAATTTAATATTTTATAGGGAATTACGTTTAAGTCGCTTTAGATTCCAGTTCTAAATTTAACCTTATTGCTTTCTACACTATTGAACATTTATTATACAGGCCACAATAAGCACAATTTATACTGGGGAGTTTTCATGTAAGTAAAAATGAATATTAATAGTTGAAAATGAAATGCACAATCACTTTCATAATTAGTTTATAACCATTTGTACTCACATAAAGAAGAATGAAAGTGCCACAGCAAACAAAATGACCACAACTATCATACCCATCAGCTCTTACTGAAATTCAAATTGTATGTGCATATTGTGTGCTATTAACATTAAGTATTTTGGGTGATATGGTCTATGGAGTGGTTAATACTTCCGTATATGACTGCTCTACTGAAAAGTGTACTTATGATTTTTTTGTTTGAAATGTTGGTAACTATGATGTTTATAGTTCTACTTTTCGTTAACAACCTTACACATAGATTATGTTTTTTTCTCTAGCAAGGGGCAACACTACAGCTTGCGGAGAATTTAACTTCCTTGCAGATCCAGAAGCAGCCTACATGGTTTTGAATGACTACTTGTGTAAAACCTATATAGCTACTTGGGAACATGCGTGCCGTCAAAAACTTCCCTGGGTAAATATTGTGTTATGAATGATATATTTTAGACTAGTCCTTGAAAATTTATATTTGGGGAAAAAATGTAATTATTGCTCAGATTAACATTTTAACACATTCATTTTTAAGGTACAATTCCAAAAGAGGATTTTTGTAACCTTTTCCGTTCAGTAACCGAGCTAATACATAAAAAAAATGTCTAATATATTGAACACAACTAGAGACGAATCCCATAAAACAGTTAATGCATTTCTCTTAATTCACTTAATTTACTGTAGGTTGGTATGCAATAATGTGCTTTATTCTTGTGTTCCAAGTGCAAAGATAGCACATAAAAACAAATCAATCAAATCTAAGGGTAAACATTGTTTGTGGAATAGAATGTGCATTGAAACTTTTGCAGAACACTGCTTGGCACAAGTACAGTAGAATGTGTACCACTCACCATGTTATTGTATTTCATCCTGTCTGAAGCTCTCTTCCAAGCCAATCTTCTAATTTAAAAGGGCTCTTTTTACTGGGCGCCACCATCTTGGAGCATATGTATTCTCACAACTTATGACAAAACTGATGCCCCCTCACAGGTCAGTGATGTTGCTGTATTTTTGATGGTTTTATCATTCACTCTAGGTTAGCATCTACAATATAGAGTGTGAGCTTTACCATTTTTAAAGTTACAAAAAATAAACATGTAAAGCTCTTTCTCTGTATTATATATACTAACCTGAAGCCAGCAATATAGCTGTCAAAATGTTAGCAACAACACCGATCAGTAAATGTGCACCGCTTCTCTAACAGGGTGTGAGACTACCTAAGCTCCAAGATGGCGGCTCTGATTTAGAAGTGGTGGAGCTTAAGCATCTGGAACCTTTAAAGGACCACTAAATACAGTAGATTTGAATTATTAACAAATACACAATAGAAAGAAAATACAAATGAGCAGTAGAATATGGTCTGGCAAATTTCAAAATTAATCCAATTTTCCCTTTATCTGTATCATGTGACAGTCATCAGCCAATCACCAAATGCATATACGTATATACTGTGCACTTTTGCGCATGCTCAGTAGGAGCTGGAGCCTCAGAAAGTGTGCATATAAATAGATTGTGCATATTTTGATAACTGAACTATTTTGGAAAGTTTTTTTTTTAATTGCATACTTTGGCCTCTAGTTATCAAGCCGTCAACCGCAAATACGCTGGAATTCCACAGCGTATTTGTGGCGAGGCTGATTCACCATAGTTATCAAGCCCTACAGCCCGGCAAAAGTAGAATATAGTGACGTAACATACGATCCGCCGGACTCAGTCCGACACAGATCAATGGTTACGTCACTACAGATGTTCCGAACGCAAGTTCGGCACAATCTGACTACTTTTGGAAGTTTAATTCATTCAATATAGTGGCGGCGGTGTAGGGGGGGGTAGATTAGGGTTTAATCAATGTAATGTAGGTGGCGGTGGCGGGGGGACAGGATAGGGGTTAATAAATGTAATGTAGGTGGCGGAGGGCTCCGGGTGCGGCGGTTTAGGGGTTAAACAATTAATTTATTTGCGGCGGGGTCCGGGATCGGCAGGATAGGGGTTAATAACTTTATGTAGGTGGCGGCGGTATAGGGGTCAGCAGATTAGGGGTTAATAGGTATAATGTAGGTGGCGGCGGGGTCCGGGAGCGGCGGTTTAGGGGTTAATAAGTATAAAGTAGGTGGCGGCGGTGTAGGGGGTCAGATTAGGGGTTAATAGGTATAATATAGGTGGCGGTGGGGTCCAGGAGCGGCGGTTTAGGGGGTAATAACTTTATTTAGGTGCGGGGGGCTCCGGGAGCGGCGATTTAGGGGGTAAAACAGTATAGTTTAGTGTGGGTGCATAGTGACAGACTAGCAAGAAAGCTGCGAAGAAGCCGATGAGCAGCGAGATTGATGACTGTCAATTAACAACAGTCCACTGCTCATCGCTCCGTACTTGGTGCGCGGCTTCTTGACAGCTTTTTTGATAACTTTGGCGAACGTATTCAGGTCCGCGGCGGCGATGTTAGGCGAGCTTAGGCGAGCGTATTGGGCCGGCGAATGCAGGAAAATACGGAGCTTCATAACTAGAGGCCTTTATCTGAATCATGAAACTTTAATTTTGACTTTAGTGTCCCTTTTAAAGTGTTAAAATAAGAAAATGGGTTTGAAGAGAACTGCAAGCACAAGAGAAAAAAAAACAATAGCATTGTGAGTAGTATCCATTCTATTGTAGTTGTGCCTAGCAGTTTAATGTCTGTTTTAAGAGCTCTATAAAATGCCTGTCCTAATAGAAAAAACTAAGCATGTATCCAAAATGATAATATTCTTTTATGTGTTTAGCTTTATTTTTGTTACATGATCTCCCTTGTGCTTGTGTCTGCAGGAATGGTATGATCAGTGGGTTAATACAGGGACAAAGAAGGCCGACTTCATGAAGAAGATCTATGCTCACAGCTTGCAATACTCTAGAAGTGAGAAGGAGCAGAGTGCAATGGTAGGAGGGCCAGGATTTGTCTCCTGCGACTCGTATGCTATGGCAGCCGCTATTGATGAGACCACTGTTACAAGTTTTATCAAATGCGCTGTTACAGTGGAGCTGAGCGGAAAATTTACTCGAGGGATGATGGTGCTGGATTTGATTGATGAGCTTAAGAAAAAACACAAAGCCTTTGTAATGACTGGATGTGATATGAAAAAGTTTAAACTCTTTATGGAATCTTCTGTCCAATAAAATAAAATGGATTTTTATACAATAGCAAAATCAATTCTGCTTGCTTTTATCAGGAACAAGTTTTTTTTTTACAATCACTGTTATGTTTACTAGATTGTAATTATATTATAATACAAGCAATTCTGCTCTGCAAGAAAACTGTCAAACTGTACACAAATATAAAAATGTGTATATAAAAAGTGCCTTTTTAAACAAGTGACGTATGTGATTATTTGCTTTTGACCACACCCACCTGATGTTATTGGTTACTCTATTTTACCACATTCGCTTTTTTGGGGGGGTTTATTTTTTCATGTTCTTTTTCAGTGAATCTCAGTTTGAGTGTCTGGTCACATTGGTATGACATCTACAGTACCTAGAGTTATCATAAAGAATTAAAGGAAAAAGAATAAATGAGAAATTGTTACAAATGTTTTAAAAAGTACCATAATTCACTAATTGTTGAATGTAGTTTCTATATTTTTATTTGTGTTCTTATTTTAAAGGGCTAGAAAGATCAACATTAAAATGTGCATTTAAATTTTCATGACTAGATTACAAGTGGCTTGCTAAGCAATATTGAAATATCGCGGGGGGATAATTTGGGCTCGTACAAGTGGAAAGTAAACGCGTTTGCTTGAGCACAATCTAATTTGGCACACGTCGGGTTAGCGTGGATTAAGATCTTGGGGCCGATTTATCACGGCCCGAATTGCCCTGAATACAGCTGTTTCTGAGCGTGCCTTCAGGCTCGCCGGAAACAGGAGTTAAGAAGCAGCGGTCTTAAGACTGCTGCTCCTTAACTCGTCCGCTGCCTCTGAGGCTGCGGACATTAATCCGCCAGATCGTATACAATCGGGTTGATTGGGCTGATTGGCCGCAAATCTGCAGGGGGCGGCATTGCACAAGCAGTTCACCAGAACTGCTTGTGAAATGTATGCTGTCGGCATTCAGCGATGTCTGGCGGACATACAGCAGATCATGTCCGCCAGACATTGATAAATCGGCCCCATTGAATAAACGGTTAGGGCTAAAATAAAACACAGCATAAATACATTAAAATAAACTGTTGCACTCATATAAACACTATCTGATAAAAATTATTCTTACAAATATTCATAGCATTTTTATAAGGGTTCAAAGATATATGGTATATAGCCATGTATTTGACTGCTATAGGACTATAATAAATATACAGATTTGAAAAAAATTAAGAGACCACTGCAAGATTATCAGTTTCTTTGGTTTTACTATTTATGGGTATGTGTTTGAGTAAAATGAACATTTTTGTTTTATTTTATAAACTACTGACAACATTTCTCCCAAATTTCAAATAGAAATATTGTCATTTAGAGCATTTATTTGTGGAAAATGACAACTGGTCAAAATATCAAAAAGGTACAGTGTTTTCAGACCTCGAATAATACAAAGAAAACAAGGTCATATTCATTTTTAAACAACGCAGTACTAATGTTTTAACTAAGCAAGAGTCCAGAAATCAATATTTGGTGGAATAACCCTGAATTTTAATCACAGCTTTCATGCGTCTTGGCATTCTCTCCACTAGTCTTTCAGTCTTTCGGCCCTGTTTGATGGCTTGTTACCATACCAAAGGTTTTCAATGGGGCTCAGGTCTGGAGATTGTGCGTTCCATAACAAGGTCTTTAACTGGTGGTCCTCCATCCACACCTTGATTGACCTGGCTGTGTGGTATATATATATATATATATATATATATATATATATACTGTATATCACCATCACAATATCATAATTTTATGTATTTTAAATTAACAATATTTTCACTGTTCACTTTTTTGATTTTGTCACTCACACCCTCAAATCACTATCATTCAGATCACTCAGATCACTATTTATATGATAACAAATCACTCTTATAATATATAATAAGCTGCAACAATACATGTTGACACAAATGTTTTATATTGATTTTATTATTTTTATCACATATTAAAATAAATCACAATAAACAATTAACATTACTTCATGTATTAACAAAATTCCACTGAGCATACATTTTTATTAGTTTAATCACATTCATCTATATTGTTTATCCACTGTTAACAGGTCCTCCAAATAGGTTTCCTGGTTGTAATGCTTGTGGGATATTCCTCTATCAGACCGAACTCGGCCAGTAGTCTTGTTATCCCGGCGTCAAGCTGGAATGATAGGAAATATCCCAGAGCAGAGTAGGTTTGCAAGATGAGATAAATGGCACTCACCATAGGCAGGACAGTCCTTGGCAGCAACAGGCAGGAAACCAGAGACAAACCACTAGGGTGGTCAGGCAGGCAAGCTTTGGCAACAGTAAGGCAGTCCAGGGGTAAACCACTAGGATGGTCAGGCAGGCAGGGTTTGGCAACAGTAAGGCAGTCCAGGGGTAAACCACTAGGATGGTCAGGCAGGCAGGGTTTGGCAACAGTATCAATCCAGCAGTTAAGGGTTAAAGAGGCAGATTGGTCAGACAAGCAGAGTTCAACAGCAGTATCAATCTAGCAGTTAAGGGTTAAAGAGGCAGAGTGGTCAGACAAGCAGAGTTCAGCAACAAAATAACAATCCAGCATACAAATCAATAACACTCAGGAGAACAGTAACATCTATACTTGGTCAGTGATAGGTAGGACGGAAGTTACTTACATAGGCGCAGGATTCGTGCCACAGGAGATCCAGACCGGATTCTGAAGGAGGAAGAGTGTGGCAAAGACGTCACCGCCGCACGCAAAGAGGAGCCGACTCCCCTCTAGGCAAGGAGCAGGCAGCAGGCGCCACGTCCCTAGCAACAGCTAGAGCGGCGCGACACTGGTGTCTCATATTTCCTCCTGCTACAAAGAACACATAAAGCAATGATAAACAGAGATGATAAAATCAATGAAAAAACAATAGGACTCTTATAATGCTTAATATCAATAAGAATTTAATAAAGATCATACTTTGTAATATCCACCTCTTAATGGTGAGAAGGTTATGGAGTGCACATTTCATTAATTATCCTCTATAGAATTTGGACAGTATACTTTATAGGAGTAGAGACATAGGGGCCGATTTATCAAGCAGTCAACGCTGCTTATTCCGTGCAACCCTTTAGGTCCGCCAGAATCAGGAGTTAAGACGCCCCCTGTTAGTGGCCGCGAATGTGCAGGGGGTGGCAGAAATGCTTGTGCAATGATAAATGCTGACAGCGTATGCTGTTGTCATTTATCAATGTGGGGGGACATGATCCGCTACAGCGGATCATGTCTGCCTGCACATTGATAAATTGGCCCCATAGTCTAAGGGCTATGCTATATGAGGCCAAGATACGAAGGCGTTTTCCCAAGATTCTATGCATCGTGATGTCATGAGTAGGCGTGATCACTTCACATAAAAAGCCGCTGATCCGGTGTTCAGACAAAATAGCGAAACTGTCAAGTCAGCGAACCACGTCACTTCCTGTGATGTGGCATTGGCCGTTTGACAAGTTATTACCTTAATACAAATGCATGCCACGTCATGGCATTCCTGCTCGCACACATCAGTGCTTTAGATTCAACACAGAGTTGTAGTTTGTAGATGTAAGGCATGATGGGTAATGTAGTTTAATTTCAAAGAACTATGGTACCTTTATTTATATTGCTGGAATATACAGTTATAACAAGTCACATTAAAATTATTTTTGATAAATAAATAAACTGAACCTTAAAGAATTAGATGCTGATATTTTTAAAACAGCCTTATTTCTTATTTTACTGCCAACTGATTTGTATTAGACTCCATTATATATTTAAAAGTACTGTTTTTTTTTAAATGTAATCATTTTTTATTGAGGTCCTTAGAAGTTACAATAGTGAGCAAACAATGTACATGACAGGTGAATATATATCACCTTCTAGTATGCAATGACAACATACAGGAATATGACTTCTGCTCGAGGTGTAGTCAAACAAGAAAACAATAATTAGAACAAAAATATATTTATTGAATAAATTGCATTGGAACCTTATTTTAAACATTTTTAGTTCCTCTTAAAGGGACACGAAACCCAAAATTTTCTGTTGATTTATAAAGAGCATGTAATTATAAACAATTTTCTTCTTTTATCTAATTTGTTTCATTCTCTTGATAGCAATGCACATAGGTGAGCCAATCATGTGATTGGCTCACCTATGTGCATTGCTATTTCTTCAACAAAGGATTTCCGAAGAATGAAGCAAATTAGATAATAAAGTTAAAGTTGTTTAAAATGTTATTCTCTATCTTAATCATGAAAGAAAAATGTGTAGTTTTGTGTCCCTTTAAATTTCAAAGGATCACCCATGGACCCAGTTGAACATAAATATCATATAGAGGAAATCAAATGATATAAACTGTCACTTTTGGACTAAGAAAGAACACAGTAAAATTGTACACTGTAGGCTATAGATATCTGAAAAAAGGAAACAACAACTTTGAAATGGAGACCAATAAAGAGGACGACTGCTTACTTGAGGTAATTAGACTAGAAAATGATTCTCAGGGTCAATCTGCCTTAGGAGAACAAAAAGAATAAGCCCAAGTGATGGACATCGCCATATTTAACTGAAGATTATAGCTTGAGAATCTCTAGCAAACGTATACAGTTTAGATTAATAAAATAGAATCAGGAGGAATTTACTATGAGGTAATTTAAAGTGTCACATGCAGGAACTGTATATTCAGCCTTGCTGACTTGTCTCAAATAGGGTTTATGCGAGTGATAGGGTGCTCCGATAGGTCCACGGGAATAATATAAATAAACTGCTTAAAGTAGAGATAGTGAAGTAAAGGTAAAAATAATGTTAAGACATCACTATATATTAAGTTATAGACTATACTGTACAGTTTCATACCCAGAATTTTTTTGTGCTGACCCGGCCGCAGGCAGCAGGGCACAAAAATAGGTACTATATCCCTCGCACTTCCAAGTATACTCACTTGATAACATTGTAATCTCAGATTACTAAATTGTTCAAATTAAATGTAATGTAAAATAAGCCAATAACCACTGACACATAAGTCATGCAATTAACACATTCTAATCTTTCGAATGATGTGGGTATAACTAGACTCTATAACTAATTCAGATCATCATTAAAAGAGAAGCTTAAGGGTATATTAAAGCTACAATCATAGCATTATAATTTCTATAGTATGGTGTTAGTCCTCACAGTAGAGAAAAACAGTACAGAATCTGACTTTATATTGCATCTCCCTTTCTATCGCTGAATAAAAAGATAGGAGGTTCATAAAGTGTTTATTTTAACCAACTCCTCTGCGCTCTAGTGATCTTTCTGCCAACCTGTTCCACTGTGCGGTTCAGTTATGGATAAACTTCATCTTGTACAAGCTTCTGTTGTTCTCTAACAGGGACATAGTGCCATAGCCTGCCAACCGTTCAAGTTTAATACCCCTTTCAAAGGTGCAGATGTCATTGTGAAATTGGCCTCATTCCTGTCTGCTTTCGCCAAAGCTGACCGATATAGCATGCCATTGTCCATAGACAACCCTGGCAGTAGTGTAGGCTCTGTATAGCTGTCTCTCTGCATAACAGTCCAAGATACCTCCCCATAGTCAGCCACTTCATATGGTATATTTTCTGAGTTTCCAGGGTATCCCTCAGTTGTGGTGTTTACTAACGGATGGGTGCCATCTTGCTGGAGTAGCTGTTTGGGTGATTCTTGTATGGATCCAGGTAGAGCTAGGTCGTCCGCATCAGAGAGGTAATAAGCAGTAGGGGAAGCAGACATCGAATGCCAAGGCCCTTCAACATCACTATTTTCATTCTGCGCAGTTATAGGATCATTTATGGGGCACTCCGTGAGGCCATTATCATAGGAGGGGCTATATGCCTCATGAATAGTCTGAAGAAAGGCAATGTAGTGATTGTCAAGCAGGGTACTTATAGCCTCTAGTAAGGTAGCGGTCTCCATTATAGGTAGCGAATAGGAGGAATAGCAGTTATGTTACACTGCTTAATAACCCGGTAGCCTGGGAGTGGGAATGTTCGGCAGCCCAAACTTCTGTAGTTGGGGAGTTAACTTAGATGCAGATCTGTATCTTAAGATGGAGTTTCAGGCCTTTTAGACTGAGTGCAATTATGGTGTGTAAATAGTGCCCTATGTCAAGGATTCCCATGTCAGCACATACATTGAGCTCTGGGCCCCAGATAAGGAGTTGTGATATTGAAGCTTACAGTGATAGCTCAGTCTTAACTTAAAAGAAGATCGATGGACCTCCGCCTTGGACTTTCACCTGGACCTCCGCCTCCACGCATCGAATGCTCCACCTACGCAGTGATGAAGAAGATGCTGGTCCCTCGATGGATGAAGATGGAGCCACCTGGATGAAGATGGAGCTGCCTGGATGAAGATGGAGTCGCTGGGATGAAGATCATTCAAGTCGGACTTCAGCAACTGTAAGTACCTAAAGAGGGGTTAGTGTTAGGTTTTTTTAAAGGTTTTTTTAGGTTTTTTTTTTATTAGATTAGGGTTTGGGCTTGTCTTAAAAGAGCTGAATGTCCTTTGAAGGGTAAGAAAAAGAGCTGAGTGCCCATACAAATGCCCTTTTAATGGGTAGATTAGTTTTTTTTAGTTAGTTTGTTTTTATTTTGTGAGTTTGGGGGGGGTGGGGGTTTGTAATGTTACGGGGTGTTTGTTTTTATTTTTTAGAAAAAGAGCTGATTTCTTTAAGGCAATGCCCTACAAAAGGCCCTTTTAAGGGCTATTGGTAGTTTTTTATAGATTAGGGTTCTTTTATTTTGGGGTGTTTTTTTTTTTTAAAACGGGGTATTAGAATAGGAATAATTTTTATTATTTTGAATAATTCGTTGTTATTTTTGGGGTGTTTTTTTCTTCTTTTAGAATAGCCATTTTTTTTAATGGGCAGCAAAAGAGCTGAATGTTTAACTTTATTTTTATTTTGTGGGTTTGTGGGGGGGGGGGGGGGTTGTGTACAGTTAGGGGGTGTTAGTTTTTCTTTTGTAGCAAAAGAGCTGATGCCCTTGGTAGTTTATTATGGATTAGGATTTTTTATTTTGGGGTGTTTTTTTTTTTAAACAGGGTATTAGAATAGGAATAATTTTTACTGTTTTGGATCATTTTGTTTGTTATTTTTTGTAATGGTATTTTTATTTTTTTATTTTAGTATTTTGTTTTTTTTCTAATGTTATTATTTTTTTTATTTTTTTTATTACTTTATTTATAGTAAAAGGATCCATTACACTCATGACAGGTCGTACAGAGAAAAAATAAGTACATATACTGTAATAATAATAAGTACAATGACCAAGTAAAGCAAATTCTGTGCATCATGTTTTCAAGGTAAGTAAAGTCTGGAAAGTCTGGAAAACTGGAGACAGGTCTTCAAGCCCGTCAAAGAGTGGTCTGAATCTGTTTTTCAAATTTTTCCAATACAAACAACAACAACGTTAGAACAAAACTAAAATGAATAAAATAATGTAAACATATACATAATATAAGCACCTAAATAATAACTTACCCAAGGTACCTCCAGACTACCCTCCACAGACCAGAGCCTAAGAGCAGGAAAATGAGATGTGTGAAGGGGGAGAATCCCACTGTCCACTGGCTCAGGCCCAGTCAGGATGTAATTAGTTAATACGACTAGAGAGACACCAATTACCCCTAAGGTTTTCATTTAGGATAAAGAGACTGTTTCTGAATGGGTAAACAATTTCATCTCTAACAGTAGCCGGTAGATATAGTAAATAGGCCTCCCATTTAAGCATAAACCTTTTGATCCTTCTCTCCGGGTCTCCCTTAGCGTCTGCCTGTTCTATCAACATCTGGGAATGAACCTTTTTTTTATAAAATATTGGAAGGAGGGAGTTTTGTTGTTTGCCCAACCAGATAGGATCAGCTGCCTTGCCAAGACAATAACTTGAGAAATAAAGGTATAAGAACTATGTTTCATTTTTGTTGGTATTAGAAAAATAACATGCTGAGGCGAAAGGCGTATTTGAGTTTTTAATCAATTTGGACAGCCAGTAAGAGATTTTATTCCAAAAACTGGACAGTTTTGGACAGTCCCAAAACAGATGAAAACAATCCAGCGAGGCAAAGCTACATTTCCTACAAATATTCTTAGCCCCGGGTACCCATTTGGAGTAGAGACTAGGAGTTATATAAGCCTGCTGTAAGATTTTCAGATGTGATTCCCTCAAGTTTGCAGAGATAGTTATTGACTGTATCTTATTCAAGCTAGCCTCAATAAGTTCCTCATCCACCGCTAAGATAGCGAAACCAGACCCCTTAGATAATATCTGTTGCCTGGTGGGGCCCTCGTTATGTTGAAGTAACAGATTATATGTGTTGGCAATTTTATATGACCCTGACCTAGCCAATGCACGCAACTTGTCAATATTGGTTGTATTAACAGAGAGCAAACCATCAGATTGCAACATATGTATATAGTGCCTGCATTGGAAGTAAGCAAATCTGTGATTATTAGGAAGACCAAATGTATGTTGCAGCTCCTGAAAAGATACAACGTCCAGCGTTAGTGGATTAACTAGTTGTCTAAATGTGGTAAGACCTTTCTGCTGCCATAATCTAAAAGTTTCCGTGGTGTAGCCAGGAAGAAACTGCAGATTACCCTGAATTGGTAAATATTTACTCTACAAATCCTGTCCCATGCCCTCAAGGGATCCCGATAGAGTATATGAGTGTGTATGTCTGTTGGCAGTGAAGTCAGATCAACATGGGGGAGAAATGCTATATTTATTGTATTGATTAGGCATGCCTCCAGAACAGGAACCGTGAAGTGATTATTCCCTACTAACCAGTCCAGGGTCAATTTTGCTAGGTTTGCGAAGTCCACCCTTGTTTGGTGGCATAAAAAGAAAGGTTTTCCCTATTCTATGCTTTTTCCCTTTCCATATGAAGTGTCCTAAAGCAGCTTGCAAGGACTTAGTGTCCTGTTGTGAAAGGAGAAGGGGGAGCATCTGTAATTGATAAAGAAGTTTAGGCAACGCCACCATTTTAAAAAGATGGACCCTACCCGAGAGGGAGACTGGTAACCTTGCCCGACCCACAAGCAGCTGGTTAATATTCTTAATGGTTCCCCTAAAGTTCAGGTGATATATTTTGTTGGGGTTGACATGTATGTGGATACCTTAACACTTAAAAGAGCCATCCGTGATTTTAAGTTCCATATATGGAAGTGTGGCGTTTTGCAGATTTTGTGACCAGGTGACCTCAGATTTATCAATATTAACCCTGTAACCTGAGAAGGTACCAAAATCATCGACAATTTTCAGGAGCTTGTTTAAGTTGGTGTGCGGGCTACCTATAAAGAGCAACAAATCATCAGCATATAACGACAAATGTTCTGTATGGTCAAGCAATTTTAGTCCCTCACAATTCTGTCTAATATAACAAGCCAAGGGCTCTATGACTAGATCAAATTACAGGGGAGAAAGGGGACACCCCTGTCTTGTGCCCCTCTGCAACTCGAAGGAGGGGGGAAAGCCTGCCATTAACTATTAGAGCTGTCTTAGGAGCCCTGTACAGTTTCTGAAGAAAGTCTGTAAAATGGCTTGCAAAGCCAAACCATTCTAGAGAAGTATGCAAATGGTCCCACTCGATCATATCAAAAGCCTTTTCTGCATTAAGAGCTAGAAGGCATGCATCTGGTAGGCTAGAAGGTTTAAGGGAGTGGGTGTTATACCAATAATGAGAAGTAATTGCTAAAGTTTTCCTTATATTAGTTACCGATGAACGGCCCTTGACAAATCCTGTTTGATCAGAATGTACAATTGAGGACAATACCTGAGACAACCTATCTGCTAATATTTTAGTTAACAGCTTATAGTCTCCATTTAATAAGGAGATTGGACAATATGAGGAGGATTTGGTGGGGTCCCTATCAGGCTTGAGCAGTAGGAAGATATTTGCTTCTGAAAATCTACAATTAATTGGCGTGGCTCCTTCTAAATAGGCAGTATAAAGATAGGAAAGAGTTGGCACTATGTTGTCACCCAAGACTTTGTAGTATTCTGAGGGCAATCCGTCTGGACCAGCTACCTTCCCCAGCTTGACATTATGTATAGCCCTAGCAACAACATGCACGCTTATACTATCGTTAAGAAGCAATTTTTGCTCATCCGACAGATTAAGGAGTTGTATGGAGTTCCAGAACTGCTGCTTTTTTTTATCTCTACCCTCTGGCTAGCATAGAGAGAGGTGTAGTAATTCACAAATTCTTCCATAATCTCCTTAGTATCTGAGGTTAGGTAAGACTGAGAATTGATAGCAAATATGTAAGATTTTGGGTTGTAGGCTTATACTATGTCCGCCAAGAGTTTACCTGACTTATTACCATGTCTGAAATATCGTCCCTGTCTATGAATATTACATTTATAGTCTTGTGTCAGGAAAGTGTCACTGGCTTGTTTTAGGTCATAATATTTACGTCTAGCTAAGGGCATGATCTGAGATTGTTAGTTGACCTATAGAAGTGTGGTGGATTTGGGGAGTAAGTGTCGGAGAAGTTAAGAAGCGAGTTATGTGATTTGGACAGACAGGTAAAATCTCTGGTGTCAGGGTTTTGCGCTCTCCACAAATCTATTAGGTTCTAAAGTGTCTTTAAAAGATTTAATCAATGTGACCTCTCTTTTATATCTAGCTAAATGTGTTTTGGAAGTACTAGATGTGGCGGGATCTCTGAACCTATCTAAGGGTAAAGTTTGAGCTAAGTTAAAGTCTCCCCCTACAATAAAGGGCGCGTCATATGTTGCCAATTTTGCCAGCAGGGAAGTCCAAAAATTGGAGCAAAATTCAATAGGGCCATAGACATTACATACTGTGTAAGCAAGGGAGTTGACATGTAAAAGAGCCAGAATATATCTACCCCTCTTGTCCACAATCACATGTGAAAAGGATAGAGAGAGGCCCTTACATCCCAGAATGGCCACCCCCCTCTTTCTACCCTCTGTGGGAGTATACAGTATCTGTCCCACTCAACGAGAGAGAGAGAGAGGCGGCAGTTGGACTGTTTGGGAGCGTAAGAAGCAACACTTGGAATTCATTTTATGCGTTAAACTGCCTTGAATTGTGTTCTTTTGCGCTGCTCTCTTCTATTCAGATCGATTGCCCACTCAACGAATGTTTAACTCCTCATGTTCCTCTGTAGATAGCTTAGTTTCCTGTAGAAAATCTATGTCTGTATGTAGGTTTTTTAGTTGTTGGAGAATCATGCTTCTCTTTGCAGGGGACGTAATGCCCCCTACATTCCAAGAAGTCACTTTAAGGTGTTTAGCCATGTGGTTACAAAATCAAAGCAAAAAAAGCATCTGATATAACCATGGGCAGGCTTATTATTGCTACTCAGTGATTTTGGGAGAAGGAAGTAAGTGGTATGACTCACGGTTGGGAAATGGATATATAATAAAGGGAGAAGCTCACGGAGGTCCTGGTCTGCTGAGGGCAAAACAGCAGGCATCTGGGACCCCTCCTGATATGAATTAAAAGAAAAAACAACATATTGAAATAAGTACATAACTATCCACCATGACGTAACAATATCAGTGACACAATATAACAGAATTTGAATAAATCTGGCAGTACTGAGCATGTCAGTGAAAGGCACATATGTAGAAGAAGACAAGTAGACAATAGAAGGAAAAGAAAGAGAATATGGATCGATCACTGAGGGGACATGAAAGGACTGTAGAGAATCAATAATCATGGAATAGGAATCCAGCACCATCCAAGCACTATACGGGTTAAGTAGGTGCAAAAAGGGGCCAAGGACAACTCGAGCAGCTAAGGGGCACAGAGTGGACAAAACAGCCAAAAAAGGATACCAGTCCCCCCCCCCCATATAAAAGTAGTGACATAAAAAACCTGGATGGTGCAGGGTAAGACCCCATAGAATCCCCAGGGCACATCTGAAATATGAATAGTGAGCATGTGATTAGGGCCCAGCCAGACCCAGGGATAATTAACTAGTGAGATGTGTGTAGGGCGTGGGTCATTGTGCATGTATAACGAAGAAGGCAGTGGCTCCCCTAGGATAAGGAGTATCTGACATATAGGAGGCAGCAGGTGCATTGAGAGCATGGCATACATCATACAATGTAAAAACAGTATTAACAGAACTGTGTTTCTCATACAACTTATAAACATCAAAAGGACATAAGTTAAATAAAGTGAATATTTACAATTCCCCTGGGTCCCAAAACAACTTGCTATGTTCACTCCTTGGGTGGTATCAAAGAGGTCAAAATCAGGTACATATGCCTTATGAAATTTCTGAGACAACTCTAAGTCCCGAGTAAAAAGCTTATGGTTGAAGTCAGGAAGTTCCCTGAGGTAAACAGACATTTTGGTACATAACAAACAAAGATATCCCATTGGAACAAAGGGTAATAGGAGAAATAAGGTTACCACCTGTAAGCAAAGGTTAATATACATTGTAAACCAATATATAGGCTAGGAATGACAAGGTACATATAATTATCAACCATTATCCTGCCTCCTTTCAGAGGTCAAATAGGCTTTAACTGCTGCTGGGGAATGGAATATCTTGGGACAAGAGGCAGTTTGAAACTTCAATTTGGCTGGGTACAAGAGGGCAATCCGATGGCCCTGCTCGTGGAGTTGTGAACAGAGAGGAGAGAATTCTTTGCATCTTCTGGTTACCTCCATAGAAAAATCCTGGAACAGCAGGAGGCGATGATCTTCATACTTGAGCTCCTTTTTAACTCTGTAAGCTCTCAATATGGCCAATTTGTCCTGATAGTTTAGGCACTTGAAGATAACTTGGCGGGGTCTCTCTTTCGAGTTTTCAAGAAACCTGTCTGGACCTATACGATGTGACCTTTCAATGTCCAAAGGTAAGTATTCTGAAGACATCCCAGGCAGTTTAGGCAGGATAGAAGCTGTGAAGTGCAATAGATCTTTCTCCTTGACTGTTTCTGCCACCCCTACTATACGCAGATTGTTTTGTCTGCTCCGGTTCACGAGATCCTCTACTTTATCTTGTAGGTATTGATTTTGTTTCAAGAGGTTTTTAAGGGAACTATCTGATTCCTGATGCCTATCCTCCACCTCTGAAATTCTGTGCTCCGCAGCAGTAAGGCGTGTGGAGAATGCCCGTACCTCACTGGTTATCGTATCTACCCCAGCTTGTAGAGAGTCCATCTTTGGCAAGAAAAAAGCTTTGAGTTCTTGTAGTAAAGAACTGTGGTCATCTGGAGGGCTATTGCCAGAGTCCAACCGGGAGGAGTTTATAGCTTGGGTTTCTGCAGAGAGTTTAAGCTTCTTATCCTGTGTTCTAGATCTATGGCTCATGGCATCTTTTTTTTGGCGGAGACAGCCTTGGGAAGTAATCGTTAACTTTCATAGAGCCCTAAACAAGTACTTGCAAATAAATCTTCTCAGATGCAGTGATATTGCTATCTTTCCACCTCCACCTACACAAACGTTATGAGAGTAGGCAATCCAGGCTGAAGGAAACGCTATGTAACTGAGTGGGGGCCTCACCCCACCACTCCACAAAATGTAGATGTAGCTGATGTCAACTTGTAGCCTATAATTATTGCATAGATGGCAGTTACATTTCAGTATCTGTGAGATCCCTTAAGCTCTAGCTGCAGTGTGTGGCAAAGTGAAAAAGAATGACTCTATTCTAGGCCTCTCAATAAAAGTGACCCTTAGTGCCTTGCTGGTAATTAAAGGCTGAGCAGGATAACGTGCCCGGCTTACTCAGTAGCTCACCTGAACCGGCGTGGGGTATACAGGGCCGGTGACTGAGACCGTGTCCCAAGATGGTGTCCGTTTGCAGAGGCAGCCCTCCTTCACTCTGAGAACAATGTGAGTGCCGGCGGGACCTGGCTAAAGTATGCAGGCCGGACCACTGTTCCTCCTATACAGAGCTGGGGATGCAGGGTCAATAGGGATCCGGGCTGTGGAGAGGCCTGTGGCACCCCTTCCTAATATGGCGCCGTTCTGCTCCCTCTGTGGGCTAGGACCAGTAACAGAGTCCTGCGTGCAAGAGTTTCAATCTTTTTTTTCAGCCAAAGTGTGGCGATAGGGAATCCGACCGTCCACCCGGCAAGATCAAGGCATGGGGGCAAGCTGGAAAGCAGTTTGTTATACTTTTTTGGAGGTGAAGTTGCAGAGCTCTGTTTTTCTGCTTCTTGCCAGATGCCCCACCCACTGGAAGTCCCCCGTAATGTTAGTTTTTAGTGTAAGGCAGCTTAGGTTTTACTTTTATTTCACAGGTAAGTTTGTATTTATTTTAACTAGGTAGTTAGCAAATAGTTAATAACTATTTACTAACTAGTCTACCTAAATAATACCTGTGAAATAAAAATAAAACCTAAGCTAGCTACAATATAACTAATAGTTATATTGTAGCTAGCTTAGGCCTAGATTTGGAGTTTGGCGTTAGCCGTGAAAACCAGCGTTAGAGGCTCCTAACGCTGGTTTAAGGCTAACTCCGGTATTTGGAGTCACTCAAAATAGGGTCTAACGCTCACTTTTCAGCCGCAACTTTTCCATACCGCAGATCCCCTTACGTAAATTGCGTATCCTATCTTTTCAATGGGATCTTTCTAACTCCGGTATTTAGAGTCGTGGCTGAAGTGAGCGTTAGACATCTAACGACAAAACTCCAGCCGCAGGAAAAAAGTCAGTAGTTAAGAGCTTTCTGGGCTAACGCCGGTTCATAAAGCTCTTAACTACTGTGCTCTAAAGTACACTAACATTCATAAACTACCTATGTACCCCTAAACTGAGGCCCCCCCACATCGCCGCCACTCGATTAAATTTTTTTAACCCCTAATCTGCCGACCGCCACCTACGTTATACTTATATACCCCTAATCTGCTGCCCCGAAAAACCGCAGACCCCTGTATTATATTTATTAACCCCTAACCTGCCCCCCACAACGTCGCCGCCAGCTACCTACAATAATTAACCCCTAATCTGCGACCGCAAAGCGCCGCCACCTACATTATAGCTATGTACCCCTAATCTGCTGCCCCTAACACCGCCGACCCCTATATTATAATTATTAACCCCTAATCTGCCCCCCACAACGTCGCCTCCACCTGCCTACACTTATTAACCCCTAATATGCCGAGCGGACCGCACCGCTACTATAATAAAGTTATTAACCCCTAATCCGCCTCACTAACCCTATAATAAATAGTATTAACCCCTAATCTGCCCTCCCTAACATCGCCGACACCTAACTTCAAACATTAACCCCTAATCTGCCGACCGGAGCTCACCGCTACTATAATAAATGTATTAACCCCTAAAGCTAAGTCTAACCCTAACACTAACACCCCCCTAAGTTAAATATAATTTTTATCTAACAAAATTAATTAACTCTTATTAAATAAATTATTCCTATTTAAAGCTAAATACTTACCTGTAAAATAAATCCTAATATAGCTACAATATAAATTATAATTACATTGTAGGTATTTTAGGATTAATATTTATTTTACAGGCAACTTTGTAATTATTTTAACCAGGTACAATAGCTATTAAATAGTTAAGAACTATTTAATAGTTACCTAGTTAAAATAATTACAAAATTACTTGTAAAATAAATCCTAACCTAAGTTACAATTAAACCTAACACTATACTATCATTAAATTAATTAAATAGAATACCTACAATTACCTACAATTAAACCTAACACTACACTATCAATTAATAAATTAAATACAATTCCTACAAATAACTACAATGAAATAAACTAATTAAAGTGCAAAAAATAAAAAAGAACTAAGTTACAAAAAATAAAAAAATATTTACAAACATAAGAAAAATATTACAACAATTTTAAACTAATTACACCTACTTCTAAGCCCCCTAATAAAATAACAAAGACCCCCAAAATAACAAAATGCCCTACCCTATTCTAAATTACTAAAGTTCAAAGCTCTTTTACCTTACCAGCCCTGAACAGGGCCCTTTGCGGGGCATGCCCCAAGAAATTCAACTCTTTTGCCTGTTAAAAAAAACATACAATACCCCCCCCCAACATTACAACCCACCACCCACATACCCCTAATCTAACCCAACCCCCCCTTAAATAAACCTAACACTAAGCCCCTGAAGATCTTCCTACCTTGTCTTCACCCTACCAGGTTCACCGATCCATCCTGAAGAGCTCCTCCGATGTTCTGATCCAAGCCCAAGCGGGGGGCTGAAGAGGTCCATGATCCGGCTGAAGTCTTCATCCAAGCGGGAGCTGAAGAGGTCCATGATCCGGATGAAGTCTTCTATCAACGGCATCTTCAATCTTCTTTCTTCCGGATCCATCTTGCAGACCTCCGACGCGGAACATCCTCTTCTCCCGACGCCTACTAGCCGAATGACGGTTCCTTTAAGGGACGTCATCCAAGATGGCGTCCCTCGAATTCCGATTGGCTGATAGAATTCTATCAGCCAATCGGAATTAAGGTAGGAATATTCTGATTGGCTGATGGAATCAGCCAATCAGAATCAAGATCAATCCGATTGGCTGATCGAATCAGCCAATCAGATTGAGCTTGCATTCTATTGGCTGATCGGAACAGCCAATAGAATGCAAGCTCAATCTGATTGGCAGATCGAATCAGCCAATCGGATTGAACTTGATTCTGATTGGCTGATTCCATCAGCCAATCAGAATATTCCTACCTTAATTCCGATTGGCTGAAAGAATTCTATCAGCCAATCGGAATTCGAGGGACACCATCTTGGATGACGTCCCTTAAAGGAACCGTCATTCGGCTAGCAGGCGTCGGGAGAAGAGGATGTTCCGCGTCGGAGGTCTGCAAGATGGATCCGGAAGAAAGAAGATTGAAGATGCCGTTGATAGAAGACTTCATCCGGATCATGGACCTCTTCAGCTCCCGCTTGGATGAAGACTTCAGCCGGATCATGGACCTCTTCAGCCCCCCGCTTGGGCTTGGATCAGGACATCGGAGGAGCTCTTCAGGACGGATCGGTGAACCTGGTAGGGTGAAGACAAGGTAGGAAGATCTTCAGGGGCTTAGTGTTAGGTTTATATAAGGGGGGTTTGGGTTAGATTAGGGGTATGTGGGTGGTGGGTTGTAATGTTGGGGGGGGTGTATTGTATGGTTTTTTTTACAGGCAAAAGAGCTGAATTTCTTGGGGCATGCCCCGCAAAGGGCCCTGTTCAGGGCTGGTAAGGTAAAAGAGCTTTGAAATGTAGTAATTTAGAATAGGGTAGGGCATTTTGTTATTTTGGGGGTCTTTGTTATTTTATTAGGGGGCTTAGAGTAGGTGTAATTAGTTTAAAATTGTTGTTATATTTTTCTTATGTTTGTAAATATTTTTTTATTTTTTGTAACTTAGTTCTTTTTTATTTTTTGTACTTTAGTTAGTTTATTTCATTGTAGTTATTTGTAGTAATTGTATTTAATTTATTTATCGATAGTGTAGTGTTAGGTTTAATTGTAGGTAATTGTAGGTATTTTATTTAATTAATTTAATGATAGTATAGTGTTAGGTTTAATTGTAACTTAGGTTAGGATTTATTTTACAGGTAATTTTGTAATTATTTTAACTAGGTAACTATTAAATAGTTATTAACTATTTAATAGCTATTGTACCTGGTTAAAATAAATACAAAGTTACCTGTAAAATAAATATTAATCCTAAAATAGCTACAATGTAATTATAATTTATATTGTAGCTATATTAGGGTTTATTTTACAGGTAAGTATTTAGCTTTAAATTGGAATAATTTATTTAATAAGAGTTAATTTCGTTAGATAAAAATTATATTTAACTTAGGGGGGTGTTAGTGTTAGGGTTAGACTTAGCTTTAGGGGTTAATACATTTATTATAGTAGCGCTCAGGTCAGCTCGGCAGATTAGGGGTTAATAAGTGTAGTTAGGTGGAGGCGACGTTGTGGGGGGCAGATTAGGGGTTAATAAATATAATATAGGGGTCGGCGGTGTTAGGGGCAGCAGATTAGGGGTACATAAGGATAATGTAAGTAGCGGCGGTTTACGGAGCTGCAGATTAGGGGTTAAAAATAATATGCAGGGGTCAGCGATAGCGGGGACGGCAGATTAGGGGTTAATAAGTGTAAGGTTAGGGGTGTTTAGACTCGGGGTACATGTTAGGGTGTTAGGTGCAGACGTAGGAAGTGTTTCCCCATAGCAAACAATGGGGCTGCGTTAAGAGCTGAACGCGGCTTTTTTGCAGGTGTTAGGTTTTTTTTCAGCTCAAACAGCCCCATTGTTTCCTATGGGGGAATAGTGCACGAGCACGTTTTTGAGGCTGGCCGCTTGCGTAAGCAACTCTGGTATCGAGAGTTGAAGCTGCGTTAAAAATGCTCTACGCTCCTTTTTTGGAGCCTAACGCAGCCTTTTTGTGGACTCTCAATACCAGAGTTATTTTTATGGTGCGGCCAGAAAAAAGCCGGCGTTAGCTACGCGGGTCGTTACCGACAAAAGTCCAAATCTAGGCCTCAGGTTTTTATTTCACAGGTAAGTTTTTGTTTTTAGTTTTAAAAAGGTATTATTTAGTTAAAAATTGTAACTTTAATGTAGGTCTATTTTAAGTATGTTAAAGTTAGGGGGTGTTAGGTTTAGGGTTACGGTTAGGTTTAGGGTTACGGTTAGGGATAGGTTTAGGGGTTAATATAGTTTAATTTAGGTTGTTGCGATGTGGGGGGGGGGCTTGCGGTTTAGGGGTTAATAGATTTATTTAGTGGTAGTGATGTGGGAGGCCAGAGATTTAGGGGTTAATATCTTTATTATAGTGGCAGCGATATCGGGAGCGGCAGATTAGGGGTTCATAGATTTATTTTACTGGTGGTGATATCGGGAGCGGCAGATTAGGGGTTAATATCATTATGTAGGTGTTGGCGATGTCGGGGGCAGCAGATTAGGGGTGTTTAGACGTGGGGTTTATGTTAGGGTGTTAGGTTTAACCCCTTAACGACTGAGGACGTGCAGGGTACGTCCTCAGAAAAAAGGCAGTTAACGCCTGAGAACGTACCCTGCACGTCCTCAGTGTGGAAAGCAGCTGGAAGCGATCCTGCTCGCTTCCAGATGCTTTCCGGTTATTGCAGTGATGCCTCGATATGGAGGCATCCTGCAATAACCTTTTTAAGCCACCCGGTGCAGAGAGAGCCACTCTGTGGCCCTCTCTGCACCGGAGATCGGTGGCTCCCTGCGTTGGTGGGTGGGAGCCGGACCGGGAGGCGGGTGGCGGCCATCGATGGCCCTGTTGATGTGAAGGGGGGCGGGATCGTGGGCGGGGGTGGCTGGGGGCGCGCACGGGCGCGCGCGCGTGCACGGGAGGGTGGGGGCGGGCGCGTGCACGGAGAAGGAGCGGGTGGGAACCGCTACACTACAGAAAATGCTGGAAATAAAAAATATAAAAAAATGTCAAAATTAAAAAAAAAAAAACGATCAGCAAGGTGGTGGGGGTTTGTCTGTGTGGGGGGGGGGGGGGGAAGCTACACTACAGAACCCCCCCCCCCCAAAAAAAAGCACTTTTTATTGTAAACTGGGTACTGGCAGACAGCTGCCAGTACCCAAGATGGCCCCCAATAAGGCAGAGGGGAGGGTTAGAGAGCGGTTTTGGGGGGGGGGATCAGGGAGGTTGGGGGCTAAGGGGGGGATCCTACACAGTAGCATATGTAAATATGCTAAAAAAAATTTTTTTTTTTTTTTAAAACCCTTTTATTTTAGTATTGGCAGACTTTCTGCCAGTACTTAAGATGGCGGGGACAATTGTGGGGTGGGGGAGGGAAGGGAGCTGTTTGGGAGGGATCAGGGGGTGGGATGTGTCAGATGGGAGGCTGATCTCTACACTAAAGCTAAAATTAACCCTGCAAGCTCCCTACAAACTCCCTAATTAACCCCTTCACTGCTAGCCATAATACACGTGTGAGACGCAACAGGATTTAGCGGCCTTCTAATTACCAGAAAGCAACGCCAAAGTCATATATGTCTGCTATTTCTGAACAAAGGGGATCCCAGGCAAGCATTTACAACCATTTGTGCCATAATTGCACAAGCTGTTTGTAAATGATTTCAGTGAGAAACCTAAAATTGTGAAAAATTTTACGTTTTTTTTTAATTTGATCGCATTTGGCGGTGAAATGGTGGCATGAAATATACCAAAATTGGCCTAGATCAATACTTGGGGTTGTCTACTACACTACACTAAAGCTAAAATTAACCCTACACGCTCCCTAAAAGCTCCCTAATTAACCCCTTAACTGCTGGGCATGATACACTTGTGGTGCGCAGTGGCATTTAGCGGCCTTCTAATTACCAAAAAGCAACGCCAAAGCCATATATGTGTGCTATTTCTGAACAAAGGGGATCCCAGAGAAGAATTTACAACCATTTATGCCATAATTGCACAAGTTGTTTGTAAATAATTTCAGTGAGAAATCGAAAGTTTGTGAAAAAATTTGTGAAAAAGTGAACGATTTTTTGTATTTGATGGCATTTGGCGGTGAAATGGTGGCATGAAATATACCAAAATTGGCCTAGATCAATAATTTGGGATGTCTACTAAAAAAAAATATTTACATGTTAATGGATATTCAGGGATTCCTGAAAGATATCAGTGTTCTAATGTAACTAGCGCTAATTTTGGAAAAAAAATGGTTTGGAAATAGCAAAGTGCTACTTGTATTTATGGCCCTATAACTTGCAAAAAAAGCAAAGAACATGTAAACATTGGGTATTTCTAAACTCAGGACAAAATTTAGAAACTATTTAGCATGGGTGTTTTTTGGTGGTTTTAGATATGTAACTGATTTTGGGGGTCAAAGTTAGAAAAAGTGTGATTTTTTCCATTTTTCCTCATATTTTATCATTTTTTTTATAGTAAATTATAAGATATGATGAAAATAATGGTATCTTGAGAAAGTCCATTTAATGGCGAGAAAAACGGTATATAATATGTGTGGGTACAGTAAATGAGTAAGAAGAAAATTACAGCTAAACACAAACACCGCAAAAATGTAAAAATAGCCTTGGTCCCAAACGGACAGAAAATGGAAAAGTGGTGTGGTCATTAAGGGGTTAAACGTAACTTTTTTTCCCCCATAGACATCAATGGGGTTGCGTTACAGAGCGATCACAGGTGTGTTTTTTCTACACTTTCTCCCCATTGATGTCTATAGGGAAAGTGTGCATGAGCACGTCAAAGCAGCGCTTGTATTTTGTGCAGTATGGAGCTTCACGCAACCATATCGCACGCACAAGCCGGCTTTTCAAAATCTGGTATTGGCAGTGCTATGGAGGGTGAAATAACGCAACTTATGTTGCGTTCGTTTCACATCCTCTATAGGGCAAAACTTGTAATCTAGGTGTATGAGAGGTAAATATTATGCTATGTGGAAGAGATTGTTCATAGCTGTGTGTAAATAGTAGCAAATAGTTACTTAGATCGCCACTCTCAAAAAACATAAAACAATAATAGTGAAAGCTTGCGTCTTGCATAGCTTTCTACCACTAGATGGCAGCATTGTATAAGGCACAATACACCTTGTAATAGCAGGAAAATAATGGCAAACATCTATTAAAACTGCTATTTTGTAAATAATAATTTAGCAGGGAAAGATAACACTCTACAAACAGAAACATCAAGGAAACTTTACATAATTTCTACCGAATATTTACCATTTTTTATTTTGTGAAATATGGTATTTCCCATTACTCAAAAAGATTGTGTAACATTCAACTATATTTAATTTCACTGAAATACCATAACATTGAAATAAGTAATGGGGTCGTTCTCTTTGTGGAATTTTTAATTTTTAAAACCATTTTTAATCAATGTTCCTTATAAAGATTTTTGTTTTTAAATACACTAAAATATAAAGATATATACAAGGACCATGAATGCTTAATAAGAGTATCCTATTCTGACCTTTATAACTGGAAAATGTATATAGTATGTCTATTTTGATACATAGCACCTATTTGCTCTAATAATATTAAAAATATGTAGGGGGTAGCAATGGAGTTAAAATAATTACCTATAATGAAATAGAGCAGGTCCCTTGCTTAATGATTAGAGTATTGCATGTGGTCCCACTAGACATACAAATTTAGGGGCCGATTTATCAATGTCTGTCCGACCTACATGGTCGAGAAACGCGTTGCTGGTTTTAAATTGTGTTATAATAAACTTTTACACTATCTCTTACTTGCTCTATGTACTATTTTTACTCCTGTCACGACACCTCTAAATCTCCACAAAGCTAGAGTACAGGGCCTGCTACACTTGGTGGGCTGTATCGTTACACACTGAGGATACGTAGGACGCATTGGGACTCCTGATTGGCGATCGATCCCCATGTGGTCTGGTCAGCGTGGTAGACTGTCGGGCTTTCTGAGGTCCCGGCCTGCTCTGTTAGGCACCATCCAAGTGTGCTCCCTATGTGAGTACCCACCTGATCTGGGCTTGTCTTCGTCCTGTTTGTCTCATCTGTACAGACGATATTGTTTTATGAGGCGCCTCTTTATCTGTCCTCACAGGTCTCTTCATCTGCAAACCATCACAAGAGTGCTGCCGTTGGTTACTGTCCTTTGTAAATCTGGTCTCGTTTGGTTTGCGCACCTCTCTTAGAGACATTGTGTCCTATACCATATGAATGTAAATGTGTGTTTCCTTTTCAACTTGTCCATGACGTAAGGACATGTAGGCGGACCCGGATCAGGTATAAGAGGTGAGCGTTAGGTAAGGTTCCTTACTCTTGAAAAAGTTCCATAGTACATGGAATGAAATGTATGTTGAGTAAACTGTTTAATATAATCCATAATCCCTGTGAGTTTCTGACACTTGGACTGGATTTTAGGTGCAAGTTTAACCGAGGGTTCGGTGTGGGACTTTTCTGCTGACAACCCGGCCAGGCTCACACTTCTCTACACAGATCGTTTTGCCTGCTAGGGCTGGTTTGTGCAGTATATTTACCAATCAAGACTGCCTGCTATTATTTGAAACACCTGGAGACTTGGGAAGCTTGTTGTGGGTAATCTTGCATATGCAATCGCCATTGGACTCTGGATATGCTTTTGATGAGCTTGTTTTTATTATAAATCTTGTGAGTAGCCACCCTATGTGTTTGGGGCTCTTAATAAATGTGTTTTAACTCTGCACATAGATCTTGTGTTGCGCTTCTCCTATTTTTCTCTTATTAAATATTGTGACCAAGTTAACTTCTTCTCCACATAGAAGTCAACGGAGAGCGCAAACAAAAAACACCTATACTTGTGTTCTAACCTGATCCAATGTTCTTTTCATATAGAATAATGTAATTTTTTTTATTGTAAATACATATTTCTATATATTTCTATATATACAGTACCTATAACTATTATTATTATTATTATCGGTTATTTGTAGAGCGCCAACAGATTCCGCAGCGCTATATATATATATATATATATATATATATATATATATATATATATCTCAATCCCTATATGTGTAACGCGCATTGGGGTTCTAAAAGAGTAGGGCTAGCACACATGAAATAGCTAACTTTAATGCACAATATTGAAATATTACATATAAAATATTAAAAATTTTTAATAAAAAATATTAAAAATTATTAAACATACTGTAAAATATTCTTAATAATCCAAAGAATATATATATATATTACAGTATGTATAATTTTTAATAACGTTTATTAATATTTTTTAATATTTTATATGTAATATTTCAATTACATGCATTGAAGTTAGAAAATTGTTCATGTGCGCTAACCCGACCGCGTTAGTCCTAAATCGTGAACCCTGATGCACGTTACGCATATTTTGCATTCTTATGTTCTTCACATAGAAAATAATATACTTTTTATTATTAAATATATTTATATATATATATATATATATATATATATATATATATATATATATATATATGAAAATGTTAATGTAAAATACATATCTATACCTATATATCTAAAGGAATAGATATACAGGTATAGGTATATCTAGATATATATATAGAAATATGTAATTACACTAACAAAAAGCACATTATCCTATAAGTGAAGAAGATTGGAAAGTGAAATATGTACAGTACATATACAGTTAAACACAAATATTTAAATATATAGGTACACACATTTATACATATAAATATAGAGCGGAATTGGGCAGCCGGGATACTAGGAAAAATACTGGTGGGCAGTCGGCCGGCTGCAGTAGAGAGCAGCAATTCAAATTAGCATTTTTTTGTTTGTGTCTAACAGTAACCAATAACCCCCTCCGTCCGCAACGCAACCTACCGCAATTATGCCCCGATGCTAGATATTGTGGGGTATAGCTCCCCTGATCTGCACTACCTGGCCTGCTAAAGTTTGACTCTTGTGATGACGTCACGCAGCGGGCGGGGCCTCCCGCTAATTTGGTAAGTTTAACTGTGAGTACGCTCTGGCAGAGGATGCGAGAGGGAAGCAGCATTGGAGAATACCAGGGGACAGCAAGTACTACTACTGGGCGAGATTGAGGGTGAGTACCGGGCAAGGACTTGGGAGTTTGGGGTGAGTAATGGCTGATGGCAACAACTATTGGAACGGTAGAGAGAGAATATCGATTGAGTAACAGTAATTACTGAGGGAAAGTAGTAAGAGGACTGATATTCACTTTTAAGTTAAGGTGAATAATAAATGGAAGGGCACACTAGTTTCTGTTTAGACAGAGGTTCAGTGCTGCAGAGAACAGAAATATTAGTAGTAGAGAACAGTGAAGATGAGCACTTGTGAGTGTGAGATAAAGAGGAACAAGGTGGGCTGAGATATGATGATAAAACGCGGGGGGGGAAATATGTCTGTGTGTGGGACTAAGCTCAGAACCAGTGCGGGTACTGAGGGAAGTAAAAGCTAGTAAAATGGGGAGTAAAGAGAGAGGGTGAAAAGGGTACCTGGATATTGTCAAGTCAAGATTAGGGGAAATCTAGAAAGAAAACACTTGCTTCATGGTGCATAGGAGGGGGCGGGGTTAAGATGAAGGGGGGGTGACTCAGAAGGGGCGGGGCTGGGCTGGTCTATACAAATTTCAAGGGCCGGTCTGATTTTCCAGACCGGCCCTGTTTTATATATATATATGTTAAAGTCCTTTGCAGCATTTTTTCAAACATGTTATACTTTTTTAATACATTATAACTTTTTTAATACATTTTTTAAAAATAATTTTTATTTATGTTGAGTTTAATGCAACTTTTTTCTTCCCCTACTTTTTATGCGAGCTCTCATGTTATGCTAACCAGACAAGCGTAAATCGCGATTTTGCTAGAGCGAACACATTTACTTTTCGCACGCAACAGTTAGCTTAATCTAGCCCATAATGCGTAAGGCAGCTGAAGGGAATTCCTAAATTGCTAAACTGGAACCATCCCTCAGAATGGCAAGCTTTGAAAAGCAACTTCACATTCTTATATACATAGGATTTTTTATTTTTGTTATGTTAGTTTTATTTTATTTTAAGCTTAGATTTTTTTAACAGGTAAGTTTCTATTTATTTTAAGCTAGGGGTGTTAGGTTTAGGGGTTAATAGATTTATTTAGGTAGTTGCAATGTGGGGGGGCGGCGTATTAGGGTTTAATAAGTTTATTTTAGTAGTCGCAATGTGGGGGCGGCTGTGGATTCAGGGTTAATAGGTTTATTTTAGTAGTTGTGATGTGGGGGGATGGTGGTTTAGGGGTTAATAGGTTTATTTAGGTACAGGGACGGACTCGGAAATCAGACCGGCCCTGGAAATTTTATGACCTGGACTAGCCCCGCCCCTCCTGCTCAGCCCCGCCCCCTCCTGCTCAGCCCCCCCGCTTGCTCATGACCCAATCCGGCTCATTACACAAACCCAACTTAAAAGTGCAACAAACAACACAGAAGCCACACTGTATGCCAACTGCTTAGTTTTGTGTAAAGTGGGAACTGTCGCAAATTTATGTAGAAAACGAATGAACTGCACTGCTATTGAGTATGCAATTAAATATAGCATATTTTCCATGCCAGCTATAGTAAACAGTTCCCCCTTTACACAAAACTAAGCAGTTGGCATAAACTAAATTCTCAATTTAATAAGCCCATCGCCTAAGTT
The DNA here is from genome assembly GCF_027579735.1 of Bombina bombina. Lineage (NCBI taxonomy): Eukaryota > Metazoa > Chordata > Amphibia > Anura > Bombinatoridae > Bombina > Bombina bombina. Next base: position 680,425,085 of record NC_069503.1, read on the forward strand.
CAGAGTAAATAGTAATAGAATAGTATTATCCACGGTAGTCACTTACCAAGCATGTGGGTGGGGGAGCCGGGGTCAAAAAGTAAAGGCACTGCTCTTAAGTTCCTGCCTGCTGCTTGGTGGTGTGGTGAGTGTGTCACTCACCCCCTCCCTGAGCTTTCCATGCTCCTTCTTTCCTGCTTGTTTTACTTTCCCCGGTGCAGGATCGGTCCATGTGTATATAAATATATTATTAACAGCCTACAGGTTCTCAGTGTGGGGGGAGCTAAGGGAACAGGCGGCGCAGTGGCGCACTGACTTGCGCAGAATACAGAAGTGGCGCATCCCTCTCAACTGTGTTTTGAATTGCTGCTCTCCACACACTGCAGCTGCCCCTGCTGGCCCACAGGCTGCCAGCCCACCGGGATTTTTCCCTGTATCCCCGCAGCCCAATCCGGCCTTGTTTAGGTAGTCACAATGTGGGGGGATGGCGGATTAGGGGTTAATATTTTATTTTAGTAGTTACAATGTGGGGGGATGATGGATTAGGGGTTAATAGGTAGTTTATGGGTGTTAGTGTACTTTGCAACATATTTTTGATGTGTTTTGTAAAACTTTTTTGTTTTGCAAAGCACATAACTACAGGTCTTTGAGGGCGGAATGGATTGTCGCGGTACAGCCATACGGCACAACTTATAACTGACCATTCTGCATACAAAGACCATTTTTTAAGCGGTAAAGCCATACCGCACAACTTGCTCATAGTTCGTATAGAGATATATGATTAATGCTTTAATAATATTATTTAAATCAGGGATAGACTGTTGGCCAGAGGGTCTTATGTAGGCCTCTGCACTAGTCTTTGTGGCCCCTGGGAAAAAGAAGAATTAATAATATGTGCCAATGTGTGCCATAGTTTTTGTGCCCCCTAGAAAAAACAAAACTAGTAATGTGTTGGGGCGGCCAAAACTCAAACGAGCCCTCTGGAGGTGGAGAACAGCAAGTGCTAACTATTAATCCCCTATGCCACCATGTACCCCAAACGCAAACTAAACTAACACCTAAACCCCCTCTAAACTAAACCCGCTAAATTATTATTATTTTTTCAAATGTAACTTAAAAAATGATGATACGGAAAATAAAAAATACATTACCAAAAGAAAAAAATTATACCTAACACTAAACTACATGACCCATAAAATACCCCCCACCACCCCAAAATAAAAAAATCCCTAAAATGCTAAGTTTAAAATAAATTACAGTAGCCTTTAAAAGGGCTTTTTGGAGAGCATTGCCCTCAGCTCTTTTTCATAAAAATATAAAAAAGTTACACAACCCCCCACGTACATTAAAGTAACCCCCACCCCCAAATAAAAAAAATCTAACTTTAAAAACCTTGACTACGAATTTTTTAAAAAAAATAACAATGCTTATTCTAAAAAAATAAAAAAAAAACCTAACTAACCCCAAAAGTGTTACCTACATCTGATGGCTACTTCGGCTACTCTTAATCCATCGTGGGCCCTTCTTCATCCATGACTCCAGGAGCTGGGGGCCCATCTTCGTGGAGGTGGACTTCGGCTTTTGTCCGCCTCCACTCTGCATCTTCTTTTCTTCAGCATTCATCAGGGGGAAGTGTAAGTTTGTCATGGCGTAAGCTTTTTGCACTAATCAGGTAGCACTCGTATTACAAATTGAAATTAAAATGTTTTTGATTGCATGTTAACCTGATACATGTAAAAAGATGAACTTAGAATATTGCCTTTGCAATAATATATTTCCCTATAGAAAGTTAAGTCCTGAGCAAAGAAGTTTTTCTCCTCATCAAAAGAATATTTCCTGCGCTCTGCCATGGATCTTGAAGATTTCCTCAGCAGGCTTAGAGAGGTGGCGGGTGTGAGAGGACCCTCTTGGCTGCAGGAGCAGCTATCTGGCATCTTGGGGAATATGGGTGAAGGAATTAAGGAGCTTGCAGCGGTTAGATCGTGCCCCATGTGATGCTCTTGCCCCCCCCCCCCCCGAGCGGCACAGCCCTGAGCTAAGTCAAGGAGCACCTAGACGAAGGAGGAGTCCCAGCGGGGATGCGAGAAGGTCTGCTCGTCACCGCTTGACTTCTGAGAGGCGCATGCAGTAGGTCCAGATCGTCGGATCCCAGAGGGAGGAGCGGTAAGCAATCGCAGTGACGGCAGACATCCAATCAACCCATGTAGATGCTGCAGGTGAGGACAGGGTGCTGGACCTGACATACGGCGCTGGGCGCTGGGGTGGGTATTTATGTTATAAGGTAGCTTGGTGTCTGTGGGGATTTATCTAATAGTGAAGGTGTGGTGCATGGAAGCCCCTTTCCTAGTGCTGTCACAACCCCCCACCCCCCCCACTAAAAAAGGGTGCTTTTTGGTGATTCTGTAGCAGAGGGCCCTAGGAGGGGATCTGTTGATGGGCTAGGGGCCAGGTCTAATTTACTAATTTGAGTGTGGGCCCCAGAACTGGTAGATCACAAGCTAAGGGTCCACCCTCCTTTCCTTCACAACCTTAAAAAATAAGGGTAATTTGGGTAAGAGCCCGCGAAGTAGGGGTACCCCTGATGTATGCCTAAATGCTGTTGTAATAGAGTCTTTCCCAAGTTCTTCAGAGGATGAAGACGTCATCCCCCCTTCCCCTGGGTCTCAAGGTGTAGATCCACTGATATTGGTGTTCATGCATCACATGCTAGGTTCACGGATTGAGATTAATTTCGGTCGCCATCCTGCTGCATTTACTAATGTACATGATGGTGTTAACCAATATTTTTCAACTGCAGGTATGTCTGTGGGGCCCTGTGGAAGGTGGGGAAAAAGAGTCCTTCCGCCTTGGGGAATCATGGACAGATTCTATTCGGCTGGATCCTGGAGATGGCCCTGTTGTGGTAGGTGGGAACACCCACATAGGTCCTGGTGGAACAAGGGCTGGTGCGTCAATGAAGGAACCGGTCAAACCTGGTAAGAAGGTGGGAGGGGCAAGCAGAGTGTCTTTTGGGGTTGACAGGAACACGGCTGACAGGGTAGAGTTGAAATGTGGATAGAGGAGCAGCACATGCAGTAAGGACAAGCCCCAAAGGGGCAGAAGGTGTTTCAGGGGAAGAAAATGGGAGGAGGATACTACCATGGAAATGGGTGTGTCAGCCCCAAAAAAGGGTAAGAGGAGTTTTTGATAGTGACCAGTCGTTGCAGGCAAGGGTGTCGAATCATGCGATACAAAGTACTCCTTATGGGATTGGTCATCAGATTTCTTTTCTGCAGATGCCGCAGGATTTACCATGGTCTCTGGTCAAAGATCCAGTCACCGCAGGGACAGCTCAGGAATGGATGTCACTCTGTGAGGACCAGCCAGCAGCAGCTGTGGCAGGTGAGCAAAGTCAAAGGGTTCAGGCAATGAGGGTGCCAGTGGAAGTGTGTGGTTTGAATGTCAGTGATAATGTTACATGTAATTTGGTAGAGGGGCTTAGGGAATTGCTCAAGAGGGTGGAGTCTTCAGTGACTTCTAAACATCCACGCCCGGGCTTGGGTCTTTATGGCGAATGGATCTCAACAGTTAGGGCTTGCGTTAGGTGTGGTACTGACCAAACGGCTCTACCTACGCAAGCCCAGGGGAGCAACCACTGTAAGTCATGAGGCATTGAGGGTCGAGGTCACAGATAAGTTAGTGGCTAACCCTGAGCTGAGGGTGGCGGACACGGCTATGTCCAGGTCTTGTCTGTGTTTTATCAGTCCCTTAGGATTACATCTTACTAAGGAGACCAGGGATAGAATCTGGAAGAGGGAGTATATTGAGCTATTTTTGTTACTGCCTTTGGAGCAATCTTTTGAGGTCCCAGATAACACTAAAAAAGATGTGGCAAAGACGAACGTAAAAAATGTTCTAGAATGCTCCAGAGAACCTTTACTAACTGGTTCCATGATTTCGTTACATATGCAAGCGTTATGGCGGCAAAATTTCCTGATCAGGGCGCCCCCATTTTTGGTACCTGGACGAGATAGCTGCGGTGCAACGCACATATGGCAGTATGGCATGGTGGACGTTTGACGAACATTTTCATCAGTGTCTAGCTGTAAAACCAGAAATTAAGTGGGACGACCAGGATATGGGCCTCTGGCTTAAGGTTATGACTCTTTCGGGCAGCTGCCAGTGGATTGGAAACAGCCAGCTCGCCAGCCACAAGCAAAAAAAAAGGATTTTGCTTTGCATTTAACGAGGTTTAGGGTAAATGTGACTCCTCATGCAAATTTCGACATGAGTGCTCCGGTTGCAGAGGCTCTCACCCCTTTGCCAAATGTTTCAAGAAGGGTCGTACACCAGGTAAGTCTGAACTGCTTGAAAAGGGGGGTAACCCCAATCAGTGTTGAAAGGATGGAGCCTTGGTTAGGTCGCTACGGCAGTAAAAAGGGTTATAGGGAAAAGGCTGCTTTGCTTTTGCACAGTTTTTCCTTTGGCTTTATAATTCCGTTAGTTGGGGGTTCCGAACGTTTTTCAGGAAATTTGAAGTCTGCTAAGGAATGGCATCAGGTTGTTCGAGAAAAACTCTGGAAGGAAGTAGAGTTTGGTAGAATGACTGGTTCTTTTTTCTTCCTTATCACTTCCCAGTCTGCGGATCTCTCCTTTAGGTGTGGTCCCTAAGCAAGAAACCGGTAAATGTAGGTTGATTCACCATCTATTCTTCCCGAAGGGAAGCTCGGTCAATGACAGTATTCCTCTGGAGTTGGCTTTGGTAAAATATGCCTCTTTTGACAACACCATATCTATGGTCAGGGTGGCTGTTAGGCATGCCTTATTGGCAAAAGTTGACATTGAATTAACCTTTCATTTACTACCAGTGCATCCTGTCTCCCACAAATTTTTGAGTTGTTTTTTAAAAGACTAGTTCTATGTTGACTTATGTCTGCCAATGGGATGATTAATTTCTTGTTCTTTATTCAAGAGCTTTAGCTAATTTCTGGAGTGAATTTTTGTTTGTGGGTCCTCCTTGTTCACTGGCCTGCGCCAGGTTGAGAGATACTTTTTACCATGTTGCAGATGATTTTGGAGTGCCTATCACATTTGACAAATCTGAAGACCCAACTACGGTGTTGAGTTTTTTGTGCACTACGTTAAATTGAATGCAGACTTCCTGAAAGCAAGGTAGCAGATCTGGTAAAAGTGATTGCAACATTTTTATTGGCAAAGAAGGTTAAACTTGCCTGCAGGATTATCCCAATGGGAAGATTTTTTTGCCACAGGCGCTCACTCGCTACTTCAGGTATACAGTGGCCTCATCATTTCATACGGCTGTCTGTGCCCCTTAAAAAAGACCTGCGAGTCTGGATAGTTTTTTTTCTTGGTAACTTTAATGGGTCACTACTGATCCAGGCACCGAAAATATCTAATGATGAGTTGGGGCTTGTAACAGATGCAGCAGGGAGCAGCAGGTTTGGTGCGATATTTGGGAATGAGTGGTGTGGTTCTGAATGGCTTGCTGGTTGGAGGATGACTGATTTGGTAAAAAAATGGTCTTTTTGGAGCTTTTTCCCATTTTGGTGGCTCTTTTTGTGTGGAGTGAGAAACTGTGTGACAGGTCAGTCGTGTTTTCAGCAGATAACATGGGTGTAGTATCGGCAATCAATGGCTTGCGTTACTCTTCCCCTCCAGTGATAAGGTTGTTGAGGGTTCTTGTGCTGCAGTGCATGCGTTTGAATGTGTTGGTGAGGGCTAGGCATATTCCGGATATACAAATCTCAATTTCTGATGCCCTTTCTCGATTTCAGTGGCAGCGCTTTCGAGAACTGTTTCCTCAGCCAGACAGAGTAAGGAGAAATTTCCCGGAGTCACTATGGAGCCTTGGCACGGAGGACTTGCTGATCTCAGAAGAGTCTCCTTAGCTCCGAGTTCTTGGGCTGCTTATTCACAGGTATGGGCGGAATGGGAAGAGCGGATTAAGGCACAAGGGCTTGTGGACAGTGATGAGGATTGTGTAAGGGTGCTGTTGGAGAGGATTTAGTTATGGATGTTGAGAAGGATTTCTCCTTCAATGGGGGATAGAAAGTTGTCCGCCTTTGCTTTTCGTTACAAGTTATTGAATGTTGTGGATATCAAAAAGTTATTTTGTATCAGGCAAATAGTTAAGGGCCTCAAGAAAGGCGGTTGTCACAGGGACAGTAGGTGCCCGGTTTCTTTCTCTCAGTTGGGCGAGTTGTGGTGGGTGTTACAGGTGGTGTGTGGGAGTATGAGGTATGTCTTTTCCAAGTGGCTTTTTCCTTAGCTTTCTTCAGTGCTTTTCGCATCTCTGAATTAGTTAGTGGCAATTAGTGGTCTCATGGTGGGTTGAGGGTGGCCGATGTGATAGTGACGGACTCACAGGTGTCCATTTTCTTGAGATGGTCCAAAATGGACCAGTTGGAGAAGGGGAAGTCTGTGGTTCAGATCGGAGTGGCCACTGAGGCAGCTATTTTAGGTCGGGCAGATGATGTTATACGGGGAGTCAGGAGGAGGAGTTTGTCTAGTTTGCGTTCTTATGTTGGTTCTCATTTCAGGGTCTAATTTGTGCTTGTTTACTCTTTTCTAGGTCCCATTCATGTTTGGGTAGTGGAACACTCTTTTGTATACTGGGCCGGAAGAGCCACTGCGAAGAAGGATGAAGGCCTTCAGATGAGTTTTGGCAGAGATAAAGTTTTGCTTAAATGGTTCGGGGTGCGTGGTCTTCATTTGGACCAAGTTTTGTTGCTTGTGGTGGATTACTCAAAATGTTTTCCTTCTCTAAACATTTTGTTTGTTCACGCGGGGGACAACGATTTGGGGGTTTTGCCTCAGAAAGAGCTTGTGCGGAGGATAAAGAAAGACTTGGCTGGGTTGAGGGAATTATTGCCAAATTTGCTCATTGTTTGGTCTAACATTGTGCCGCGTTTGGTCTGGTGCGAAGCCTGGGATCAGTCTAAGCTGAACACTAGTAGGAAGAAAGTGAATAAGTTGGTAGCTTCCTTTACGAGGAGGATCAACGGGTATGTTGTCCATCATGACGATTTGGAAGATGTTGACGAGGGAGAATTCTATATGAGAGATGGCGTTCACTTGAATGAGTTTGGGTTGAGGCTTTTCATTCTGGATATTCAAGAAAGACTAAAAACATTGTTGAGTCTGTTTTGTTTAACATGTTCATAAGTGATATTGGAAGTGGACTTAAGGGTAAAGTTTGCTTGTTTGCTGATGATACAAAAATTTGTAACAGAGTTGATGTTCTAGGAGGGGTTGATCAAATGAACAGTGATATCAAAAAACTAATGTAATATTACCAAGAGCAAAATTATGCATATAGGATCCAAAAACCCAAAAGCCAATTATAGTCTCAAGGGTACATTACTGATTATAACTAAAGAAGAAAGGGACTTGGGGATTATTATTTCAGATGATTTAAAAGTTGGTACACAATGCAGCAGTGCAGCCAGTAAGGCCAGTCGGCTACTTGGTTGCACTGGGAGAGGTATTAGTAGCAGAAATAGCAAGGTTCTTATGCCACTTTACAGATCATTAGTTAGGCCAAATCTTGAATACTGTGTATAGTTCTGGAGACCATATATTCACAAAGATATAAATAAACAAGAAGCTGTCCAAAGAGGGCTACTAAAACGGTACATAGTCTAAAATATAAAACGTACAAAGAAAGACTCCATGACCTAAATATGTATAGTTTAGAGAATAGAAGGGAAAGAGGTGACATGATAGAAATCTTCAAATATATGAAGGGAATTAATAAAGTAGAAGCTGAAAGCATTTTCCAGAAACAAAAATTCCAAAACAAGGGATCACAATCTAAAGTTAGAGGGTAGCAGATTCAGGAGAAATGTGAGGAAGCATTTTTTTTACAGAAAGGGTGGTGGATTCATGGAATAAACTTCCAATTGAGGTGGTGAACACAAAGAGGCCTATTTATGAAATGTCTGTTGGACCTGATCCGACAGTTAGTGATGTCGCGAACCTAAAATTTTGCGTTCGCGAATGGCGAACGCGAACTTCCGCAAAAGTTCGCGAACCGGCGAACCAGGCGAACCGCCCTAGACTTCAATAGGCAGGCGAATTTTAGAAACCCACAGGGACTCTTTCTGGCCACAAAAGTGATGGAAAAGTTGTTTCAAGGGGACTAACACCTGGACTGTGGTATGCCGGAGGGGGATCCATGGCAAACTCCCATGGAAAATTACATAGTTGATGCAGAGTCTGGTTTTAATCAAAAAAGGGCATAAATCACCTAACATTCCTTAATTGTTTTGAAAAGGAAAAAGAGCCCAGACGCCTATCCTAGGGGGCTAGGTTTGAGTATGTGATAACAATAGGGTAAAAATAACTTTATTTACATACTACATGTATATAAAATCAAAGAGCAATGGTTATACAATGGACACTAAGTAAAGGCAGTTATAAAAACAATATAAAGACAGTAAAAAATAATACTTCATGGATCCATGATCATAAAAAATGGATATTGATAGTAGATTATACAATCGGTAAAAACAGTTGATAATACAATCAATAAAAACAGTGGTAAATTCAAAAGCAATACTCAGGTATTAGATCAGGTATTCAAATCAAATCAAAAATTCAGAAAGTCCCAAACCAAAAAATATATCTATTCAAAATGTCCAAAGAAAATCCAAGGTTGTGTCTACAATCCTGTGGTAAACTGTGTGAGAGTCCAATAAAAATATGTGAGAATCCAATAAAAAATATGTTGTGTGTATTCCAAATGTAGTGTGTTCAATAAATTTGATCCAAAAACATAGTCAAATCCAGATAGGTGATAAAGATAAAAAACGTGAAGGTAATGTGATCAGGAGAACGGTGGTAATACAGCAAAATCAAAAAGGATAAAGAAACGGTGTGCTGCAATGTCCCAAAAACTAATAGATATAAAAATAAAAAAATGACAAAAAATGACAGGGCAAAAAAAACAAACAAATGGTCCACCTGTGGAAAAAAACAGAAACGAAATATAGTGTAGAATGTCCTAAAATATAGAAAAAAATAGAAAGGCCTAGCACAGGCCGAAACGCGTAGACCAGCACTGGTAAGCCTTATTTCATTATTTGCTATTTTTTAGGAAATTCTACACTATATTTTTTAGGACATTCTACACTATATTTCGTTCTGTTTTTTCCACAGATGGACCGTTTTTTTTGTTTTTTTTGCCCTGTCATTTTTTGTCATTTTTTGATTTTTATATCTATTTGTTTTTGGGACATTGCAGCACACCGTTTCTTTATCCTTTTTGATTTTGCTGTATTACCACCATTCTCCTGATCACATTACCTTCACGTTTTTTATCTTTATCACCTATCTGGATTTGACTATGTTTTTGGATCAAATTTATTGAACACACTACATTTGGAATACACACAACATATTTTTTATTGGATTCTCACATATTTTTATTGGACTCTCACACAGTTTACCACAGGATTGTAGACACAACCTTGGATTTTCTTTGAACATTTTGAATAGATATATTTTTTGGTTTGGGACTTTCTGAATTTTTGATTTGATTTGAATACCTGATCTAATATCTGAGTATTGCTTTTGAATTTACCACTGTTTTTATTGATTGTATTATCAACTGTTTTTACCGATTGTATAATCTACTATCAATACCCATTTTTTATGATCATGGATCCATGAAGTATTATTTTTTACTGTCTTTATATTGTTTTTATAACTGCCTTTACTTAGTGTCCATTGTATAACCATTGCTCTTTGATTTTATATACATGTAGTATGTAAATAAAATTATTTTTACCCTATTGATATCACATACTCAAACCTAGCCCCCTAGGGTAGGCGCCTGGGCTCTTTTTCCTTTTCATCACACTCTTTGGGTAACTGCTAGGAGCTACCCACCCCCAGGCATACAGGTTTCCATTAGGCGCTGAGGCCATCCATATATTTTTATAATTCCTTAATTGTTTGGAATAACATGCTTTAAAACATCAGGTATGATGTTGTATCGTTCAGGTAGTGTAAGGTTTTTTTTTTTTTAAATGTACACTACTGTTTTAGCAGATATGACTTGCACTGGTGTGACACTGTGCCCTGGCAGGACCTGGAGTGCACACGTGTGAGGGAAACTGACTACTATTATTTCACAGTAAAAAAAGGTTGTTGTTTTTTAAATGTATGTACACTACTGTTTTAGCAGATATGACTTGCACTGGTGTGACACTGTGCCCTGGCAGGACCTGGAACGCACACGTGTGAGGGAAACTGACTGCTATTTCACAGTAAAAAAAGGTTTTGTTTTTTTTAAATGTATGTACACTACTGTTTTAGTAGATATGACTTGCACTGGTGTGACACTGTGCCCTGGCAGGACCTGGAGCGCACACGTGTGAGGGAAACTGACTGCTATTATTTCACAATAAAAAAGTTTTTTTTTTTAAAAATGTATGTACACTACTGTTTTAGCAGATATGACTTGCACTGGTGTGACACTGTGCCCTGGCAGGACCTGGAATGCACACATGTGAAGGAAACTGACTGCTATTATTTCACAGTAAAAAAAGTTTTTTTTTTTTTTTTTTTTAAATGTACACTACTGTTTTAGCAGATATGACTTGCACTGGTGTCACACTGTGCCCTGGCAGGACCTGAAACTGACTGCTATTATTTCAAATTAAAAAAAGGTTTTTTTGTTTTTTTTAAATGTACACTACTGTTTTAGCAGATATGACTTGCACTGGTGTGACACTGTGCCCTGGCAGGACCTGAAACGCACACGTGTGAAGGAAAATGACTATTATTTCAAATTAAAAAAAGTTTTTTTGGTTTTTTTTAAATGTACACTACTGTTACACCAGATATGAGTGGTGGCACTGGGCAAGTGGGCACAGTATACGCTGTGAGCCTGACACACACGCTGGCAGGCAGGCAACTGCAATTAGATTATACAGGAAAAAAAAAAAAAGCAGACTGATGTTCTAGCCCTAAAAAGGGCTTTTGGGGGTGCTGTCCTTACAGCAGAGATCAGATGAGTCCTTCAGGACTGTAGTGGGCACTGAATATACTAGCCTAGCTATCGATTTCCCTATTAAATCAGCAGCAGCTACACTGTCCCTCCTCTCAATAAGAATGCAGCTTCCGAATGAATCTAAAATGGATGCTGTCCAGGAGGTGGGAGGATCTCGGAGGGAGTGTCTGCTGCTGATTGGCTGGAATGTGTCTTGTGACTGTGAGCTACAGGGTCAAAGTTTACTCTATGATGATAAATAGGGGGCGGATCGAACATTGCATAAGTTCGCCGTCCGCTGCGAACGCAAAACATGCTATGTTTGCTGCAAACTATTCGCGGCAGAACTGTTCGTGACATCACTACGACAGTGCGGATCAGGTCTGACAAACATCGTTGAATGCGGAGAGCAATATGCTCTCTGTATTCAGTATTGCACCAGCAGCTCTTGTGAGCTGCTGGTGCAACGCCGCCCCCTGCAGACTTGCGGCCAATCGTCCGTCAGCAGGGGGGTGCCAATCATCCTGATCGTACTCGATCGGGTTGAATTCCGGCGATTCCTGTCCACCTCATCAGAGCAGGCGGACAGGGTTATGGAGCAGCGGTCTTTAGACTGCTGCTTCATAACTGGTGTTTCTGGCGAGCCTGCAGGCTCGCCAGAAACACGGGCCCTCAAGCTCCATACAGAGCTTAATAGATAGGCCCCAAAGACTGTAAAGGAATTCAAAAATGCCTGGGACATGCATAAGGCTATCCTAAGAAAAAAATTAGCATGTAATATGGGTAGACTTGATGGGCCTTGTTGGTCCTTATTTACCATGAAATTATATGTTTCTATGTTAATCTGGCCCTTAATTTGAGAAACTTGTGTGTTTTTTTACTCGAAATAGCTTATTTCCAAAATTCTAAACACCAGTCAGCATTCTTTGCATTATACAAAAAAAGTGTTGATGGGGCCCAATGTTAAAAGCATTGTGATAATGGTGATATTTTAAAAAGCATTCCATCTTGCGGCCAAGATTAACTGTGAAATGTTATAAAGGGCTGAAATACACATTTGTTAGCAAAATACTAGCAGTAAAAAACTATGACTCAGTAACAGCTTTTTCTCTACATGCTGCATATGTACATATACCCCGTGCACATTCATTCAAATACAGTGCCTCCTCAAAGGACATTTAGCATGAGCAATGACTCAATTTGCATCATTTATGCTAAATACCAACGCCATCTCTCTCTGCAGGTACTGTGTTTGAATGAGGCTACACATAGCATATGTTCATATGACTTGTTCCCGTGCACAGTAAAAACTATCACTTTAGAACCACTCATTTTTACTAGAACCAATTTTTCCTCATACACATGCTGCTTTTCAAAACTGTAATGGGTTCATATGCATTTCAAGCATTTCAAGCAACTCATGGGAATAAAAAATTCTGGTTAGTCAGCTTCAAAACATTCTTTCTTCTGCTTTATTAAAATTAAAATAATAAAGTGCTGTGCTTGCTTTTTTTGTCCTAACAATAAAGATAATTATCCTGAGAACATGCATGCAGTCTTTTTTCATATGTTCTTGCCAAACCGCCATAAAACTCCTTTTGCAAAAGAACTGCCTTTAAATATTCTGTTGCTTGCCATCTTTGCCTAGTTTAGTAATGCTTTTACTACAAGAAATGCTATGAAAAACCTTTGTGGGGGTATCTCTGTTTAAATATCATCTCTATGCGTTTTAAAACATAAAACAATTAGTTAAACAAGTTTAAACAAAATATGTGCTCTTAAGAGGGTGCGTCTAGGTGTGTCTAAATATCTCCAAGCAAGATACCAATATAAATGCTGTTATATAAGATAAAGCCAATCTTGTGTGCAGGACATTTTTGAATCAGCAATATTAAATGAAGAACATCACTGGGTTTTCCATATATAATATTACTGACAGTGCTGTATGACATCAGAGATTTTAATGTAGGATTTCTTTGTTTGGTTTAATTTGATATTTTTGTATTTTCAGCTTTCATTTTTTTTTTTATACCTAAAGAAAGCAAGAATTTAAGCATCAATAGCATTTCATGTTTCTAAAATATGTAATTATTATAATTATTATATACCCTGTATATTTATAGCTTTTAAAAAAATCAACTTGGGAGTATATGCTTTGTTTGTGCATGTGTTTCATTAAATAGGTTAAATATACAATACAAAAACCTTAAAACAGGTCTTACACAATAGATAAAGAAAAGTCTAGCTGGATTGTCATTATTTTCACCTATATGCTGTGTTTTGATTGGTAACATTTTTTAATAGTGTCCTAGATTTACTTAGAATGTTTGGGCCTCTCCTAAAATGAAAACAACTGCACAGTCTGACATCTGAGATGACCTAGTATGTGGCTAAGAAATGTGTTGAATACTGCTATACAATAAAAATCCACTGTTTTTTTAAAAAAAAAAATATCTTTGTGGGTAGCTGTCTAAAGTTCCTTCAGAAGTGTCGCACTCACCATAGTAAGAGGGGTTCAACAGTCGGCAGTATGTGACAGCTCTTCCTTTTTCTATTTTTCTAATTGACCAGGTATAGGAGGATTTTCTTACTAAAGGAATGAACTGGATTGCAATTTTCAGGTAGAAAAATATGCAAAATATATATATAAAAAAGATAATTTATTATTTTTACAATAGCACTTTTAACTGTGAAGAGAAGAGTTCAAAGGTTGATTGGCAGTAAAATAAAAAGCTTCCCTAGGCCTTGAAGCACCACCAGTGGTCTACTGAAGACTGGAAGAAGGTCTTATTGACTTTGGTTCTTCAGCCAGGGTTTTTGTATGGCCTTGAGAACTTTTGAAAGACAGCTGCAGAAAAATACATATTTCACTATGAGAGAAATGTGTACTTATCCCACAGCTATCTGGCACAAAGTCAGACATAAAAAACTACATTGCCTTGGAATAAATGTCTGCCATACTGTAAAATGCTCTAGATTCTACTATTCTTTAAGAACGGGATATTATATATAAGCAAGACAAAAGTTATATCATATCATGCCTGGTTGTTATTAATATACATTTTTCTTTTGGTTTTGGACTTTTTATCTAATGGCCATTTTAATGTGCACATGTAAACAAACTTTTTTGAATATACTTTCAACAACACAGGTCTTCTCCAAAAGTTTTTTCTTTTTCATCTTTATTAGATATATAATAACAGCATGTGACATTTTCTGAAAGATTGAATATGGAGTGAGAGAATTTAAAGAATGCATGCATAATTTAAAATAATTTTTATGGGTGGTATGTTTTTTTTATTCTATATATTTGATTTAATAAGTTGTACCTATCTTGAAATTCCTTACCTGCAGATATAAGCACACTTTCATTCTTTTTTGAGTCTGGTGCAGAGAACAAATCTGTTTTTGTGTATCTGTGTTTTCTGAATGAGTTTGACTATTATAGTAAGCTTGGCTTTGTAGTAATACTTTATGGATTTGAGCAATGTATATGATAATATGGAAACAAAAAGAGTGCTGAGTCCAAGGAGAGTTTAGATCCAATACTTTATTGAATGTGAGCCAAAAAGTAAAGGGGTGTGCTCCCTACAATCTGACGCATTTCGCACTTGCGTACATGCGCTTCATGTATATGATATATTTATATTTGAAAAAGCATGACAATATTTTGTTTATGCTCACCCTGATATATGTTAAGAAGTTATTTAAAGGAACATTAAACTGCTGGGTACAGCTACAGTAGCACGGTTACTACTCACCATGATATTGTGTTTCCTCCTGTGCCTGTAGCTCTCTTTAAAGCCGTTCTCTTATTTTAACCAAGTACAGAAACCAATTGGTAAAGCTCTGAATATTTATACCGTGCTCCACCATCTTGTAGCTTGCGTATTGCTGCATCTTCTGATAGAATCAGTGATGTTACTGATTTTTTGACAGCTGTACTTTGCACTTCGCTCGCACAATTGAAAGCAGACACTTTATATATTTGCAGTTTTTTTGTACACAGTTTAAAAGTTACGTAACAAATATAAATAAGCCCACAGGAATAATATAGAGAAATGCAGCCACTGCAAAACATAAAGCTCATGCTCTGTAATCTACACATTTAACTGAAGTGCACAATAATGTATACTAAAGTGTATATTAAATAAAACTACCTTTAGGTAGTTGCTTAAATAACATAAATGCCTGAATATTGCCAGAATGACATGAGACTTGGGGCTTAATGTACTAAGATTCCTAAGCTGCTTCTGAGGCCTTGGAGGGCAGGCTTGTACATGCGCCCCACAATGTACAAAGCACTGCTTCTTACTATCTATACCACCTCTGAGATGACGTACTGCAATCACCCCGAACATGGGTCACTTGGGGTGATTGACAGTCCATTCTCTTGCTCAATTGTTCACGAGAGAGAAGGGAGAGGCATTACAGACTCAAGTGAGTGTGTAACAATGCATCTGGGCAATCAATGTGAAGATGTGCAGACAGCTTTTCAAGTTGAGAACACCTGCAGCAATGTTAGAATATGGGGCATTTGGTTCTATCCCATTCCACTCTGCCATATTTTACAAATGCAAATATAAAACTATTCTGAAACCCAAACTATTCTGAAATCCAAACCTTTTACGGCTCAGGCAGTTTGGATAAAGGGTTAAGTTTCCCTGACCGATATCCTGGTAAATAACCCCTTAGAGATATAAAAATCTGTGCACATATACAATATTGTTGTGTCATAAGATTGAATTAAATTAGGTATATTTATGTATCTTTTATTTATGTAGTGGGCCCCAAAATATTATCTTGCATAGGGTTCTCTTGGGTTTTAAAGTGATGGTAAACTTTCCCTTTTGTATAAACAGATCCAGAATGTTAGCAATATTTTCGATGGAGTTTAATTCATCAGTTGTATTGAAGATACACTTAGGGCTCCATTTATGAAGCAGCGGATGCTGCTTCGGAGTCCCATTGTTCCAGGTTTGCCTGAAACCGAAGTTAATATGGTCATAAGGAAGGTTATAAGACCGTTGCTCCTTAACCTGTCCATGACTGCCACCTTTTAAGTGGTGGATTGAAGAGGGCATTCAGCTCTTTTTAAAAAGCCCAAACCCTAATCTAAAAAAAAAAAACACCCAAAAAAAGTTAAAAAAAACCTAACACTAACCCCCGAAGAGCCACTTACAGTTTCTGAAGTCTGGATATCCATCCTCATCCAGGCAGCGAGAAGTCTTCATCTAGGTGGCGTGAAGTCTTCATCCAAGCGGCATCTTTTATCTTCATCCAGGCGGCATCTTGGGGTTTATGTTAGGGTGTTAGGTTTAAACATAACTTTTTTTCCCCCATAGACATCAATGGGGTTGCGTTACGGCGATCGCCATTCCGCACTTCAGGTGTTAGTTTTTTTTTCTAACACCTTCTCCCCATTGATGTTTATGGGGAAAGCTTGCATGAGCTCGTCAAATCAGCCCTTGGCTTTTGTGCGGTATGGAGCTTATCGCCACCATATCGCTCACACAAGGAAGCTTTTCAGAAACTTGTAATGGCAGCACAATGGAGGGTGAAATAACGCAACTCACATTTTTGTAAATATTTTATTAAATCCTTTCATGTGACAACACTGAAAAAGATGACACTTTGCTACAATGTAAAGTAGTGAGTGTACAGCCTGTATAACAGTGTAAATTTGCTGTCCCCTCAAAATAACTCAACACACAGCCATAAATGTCTAAACCGTTGGCAAGTGGAAATGTCCAAATTGGGCCCAATTAGCCATTTTACCTCCCCGGTGTCATGTGACTTGTTAGTGTTACAAGGTCTCAGGTGTGAATGGGGAGCAGGTGTGTTAAATTCTGTGTTATCGCTCTCACACTCTCTCATACTGGTCACTGAAAGTTCAACATGGCACCTCATTGCAAAGAACTCTCTGAGGATCTGAAAAAAAGAATTGTTGCTCTACATAAAGATGGCCTAGTCTATAAGAAGATTGCCAAGACCCTGAAACTGAGCTGCAGCACGGTGGGCAAGACCATACAGCGGTTTCACAGGACAGGGTCCACTCAGAACAGGCCTCGCCATGGTCGACCAAAGAAGTTGAGTGCACATGCTCAGCGTCATATCCAGAGGTTGTCTTTGGGAAATATACGTATGAGTGCTGCCAGCATTTCTGCAGAGGTTGAAAGGGTGGGTGGTCACTCTTTCAGTGCTCAGACCATACACTGCAAACTGCATCAAATTGGTCTGCATGGCTGTCATCCCAGAAGGAAGCCTCTTCTAAAGATGATTCACAAGAAAGCCCGCAAACAGTTTGCTGAAGACAAGCAGACTAAGGACATGCATCACTGGAACCATGTCCTGTGGTCCGATGAGATCAAAATAAAGTTATTTGGTTCAGATGGTGTCAAGCGTGAGGCAACCAGGTGAGGAGTACAAAGAAAAGTGTGTCTTGCCTACAGTCAAGCATGGTGGTGGGAGAGTCATGGTCTGGGCCTGCATGAGTGCTACCGGCACTGAGGAACTATAGTTCATTGAGGGAACCATGAATGCCAACATGTACTGTGACATACTGAAGCAGAGCATCATCCCCTCCCTTCGGAGACTGGGCCGCAGGGCAGTATTCCAACATTATAACGACCCCAAACACATCCAAGATGACCACTGCTTTGCTAAAGAAGCTGAGGGTAAAGGTGATGGACTGGCCAAGCATGTCTCCAGACCTAAACCCTATTGAGCATCTGTGAGGAATCCTCAAATGGAAGGTGGGGGAGCGCAAGGTCTCTAACATCCACCAGCCACGTGATGTTGTCATGGAGGAGTGGAAGAGGACTCCAGTGGCAACCTGTGAAGCTCTGGTGAACTCCATGCCCAAGAGGGTTAAGGCAGTGCTGATAAATAATGGTGGCCACAAAAAATATTGCAACTTTGGGCCCAATTTGAACATTTCCACTTAGGGGTGTACTTATTTTTGTTGCCAATTGTTTAGACATTAATGGCTGTGTGTTGAATTATTTTGAGGGAACAGCAAATTTACACTGTTATACAGGCTGTACACTCACTACTTTACATTGTAGCAAAGTGTCATTTCTTCAGTGTTGTCCCATATGAAGATATAATAAAATATTTATAAAAATGTGAGGGGGTACTCAGTATTGTAAGATACTGTGTATATATATATATATTATATATATATATAAAACCATATTCAAAAGAACAGACTTAATCTCAATAGAATAATTCCAATGAAAGCATATCGTTATGACATTCTTGTGAGAATACAAGGAGTGAATTGGGAAAAATAAAATGTATAAATAAATAAATGCATACGCTCTCATACGCTTCTGGTGAACTGCTGGTGCAATGCCGCCCCCTGCAGATTTGCTAGCAGGGGGTGTCAATCAACCCGATCGTATTGGATTGGGTTGATTTCCGGCGATGTCTGTCCGCCGCCTCAGAGCAGGCGGACAGGTTATGGAACAGCTGAGCTTGATAAATAGGCCCTAATAACTCAACATGATTAAGTGATTAAGTCTGCTTTTTCTCTTATGTCTTTTTATGTATTTATCATTTATTTTTATGTTTATTTACTTGCATTCTTTTTGTCATTGATTGCTATCGAATTGTGTACATGCATTATATGAAATTGTTTGTATATATTATTATATGTAACTCTATTAGTCACTATTGCTATATTAGAAATTCTAAGAGAGGGAAGCCTGTATAGGGCTTATCTAGCCTTGATCAATGATCACCTGACATTGTATTTGATTATCTGAACAAGCATCTGCTAAGGTGATTGGCTACCTGTCCCTATATAGCCCTTCATACTCACAGAATCATCAGCCTCTGATGAAGCGCATGTGCGCATTCACGAAACACGTCAAGTACTATACGGATATAGAAGGGGTGAAAACGACTTACACTACTGTTGCGATTTACCTGCACCAAGCTACAAGGGATAAGATAAGTACTGACACTGACTTACCCTAACATTGGGATTCAGTCTTCTAATCAGGGACTGATATTTTAACTCCTGCATTTTGATACTCACTTGAGGGAACTTTTGAAAAAAGGACTTCCTTAATACTAACCTTTTTTGCAGGATCCTTTATATATACAAGTACATATCTTCTCACATATACTTGAGTGCTCTTATCTTTATTTAAATTGCATTTTGTGCAGCTTTTTGAACATTATACAGGTGACCCTCGTTTTACAATGGTTCAATTTACACCGTTTCAGAATAACAACCCTTTTTTCCAGTCATGTGACTGCTATTGAGAAGCAGTACATTTATTAAAATAGCCAGTCCGTGGAGCTGTCCGCTTGTGTTGCAGCAAAGCCAAGCAAGCTGAAATTAATCAGTTTAACCAGATCTGAGCTATCAAGCAGATTTCAAAGGAACAAGATCTTCCTGTCTATAAATCAGTTCAGATTGGAATGCATAGAAGGAACTATTTGCAGAAAAATGAAAGTGAAGTCTGTGTTGTGTGATTATTTTATTAGGTTTATAATGCTGTTTAGCAAATGTTTTTGTTCATTTAACTTAGTTTAATTATATATTCTGTGTTGTGTGATTATTTTATTAGGTTTATAATGCTGTTTAGCATTTAAAGTCTTCATTTCAAAGCTTTAAAAATAATGTATTAGGTGTTACTTATGACAATTTTGAGAGGGGCCTGGAACCTAACTCCCTCATTTCCCATTGACTTACATTATAAACTGGGTTTCAATTTACGACGGTTTCGATTTACAACCATTCCTTCTGGAACTTAACCCCGGCGTAAACTGAGGGCTACATGTATATTTATATATATATATATATATATATATATATATATACAGGGAGTGCAGAATTATTAGGCAAGTTGTATTTTTGAGGATTAATTTTATTATTGAATAACAACCATGTTCTCAATGAACCCAAAAAACTCATTAATATCAAAGCTGAATAGTTTTGGAAGTAGTTTTTAGTTTGTTTTTAGTTATAGCTATTTTAGGGGGATATCTGTGTGTGCAGGTGACTATTACTGTGCATAATTATTAGGCAACTTAACAAAAAACAAATATATACCCATTTCAATTATTTATTTTTACCAGTGAAACCAATATAACATCTCAACATTCACAAATATACATTTCTGACATTCAAAAACAAAACAAAAACAAATCAGTGACCAATATAGCCACCTTTCTTTGCAAGGACACTCAAAAGCCTGCCATCCATGGATTCTGTCAGTGTTTTGATCTGTTCACCATCAACATTGCGTGCAGCAGCAACCACAGCCTCCCAGACACTGTTCAGAGAGGTGTACTGTTTTCCCTCCTTGTAAATCTCACATTTGATGATGGACCACAGGTTCTCAATGGGGTTCAGATCAGGTGAACAAGGAGGCCATGTCATTAGATTTTCTTCTTTTATACCCTTTCTTGCCAGCCACGCTGTGGAGTACTTGGACGCGTGTGATGGAGCATTGTCCTGCATGAAAATCATGTTTTTCTTGAAGGATGCAGACTTCTTCCTGTACCACTGCTTGAAGAAGGTGTCTTCCAGAAACTGGCAGTAGGACTGGGAGTTGAGCTTGACTCCATCCTCAACCCGAAAAGGCCCCACAATCTCATCTTTGATGATACCAGCCCAAACCAGTACTCCACCTCCACCTTGCTGGCGTCTGAGTCGGACTGGAGCTCTCTGCCCTTTACCAATCCTGCCACGGGCCCATCCATCTGGCCCATCAAGACTCACTCTCATTTCATCAGTCCATAAAACCTTAGAAAAATCAGTCTTGAGATATTTCTTGGCCCAGTCTTGACGTTTCAGCTTGTGTGTCTTGTTCAGTGGTGGTCGTCTTTCAGCCTTTCTTACCTTGGCCATGTCTCTGAGTATTGCACACCTTGTGCTTTTGGGCACTCCAGTGATGTTGCAGCTCTGAAATATGGCCAAACTGGTGGCAAGTGGCATCTTGGCAGCTGCACGCTTGACTTTTCTCAGTTCATGGGCAGTTATTTTGCGCCTTGGTTTTTCCACACGCTTCTTGCGACCCTGTTGACTATTTTGAATGAAACGCTTGATTGTTAGATGATCACGCTTCAGAAGCTTTGCAATTTTAAGAGTGCTGCATCCCTCTGCAAGATATCTCACTATTTTTTACTTTTCTGAGCCTGTCAAGTCCTTCTTTTGACCCATTTTGCCAAAGGAAAGGAAGTTGCCTAATAATTATGCACACCTGATATAGGGTGTTGATGTCATTAGACCAAACCCCTTCTCATTACAGAGATGCACATCACTTAATATGCTTAATTGGTAGCAGGCTTTCAAGCCTATACAGCTTGGAGTAAGACAACATGAATAAAGAGGATGATGTGGTCAAAATACTCATTTGCCTTATAATTCTGCACACAGTGTATATATATATATATATATATATATATATACTGTATATAAATGAAGAAAAAATTATAATATAAGTAAATTACAAAGTTGGTTACAATTTGAATTTCATATCCCTTTAAAGAACAGTCTCATCCTTTTCAAAAAGACTCCATGCAGGCACTCAGGATAACAATCCAGTTTTATTAAAGTACACAAAAAGTTAAAAAGTTTCCATAACCATTTTTTTCCTTTGTCAAATGGAACACATAGAAAGCTTATATAAATACTGTGTGTGTGTGTGTATATATATATATATATATATATATATATATATACTGAATATATATATATATATATATATATATATATACACACACACACATACATACACACGGAAATGAACTGCACTTGCAAGCTAGTCTGGGTAAACATCCCATGACCCTGCCAATCTCACAGCCCAGGGTGCTCACCAGCACTCACACACAGCATCCATTACTTGTGGAATATTCTCCTTCCCAACAGGAAGTTGCAAGAGGACACCCACAGCAGAGCTGTCTATATAGCTCCTCCCCTAACTGCCACCCCCAGTCTTTCGACCGAAGACAAGCAAGAAAAAAGGAGAAACTATAGGGTGCAGTGGTGACTGTAGTTTAAAAATAAAAAAACACCTGCCTTAAAGTGACAGGGCGGGCCGTGGACTGGATACACCACAAGAGAAAGAAATTTATCAGGTAAGCATACATTTTGTTTTCTCTTGTAAGGTGTATCCAGTCCACGGGTTCATCCATTACTTGTGGGATACCAATACCAAAGCTTTAGGACACGGATGAAGGGAGGGACAAGGCAGGTACTTAAACGGAAGGCACCACTGCCTGTAAGACCTTTCTCCCAAAAATAGCCTCTGAAGAAGCAAAAGTATCACATTTGTAAAATTTGGAAAAGATATGAAGCGAAGACCAAGTTGCCGCCTTACAAATCTGTTCAACAGAGACCTCATTTTTAAAAGCCCATGTGGAAGCTACCGCTCTAGTGGAATGAGCTGTAATTCTTTCAGGAGGCTGCTGGCCAGCAGTCTCATAAACCAAACGGATTATGCTTCTTAGCCAAAAAGAAAGAGAAGTTGCCGAAGCCTTTTGGCCTCTCTTCTTTCCATAGTAGACAACAAACAATGCAGATGTTTGACGAAAATCCTTAGTAGCTTGCAAATAAAACTTTAAAGCACGAACCACGTCAAGATTGTGTAACAGACGTTCCTTCCTTGAAGAAGGATTAGGACACAGTGACGGAACAACAATTTCCTGATTGATATTCCTATTAGATACTACCTTAGGAAGAAACCCAGGTTTGGAACGCAAAACTACCTTATCTGCATGGAATATCAGATAAGGGGAATCACACTGCAAGGCAGATAACTCTGAAACTCTTTGAGCTTAAGCGATAGCTACTAAAAACAGAACTTTCCAAGATAACAGCTTGATATCTATGGAATGCAAGGGTTCAAACGGAACCCCTTGAAGAACCTTAAGAACTAAATTTAAACTCCATGGTGGAGCAACAGGTTTAAACACAGGCCTGATTCTAACCAAAGCCTGAAAGTCTGGAACATCAGCCAGGCGCTTGTGTAAAAGAATAGACAGAGCAGAAATCTGTCCCTTTAAGGAACTAGCCGATAATCCCTTTTCCAATCCATCTTGGAGAAAAGATAGTATCCTAGGAATCCTGACCTTACTCCACGATTACCCTTGGATTCACACCAATGAAGATATTTACACCATATCTTATGATAGATTTTCCTGGCGACAGGCTTTCGAGCCTGAATCAAGGTATCAATGACCGATTCGGAGAAACCACGCTTTGATAAAATCAAGCGTTCAATCTCCAAGCAGTCAGACGCAGAGAAACTAGATTTGGATGTTTGAATGGACCTTGGAGTAGAAGATCCTGCCTCAGCAGCAGAGTCCATGGTGGGAAGGATGACATGTCCACCAGATCTGCATACCAAGTCCTACATGGCCACGCAGGTGCTATCAAAATCACAGAAGCTCTCTCCTGCTTGATCTTGGCAATCAGACGAGGGAGGAGAGGAAATGGTAGAAACACATAGGCCAGGCTGAAGGACCAGGGCACTGCTAGAGCATCTATCAGCGTTGCCTGGGGATCCCTTGACCTGGACCCGTAACGAGGAAGCTTGGCATTCTGACGAGATGCCATCAGATCCAGTTCTGGTTTGCCCCATAGTTGAATCAGCTGGGCAAATACCTCCGGATGGAGCTCCCACTCCCCCAGATGAAAAGTCTGCCGACGTAGAAAATCCGCCTCCCAGTTCTCTACTCCTGGGATATGGATAGCTGAGAGATGGCAAAAGTGAATCTCTGCCCATAGAATTATCTTGGAAACCTCCATCATGGCCAGGGGACTCCTTGTTCCCCCCTGATGGTTGATATAGGCTTCAGTTGTGATATTGCCCGACTGAAATCTGATTAACTTGGCCGCAGCTAGTTGAGGCCAAGCCTGAAGAGCATTGAATATCGCTCTTAGTTCCAGAATGTTTATCGGAAGGAGGGCTTCCTCCTGAGTCCATGAACTCTGAGCCTTCAGGGAGTTCCAGACTGCGCCCCAGCCCAGAAGGCTGGCATCTGTCATCACTATAGTCCATTCTGGCCTGCGGAAACTCATTCCCCTGGACAGATGGACCCGAGATAACCACCAGAGAAGAGAATCCCTGGTCTCTTGATCTAGATCTAAAAGAGGAGACAAATCTGTGTAGTCCCCATTCCACTGGTTGAGCATGCAAAGTTGCAGTGGTCTGAGATGTAGGCGGGCAAATGGAACTATGTCCATTGCCGCTACCATTAGGCCGATCATTTCCATACACTGAGCCACTGATGGCCGAGAAGTGGAATGAAGAGCACGGCAAGAGGTTAGAAGCTTTGATATCCTGACTTCTGTCAGAAAATTTTTTCATTTCTACTGAGTCTATTAGAATTCCTAGGAAGGAAACTCTTGTGAGAGGAGAGAGTGAACTCTTTTCTATGTTCACTTTCCACCCATGAGACCTCAGAAAGGCCAGAACAATGTCTGTATGGGACTTGGCGATTTGAAAAGTCGACGCCTGAATCAGAATGTCATCTAGGTAAGGGGCTACCGCTATGCCCCGCGGCCTTAGAACCGACAGAAGAGACCCTAGAACCTTTGTAAAGATTCTTGGTGCCGTGGCTAACCCGAAGGAAAGAGCCACAAACTGGTAATGCCTGTCTAGGAAGGCGAACCTGAGGAACTGATGATGATCTCTGTGAATCGGAATGTGGAGATAAGCATCCTTTAAGTCCACTGTAGTCATATATGGACCCTCCTGGATCATAGGGAGGATGGTTCGGATTGTCTCCATCTTGAAGGATGGGACCCTGAGAAATTTGTTTAGGATCTTGAGATCCAAGATAGGTCTGAAAGTTCACTCTTTTTTGGGAACTATAAACAGGTTTGAATAGAAACCCAGCCCCTGTTCCTCTCTTGGAACTGGGTGGATCACTCCCATAACCAGTAGGTCTTGAACGAAACGTAAGAATGCCTCTCTTTTTATCTGGTTTACAGATAGTTGTGAGAGATGAAATCTCCCCTTTGGAGATGAACCTTTGAATTCCAGAAGATATCCCTGGGAAACAATCTCCAGCGCCCAGGGATCCTGGACATCTCTTGCCCAAGCCTGGGCGAAGAGAGAAAGTCTGCCCCCCACTAGATCCGGTCCCGGATCGGGGGCTTCTCCTTCATGCTGTCTTAGAGGCAGCCGCAGGTTTCTTGGCCTTCTTCCCCTTGTTCCAAGCCTGGTTAGGTCTCCAGACTGGTTTGGACTTGGCAAAATTTCCCTCTTTTTTTGCATTAGAGGAAGTTGAAGCTGCGCCACTCTTGAAGTTTCGAAAAGAACGAAAATTATTCTGTTTGGTCCTTAACTTATTGGACCTATCCTGAGGAAGGGCATGACCTTTTCCTACGGTAATATCAGAAATTATTTCCTTCAGACCAGGCCCGAATAGGGTCTGTCCCTTGAAGGGGATGTTAAGAAGTTTAGACTTTGAAGTAATGTCTGCTGACCAGGACTTAAGCCATAGCGCCCTACGCACCAAAATAGCAAAACCTGAATTCTTAGCAGTTAGTTTGGTTAACTGAAAAACGGCGTCAGAAATAAAGGAATTAGCTAACTTAAGAGCTTTAATCCTGTCTAGAATATCGTCTAACGGGGTCTCTACCTGCAGAGCCTCCTCAAGAGACTCGAACCAAAAAGCTGCTGCAGCAGTAACTGGGGCTATGCATGCAAGAGGCTGGAGAATAAAACCTTGATGTATAAAAATTTTCTTAAGGAGACCCTCCAATTTTTTATCCATAGGATCTAGGAAAGCACAACTGTCCTCGACGGGGATAGTTGTATGCTTAGCTAGGGTAGAGACTGCTCCCTCCACCTTAGGGACCGTCTGCCACGAGTCCCGCATGGCGGCATCTATTGGAAACATCTTTTTGAAAGCAGGAGGGGGAGAAAACGGCACACCTGGTCTATCCCATTCCTTAGTAATAATTTCTGAAAACCTCTTAGGGACTGGAAAAACATTAGTGTCAACAGGCACTGCAAAGTATTTGTCCATTTTACACAATTTCTCTGGAACCACAATGGGGTCACAGTACCGTAAGCAATAAGCGGAGGTGTTCAAGCTTAAATTTAAACGCTGTTATTTCAGAATCAGACTGAAGTAACGCCTTCCCTGAGTCTGAAATGTCACCCACAGATAGAAGCTCACCTGCCTCGGCTTCTGAGTATTGTGAGGGTATATCGGACACAGGCATTAAAGCATCAGAAAGCTCTGTATTAGTTCTAGCCCCAGAGCTGTCTCGCTTTCCTTGTAACCCTGGCAGTTTGGACAATACCTCTGTGAGGGTATTATTCATAACTGCCGCCATGTCCTGTAAGGTAAAAGAATTAGACGCGCTAATGGATGTAAATGGATGATTAACCCCTTAGGCCCCAAACCGGATTTAAAAAACATTAAAAACGTTAAAAGACAGTTGAGCACCCTGCCACATCTCTGCTGAGGCTCCTACCAGCCCTCAAATACGATTTTGTGCAGAAATAAACCCCTTGTAATGGTCCTCAGGTGTCAGAGGACTCCTCTAGGGAAGCCGGATGTCTCAGTCTGAATTAAAACTGCGCATTTAGAGCGCTAAAATAGGCCCCTCCCACCATGTACTGGATGCCAGAGGGGCCTTAAGAAAGTACTCCTAGGAGTATCTGATTAGCCATGTGGAAACTAGGCCCCAAATAAAGAGTTATCTGCCTCAGAGAAAAAAACGTCTTATTTATGAAGTCATGTAAACGTTTTGTCACTAAGTAATATAAGAAATAACATGAGTATTACCCTGTTTTGTAAGCATGATCCCAGTCGCTATTAAATCACTGCATCAGGCTTACCTCAATATACACAAGGCTCTGTCAGCATTTTCTAGAACTCATTTCATCTCTCTAGAAATAAAAATACTGAACATACCTCAAAGCAGGTAATCTGCAGACCGTTCCCCCAACTGAAGTTGTCCCATACTCTTCAGTTATGTGTGAGAACAGCAGTGGACCTAAGTTACAAACCGCTAAGATCATCAAACCTCCAGGCAAAACTCTTCTTCTAATTTCTGCCTGAGAGTAAAACAGTACAACGCCGGTACCATTTAAAAATAACAAACTCTTGATTGAAGGTAAAACTACACTAAGTCACCACATATCTCTTGATACTTCCTTTCTTGTCGAGAGTTGCAAGAGAATGACTGGGGGTGGCAGTTAGGGGAGGAGCTATATAGACAGCTCTGCTGTGGGTGTCCTCTTGCAACTTCCTGTTGGGAAGGAGAATATCCCACAAGTAATGGATGAACCCGTGGACTGGATACACCTTACAAGAGAAACATATTTATTAAAACAACACATATAAAGTCTGGCACTCTCTTGCAAACACACAGCTAGATTAAAAGCAAAATAAAATAATTAGGTACAGCATTTGGCAAAATGGTGATAGGCCCCGGATCATGTACACAAATCTTTTACTTTCAACTTGTAATACCTGCGCAAACATGGTAGTGGTATTGATTTAACTTGAGTGAAGTTAGTGCACAACAGGGCTAAAAATGTATCCCTCCACTTATTATCTAGGCCTCAAAGGGTTATTTATAATAAATATTTATATTTAATAAAGAGGTTAATGTGAGTAAGCAACATATACTATGTTACGCAGAAATAACACAATTTTAATCAAAAATAAAACAAAAACATTCGGCCAGATTACAAGTTTTGCGTTAGGAGTTATGCGGTGATAACGAGCAGTTTTTCTCACCGCTCACTTACCTGCAGCGCTGGTATTACAGGTTTTTACAAATCCGGCGTTAAAAGGCAAGAAGTGAGCGTAGAGCAAAATGGTGCTCCTTACCGCACTCCAATACCAGCGCTGCTTAAGTCAGCGGTGAGCTGGTCGTATGTGCTCGTGCTTGATTTCCCCATAGACATCAATGGGGAGAGCGGGCTGAGAAAAAGTCCAACACCTGCCAAAAAGCAGCATAAAACTCAGTAAAGCAGCCCCATTGATTCCTATAGGGAAACACATTTTATGTTTACACCTAACACCCTAACATGAGCACCGAGTCTAAACACCCCTAATCTTACACTTATTAACCCCTAATCTGCCCCTCCGGACATCACCGCCACCTACATTATACATATTAACCCCTAATCTGCTGCCCCCAACATCGCAGACACCTACATTATATTTATTAACCCCTAATCTGCCGCCCCCAATGTCGCTGCAACCTACCTACACTTATTAACCCCTAATCTCCTGCCCCCAACATCGCCGCCACTATATTAAATGTATTAACCCCTAAATCTAAGTCTAACCCTAACACCTCCTAACAAATATAATTTAAATAAATCTAAATAAAATTACTATAATTAACTAAATTATTCCTATTTAAAACTAAATACTTATTTTAGAGGCAAGATTGTATTTATTTTAACTAGGTAGAATAGTTGCTAAATAGTTATTAACTACCTAGCTAAAATAAATACAAATTTACCTGTAAAATAAAACCTAACCTAAGTTACACTAACACCTAACACTACACTACAATTAAATAAATTAAATTAGCTAAATCACAAAACAAACAAACACTAAATTACAGAAAATAAAAAACAAATTTCAGATCTTTAAACTAATTACACCTAATCTAAGCCCTATCAAAATAAACCCCCCCCCAAAATAAAAAACCCTAGCCTAAACTAAACTATCAATAGCCCTTAAAAGGGCCTTTTGCAGGGCATTGCCCCAAAGTTATCAGCTCTTTTACAAAAAAAATACAAACAACCCCCAACAGTAAAACCCACCACCCACACAACCAACCCCCCAAATAAAATACTAACTAAAAAACCTAAGCTCCCCATTGCCCTGAAAAGGACATTTGTATGGTCATTGCCCTTAAAAGAGCATTTAGCTCTTTTGCAGGCCCAAAGCCCTAACCTAAAAAAATAAACCCACCCAATACACCCTTAAAAAAATCCTAATACTAAGCCCCGAAAATTCACTTACCGGGAGAATTCTTCATCCCAGTTGCAAGATGTCCTCAATGAAGCCGGCAGAAGTGGTCCTCCAGACGGGCAGAAGTCTTCATCCAGACGGCATCTTCTATCTTCATCCTTCTGGCGCGGAGCAGGTCCATCTTCAAGACATCCGACGCGGTACATCCTCTTCAAATGACGGCTTCTTCTGTTTAAGTGATGTCATCCAAGATGGGGTGCCTTAGATTCCAATTGGCTGATTAATTCTATCAGCCAATCAGAATTAAGGTAGAAAAAATCCTATTGGCTGATTGTATCAGCCACTACGATTGAACTTCAATCCTATTGGCTGATTGCATCAGCCAATAGGATTTTTTCTACCTTAATTCCGATTCTATCAGCCAATTCTATCAGCCAATCAGAATCTAAGGGACGCCATTTTGGATGACGTCACTTAAAGAGATATTCATTACGAAGAAGTCGTCGTTTGAAGAGGATGCTCCGCGTCGGATGTCTTGAAGATGGACCCACTCGGCACCGGAAGATGAAGATAGAAGATGCCGTCTGGATGAAGACTTCTGCCTGTGTGGAGGACCACTTCTGCCCGTCTGAAGGACCACTTCTGCCGGCTTCGTTGAGGACATCTTGCCACTTGGATGAAGACTTCTCCCGGTAAGTGAATCTTCGGGGGTTAGTGTTAGGATTTTTTTAAGGGTGTATTGGGTGGGTTTATTTTTTAGGTGGGTTTATTTTTTAGGTTAGTTCTTTGGGCCTGCAAAAGAGCTAAATGCCCTTTTAGGGGCAATGCATATCCAAATGCCCTTTTCAGGGCAATGGGGAGCTTAGGTTTTTTTAGTTAGTATTTTATTTGGGGGTTGGTTGTGTGGGTGGCTTTTACTGTTGGGGGGTTGTTTGTATTTTTTTTTTACAGGTAAAAGATCTGATTACTTAGGGGCAATTCCCCCGCAAAAGGCCCTTTTAAGGGCTATTGATAGTTTAGTTTAGGCTAGGTTTTTTTTTTATTTTGGGGTCCTTTTTTATTTTGATAGGGCTCTTAGATTAGGTGTAATTAGTTTAAAGATCTTTAATTTGTTTATTATTTTCTGTAATTTAGTGTTTTTTTTTGTAATTTAGCTAATTTAATTTATTTAATTGTATTTAATGTAGGGAATTTATTTAATTGTAGTGTAGTGTTAGGTGTTAGTGTAACATAGGTTAGGTTTTATTTTACAGGTAAATTTGTATATATTTTAGCTAGGTAGGTATTAAATAGTTAATAACTATTTAATAACTATTCTACCTAGTTAAAATAAATACAAACTTGCCTGTAAAATAAAAATAAATCATAAGATAGCTACAATGTAACTATTAGTTATATTGTAGCTAGCTTAGGGTTTATTTTATAGGTATTTAGTTTTAAATAGGAATAATTAAGTTAATGATAGTAATATTATTTAGATTTAGTTAAATTATATTTAAATTAGGGGGTGTTAGGGTTAGGGTTAGACTTAGGTTTAGTGGTTAATAAATTTAATATAGTGGCAGCGACGTTGGGGACGGGAGATTAGGGGTTAATATATATATAATGTAGGTGGCGGTGATGTTAGGGGCAGCAGATTAGGGGTTAATAATATTTAACTAGTGTTTGCGAGGTGGGAGTGCGGCGGTTTAGGGGTTAATATGTTTATTCTAGTGGCTGCGATGTCCGGAACAGCAGATTAGGGGTTAAAATTTTTTATTTTAGTGTTTGCAATGCGGGAGGGCCTCGGTTTAGGGGTTAATAGGTAGTTTATGGGTGTTAGTGTACTTTTTAGCACTTTAGTTATGAGTTTTATGCTACGGTGTTGTAGTGTAAAACTCATAACTACTGACTTTAGAATGCGTTACGGATCTTGGAGATAGAGGGTGTACCGCTCAGTTTTTGGCCTCCTAGGACAGACTCGTAATACCGGCGCTTTGGAAGTCCCATAGAAAAAAGGGTTTACAAAGTTTACGTAAGTTGGTTTGCGCTAAGGCCAAAAAAGTGTGCGGGGCCCCTAAACCTGCAAGACTCGTAATAGCAGCGGTAGTGAAAAAGCAGCGTTAGGACCTATTAACGCTGCTTTTTCAGCTTAACGCAAAACTCGTAATCTAGCCGATTGTTCTTTAAAATGGACATAAAACCAACATTTCTTTCTAATGGCAGTGAGAGACCACAATTACATTTATTACCTGTGGGAATTCAACACCTGGCCACCAGGAGGAGGCAAAGACACCCCAGTTAAAGCTTTAAATATCGCTCCCACTTCCCCTACCCTCCCAGTAATTCTTTGCCTCGTCTACTAGGAGGTAGGCAGAGAGTGGTGCTTAAGAAGATGGATATTTCCTTTGATGGATTGTTTCCTGCAAGAAAGGACTGGGGTAAAGTGGTAGCCATGTAAACCTCTAAGTAAGAGACTTTGGTGAGAGTTAGTCTCTGGATGTCGCAGGGAAGGTTTCCATGCCTCCTTACCAATATCGGTTCCTCCGATCAATAGTGGAGGTACTTAGAACACTACACGCCACTTATTGGGACTAATCTGTGTGTATATGCGTCACAAAGAAGATGGGCTCAGCCTTTATTTAAATCTTTTTTTTATGCTACAAGTTTTTCTTTTACTTTATGGGCGCAATTGCCATGACAGGTGCTTGAGGCCTGAAGTTGGACCTAATAGCAGAATTTTTTTTAAGCGATTCGATAGTGCTGTAGCAGGGGGTAGAGTCAGCTCGGGAATCACCTGACATGCAGCTCGCATTGTTGCTATCTTCTCAGGAGCGACAGTCGTCCGGATCATTTTAGTCTTCTTCATGGTATACCGGGAGGTGGTGAGTCACTCCGGTATTAGCTTTGGGGGTCGGAGTGTGCCTTGAAGAATTTGTTTTCTTTAGTTATTACTTAAGGTCCTTATCCACAGCATGGAGGACCCAGAATTTTCTATCTCCTCTGAGGAGGTTAATATTTCAATTATGTTGGACTCAAACAAATGTATGTTATGCAAGGTTACCAAAGTATGCCCCCCTGCTCAACTGTGTGCCACTTGTTTAGGTTCTGTGCTGCAGTTTCATTCTGTGTCCAACCCTAGCACTCCTTTATTTTCTTCTCAGGACTCTGCTAGTACTGAAATGCCAACGCTTGTCCCCCAGTACCCTCTCCTGAAATTTCACAAGCAGTGCCCTGGGGCACAACCTCCAACTCAACTGCTGGGATGGTTTGTCTCCCTACTGATTTTGCATGCAGCTCCAATCTGCAGTATCTGTTGCACTTAAATAACTGTGAAATATAGAACATTTCAGAATAAAAATAAAATAATCTATTAAAATGACATGCTGCCATGGGTAATCCCCTGGATACTGCTATGGTCAGCCATGTCCCTCTTTCTGATGGTGAACATTCCTCTGTGGCATCTGAGGGGGAGCTGTCTTCCTCTGATGAATCTATAGAACCTTCTACTGAAACGGAGAAGGTTAATTTTAGATTCAGGAACATTTGCGTTTTCTTCTAAAGAAGGTTTTATCTACTTTAGATATTCCAAGTTTGATATGGTTTTTCAGACTAGAGCCAAGGCTCCTCCTGACGTCTTCCCGGTTCCTGCGCGAATGGTGGACATAATTTCTAAGGAATGGGAAAATACAGGAGTTCCTTCATCTCCAAGTTTTAAAAAGATGTTTCTGATTCTTATCTGGAGTTGTGGAGTACAATTCCTAAAGTGGATGGTGCTATATCTACTTTGGCTAAGAGAACTACTATTCCTTTAGCGGATAGTACTTCAAGCTCCCTCTTTAGCAAGATCTTACATGGAGAGATTTTTGTGGCTCCTTCGATTTCACGGATAGAAAATCAATCTAGGAAAGAGCTCTCTCCTTCCCAGCACAAGAGTGTGCTTCCTGGGAATCATTGTAGATGACAAGCTTCAAGTTGCCTGCTGTTTGTTACAGCCTTCTCCTCTACCCTGAGTGACTCATGGAGGTAGTCTGACTTATGGTAGCGGCTATGGACATGATTTCTTTTGCTTGTTTCCATCTGCGGCCTCTTCAACTGTAATCTCTGGCAATGGAACAGCAATCACTCCAACCTGTCTTAGTTAATCCATTTGGATCCCTAAGTAAGGGAGTTCCTGTCTTGGTGGATTTCTCAGGAATATCTGTCTCAAGGGGTTTGACTACAGATGCAAGTTTGATAGGCTGGGAAGCTGTATGGGGGTCCCCTCAGAATCTAGAGGAATCCTCCTTTCCTATCAAAATTCTGGAACTGAGAGCCATCTTCAATGCTCTGATGGCGTGGCCTCAGCTTCATTCTGTCCGCTTTATTCAATTCCAGTCGGACAACATCACTACAGTGGCCTATATAAATCATCAGGAAGGGACTCTGAGCCCCTTGGTGATGAAAGAAGTCTTGCGTATCCTTCTATGGGCTGAATCTTTCAATTGTCACATATCTGCCATTCAAATTCCGGGAGTTGACAATTGGGAAGCGGATTTCCTAAACAGACAAACCTTTCATTTCGGAGAATGGTCTCTTCACCAGGGAGTGTTTTCTTTGATAACCCTCAGATGGGAATTCCAGAGATAGACCTTATGGCTTCTCGTCTAAATGCCAAGCTACCCAGATATGGGTCGAGATTGAGGGAGTCTCGGGTGGAGCTGGTGGACGCATTAGCAGTTCTGTGGAGGTACAGTCTTGTTTATCTTTTTCCTCCTCTTGCTGTTCTTCCTCGTGTGATCGCACAAATAAAGCAGGAAGGTGTCTCCGCAATTCTGATGATTGCTCTGGCATGGCCACACAGAACTTGATTTGCAGATCTCGAGAAGATGTAATCTGCTCCTCCCTGGAGACTTCCTCAGAGAACAGACCTTCTACATCAGGGTCCCTTTCTTCATAAAAACCTAGATTCTCTGAGGCTGACTGCATGGAGATTGAACGCCTAGTGTTGTCCAAGAGAGATTTATCTGACAAGGTCATTGATACTTATAAATTCAGGCTTGTAAACCTGTGACTAGCATTTATCACAGGATGTGGCGTACCTACTTATCCTGGTGTGATGCTCAAGGTTTTCCCTGGCAAAAGGGGAATGTTCCTCATATCCTTTTGTTTCTCCAAGA
The DNA here is from genome assembly GCF_027579735.1 of Bombina bombina. Taxonomy (NCBI): domain Eukaryota; kingdom Metazoa; phylum Chordata; class Amphibia; order Anura; family Bombinatoridae; genus Bombina; species Bombina bombina. The sequence continues at coordinate 680,459,120 of NC_069503.1, forward strand.
AGGATTGGAGAAAGGCCTATGGGCTAGGATCTCTGCCCTTTCTGTTTTACTTCATAAAAAGTTGGCTAGGTTGCCAGATGTTTTGTCTTTTGTTCAGGCTATTGCGAGAACTAGGCCTGTGTTTAAATTTGTTACTTCTCTATAGAGCCATAATTTTGTTCTCCAAGTTCTTCAGCAGGCTTCATTTGAGCATGCATTTTATTGACATTAAGCTTTTGTTGTGGAAAGTTTTGTTTTTGTTGGTTATTTCTTCTGTTTAAGAGTTTCTAAGTTATCTGCTTTGCAGTGTGATCCGCCATATCTTGTTTTTCATGCTGACAAGACGGTTTTGTTGACTAATTTGGGTTTTCTTTCTAAGATTATTTCTACCCTTAACATTAATCAAGAAATTGTAGTGCCTTCTTTTTGTCCCAGCCCTTCCTCCCAGAAGGATCGTTTGTTACAAAATTTGGATTTTGACAGAACTTTAAAGTTCTACCTTCATGCTATCAAGGATTTTCGTCAATCCTCTTCCCCGTTTATTATGTATGCTGGGAAGCACAGGGGTCAAAAGGTCACTGTGCCATTCCTTTCATTTTGGTTATGAAGTGTAATTGTATGGCCCATGTGGAGGCAGGCCAACAGCCTCCTTCTAGGATCACAGATCATTTTACCCATGCAGTGTCTTCATCTTGGCCCTTCAAGAATGAGGCTTCAGTGGAACAAATCTGTAAGGTGGCTATGTGATCTTCTTTACATACCGTTACCAAATTTTATAAATTTTATGTGTTTGCCCCAGCTGAGGCTGCCTTTGGAAGAAAAGTGCTTCAAGCAGTGGTACCTTCGGTTTAGGACTGGCTCTTGTTTTTTCTTTCCCTCCCTATTCATTCTGTGAAAATTAAATCATGGACTCTCACTGCCATTAGAAAGAAAACAAACTTTATGCTGATAAATTATTTTATTTCTTGGCAGTGAGAGTCCAAGATCCCTCGCTGATATTTTTGTAATGGCGGAAGTGTTTTGTCCTTCCTGCACCTCTATACCTCTTGTCTCTCTTTACTTTTCATTATCCTCTACTTGAATTACTGAGGGTAGGGAAAGTGGGAGGGATACATAAAGATTTTACTGGGGTGCCTTTGTGTCCTCCTGGTGGCCAGGTGTTGAATTCCCACAGTAATGAATGAAATTTTTGACTCTAACTGCCAAGAAAGAAAATAGTTTATCAGGTAAGCATACATTTAGTTTTTTCTTTCATGATTCAGATTGAGCAGGGGTCGCCAACCTTTCGAACCTCAGGGACCACTAAACTCACAAATTTGAATCCCGTGGACCACTAACATTATTTTTTTTTTAAAGATACAAACCTCTATAATGTGTGTGTGTGTATATATATATATATATATATATATATATATATATATATATTATACACACACACACACATATTATACATAACTAGTATAGCCATAGCTACGTTTACATTATGTATACACAGTATTAACACATTTTTAAGAATTATTTTTTGGAGTTAACTGAATGACAGAAATGAGAGAATACTTCCAAATGACAGATGAAGGGTGAGTGCCAACTTTTGAGCTGGAAACAGAGAGGTAGAACATGGGAAAAAAGAATTATGTTTAATAGGACCCCAAGACTTCCAATTTACCTCCCCAGTTAGGAATTATTAAAAACTACTTAAGATCATGGACAGACATTGGAGTCATAAATTAATGTTTATATAAGAAAGCTCTCAATATGGATGTGAGCTAACCACGACTGATGTTACTGGCAATTACTATAATACTGGTGGGATATGGCTGATCTGCTGGATGGCAATTACTGGAATTCAGGTGGAATGGCTTTGTGCGCGGGAAAATTATTAGAATGAAAAATAATTCATATTTAATAAAAAAAAAAAAGAAGATGGAGGGGAGGAAGACAAATATTGATGTAAGTCCATCTGAAGGAATTAGGAAAACTACTACAAAGAGACAGGTAAAGGGAAGAAAATAAATGAAATACAAGAGAGATTTTTTTTTTAGATTTTCTTTTTTTTATATACTTTAATTTTACTATTTCAAGCCAAGACTATACCAACCTCTGCTGGCTTTAGAATGGAAGTATTACTCAATGTGCGTAGGGAGATTGTAATTTAACTCCTCCTCCGTCGGTTTTCACTGATGTCCAGACAGGCACTGTAGGGAGTTGCGCTGCGACAGGGGAGGGGGGGGCAGAGGAAATTAATTTCTGCTTGATGGTGTCACGGACCACCAACATCTTTTTGGACCACCAGTTGGCGACCACTGAGATAGAGCATACAAATGTGAAAAACATTCAAATGTACTTCTTTTATCAAATTTTCTTGGTATTCTTTGTTGAAAGCAGGAAGGTAAACAGGAAGAAGCAGTTTAAAAAGAACGTTATACATTGGCAAGAGCACTAGATGGCAGCACTATTTCCTGTTTTGTAGGGCCCCAGATATGTGCATGCTACCTATCTAGATATCTCTTCATCAAAAAATAACACAAGATCAAAGCAAGTTTAAAGGGACATTAAACACTAAATACATGCTAGATAGAATGATGCATTCAAAGAAAAGATTAGTCCATGACTAACATGTAGATGTATTTTTTAAAGTTTCATTAGTTGTTTAAAAAGTGACAAAATAAGTGTAAAGTTTTAGTTTCTATAAAACACTGGGTGCTGCCATGTTGTAACTTGTGTTACCTTCTCTGCTGTAGCCAATTAGGGACAGTTATACATAGGTCACTAGAGTGTGCAGCCAATGGTTGTGCTGGATTTAACAGTGTTCTGCACTTCCATTTCTAACAGGAACTGAAAAGCTCACAATTTCAGAATGGAATTATATTGCAGAGTTGTTTTATATAAACAATTTATCATTTTATATTACCATCTCAAAGTGTTTAATGTCCCTTTAATAATAGAGGTACAATGGAAACTTTTTTTTTTAAATTGTATGCTCTATCTGAATCATGAAAGAAAAATGTTGGGTTTCATGCCCTTTTAATATATTCGTTTCTTACTGAAACTTTGGTGACTTGTTGTTCAATAAAATATTAGTACACTGTATTAAAACGTTCATGATGCAGACAGAGCATGCAATTTTTCACAACTTTCTAATTTACTTCTATTATCAAGTTTGCTTTTTACTGTTAGTATCCTTTATGGAAAAGCATACCTAGGTAGGCTCAGAGCAGCAATGCACTACTGGGAGCTAGCTTTATTTGCTTATTGTTATTGACTCACCTGATATGTACATCTAGCTCACAGTAGTGCATTGCTGATCCTCCAACAAAGGATACCAAGAGACTGAAGCAAATTTGACAATAGAAATAATCTGGAACGTTGTATAAAATTGTATGTTCTATCTGAGTCATGAGAGAAATAAATGGGTTTCATGTCCTTTTAAAATGTTCATATGCAATGGAAAGAGTCAAAAATCTGATTTGATGCAAAAACTATGTTTCAGATGATTGTTGCCAAAAGCAACAACCTTCTTGCTTGAGCATGTTCTCTTACTCAGGACTGAATCAACGTTAAGCCACTACCCTAGTGTTGTCGTATATGAGCTGCCAAAACTGTCATATTTTGAGGGCAGGAAAAGAACTGATTCATACATGCTTTCATACAGTCAAGTGGGAGTGGCATGTCTGCTTTGGTACAATCACAGATTATTTCACCTCTTAAGGGCATCAGGAAAATTCCACTTTTCCTTCTTCTCTCTTTTAGTTTTGGACTGCTGCTTCTCTTCAAATACAAGGTAAGCACTACTGTTAAATAAATCACTGTTTTTGTATCATCAATTAAAGTCAAAAGCTTTCTAGTTAGCAGTGTAGCAATTATAATATTAATACTATTACAAATAATATTCTCCCCTTACCATTAATAAGAGGGATGATCAGTAAATACTATAATTAGTATGAATGCTGATAACAAATGAATTTAAAAATAAAAAAAATGTGTTGATAAAGATAAATATGTTTAACTAACAATATTAATATTTAGCAGCTTGGGATTGGAGTTGTATTACAAATTGTGTACAAATTTAAGCCAAAGTGCATAAGATAAAACACTAGCTGTGAAATATATATGCATAGATATGAATACATTTATTTATAATATGATCAGTAGTTCTAAACAAGGGAGTCAATGTCTGTAGCTGAGGGGGTCATAGAAAATGAGTAAATTAATGGTAAGAGCCAGGAAAAAAGATGTTCTAGGTATCCTGCCTTGAGCATAAGTTGTGAAAATATTAATGGTTCACACAATCAGAAATACTGTTTCTATACTTCTGAGATCATAGTAGTTTATTTTTGATAATATATTACATTAAAGAAGTCCATGATATGACATAGGTATGCAAAAAAAAACAATGGGGTAATATAAACATTTTATGATTATGCCAAAGATAATGTAATAAAAAAAAAAAAAGATACATAAACTAACGTCAACGAAAGTAAAATTAATCTCTTCGTAATGTGGATAAACAACAAGCCGCGGACAGTATAAAGATGTGATAAATATGGTATGTATGTAGAAAGAATTAATTAATATCCTTATTCTAATATTATAAATTATTAGAATGCATGCATTTTGGTGACATTAAATATTGAGGTATCAAATGTGTTAAATACACGTCCAGTCACATTTAAAAAGCCAAAAACAAAGTGAAACTCATCCAAAGGGATACATTGTTACTAGATAATAAGACCTACACCATGGTTACTCATTTTGAGGGAGTTCATTTTAATTACAAGCTATAGTGTTCAATACGCTAGAATATGCAGCATTATAAAAAAGCATTATCCTCTATTGGCGGCAGATGAACAACTGAAACAAGTTGTCCAAAAAGGTGTACGATGTTCATATAAGAAGTGCTCTACTCTTGGCTCTCTTTTATCTCCTACACAATTAAAGGAATCTGACAGAGTAGGGAGCTCTTGGCTTACCCACATGGGCATGTTCAAATGTGGTTATAGGAAATGCAAGCCCTGTGAATTTGTTTAAATCACTGACACTTTTACCTCAGCTGTGACTGGCAAGTCTTACGATATTAAAGCATGTCTCAATTGTAGCACTTATGTCATATATTTGATCACCTGTGTCAAGTGCCAAATACAATATGTAGGTCTCACCTCAAGAGACATTAACGCAAGAATTAGAGAGCATATCTCTACAATCACCAGAGGCAGATCTACCACCCCTCTGGTTCAGCATTTTGCTACCCAACATGATTCCAAGCTGAATGCCTTCAGATGGGTAGCCATTGAAAAGGTGACTGTGCCTAAGAGGGGTGGGGACATTGATGCTCTATTAGCCAAACATGAGGTGTTCTTGATCTTTTAACATAGAACCAGAACCTCTAGGATTGAACTCCAAATATGATTTGATTATTTTTTGGGAATAATTCGACCTTTGGGAATGATCTAATTATGCTATGCTATATTATACAGCTCTTGTATATGTATTTTTGTATTTATGCTACCTCTGAGTTTAATACGATTTCTGCTCTGACACCCCTTATATACCTTCCTCATTAATAGAAGCAGGTACTATATGACATATGGCTTAAAGATTTGTAGATTATTCATATATATAGCAAGTACCCTTTGTTTTCATATTTATATTATTCTCAGATTTCTGCGTTCTATATTATGTGTGTTTAGGTTGTTACCTATCTTTTTTCCTGTCCATAATATTATCAATATTATTATAATCCTATGGGTTTATTTTGTGTTCCTCTGTACACATGCATACATGCTTCAACAGTGCTTTATGTAGGATTTGTCACTCTTATTTTCTGTTTAGGTTTAGTATGGTAAATAGGTCGTTCTTTGTTCTTAATTGATGGACCAATCAGTGAATTTTACACGCTTTTTAAACATGCTTTGTATGTTTGTAACCTAGGCTATGATTACGGCTTAACTGCCGAAACATGTCAGCTCAGGTATCACACCTGTTGTAAACTAACCTATTCTGGATGCGTTCATGCCTTTTACGCTTTTTTATGCTTTAATCAATAAAGGACTTTTATTTTTATACATTCCGGACCGTCTTCTTTGTTTTATCAAATGTATTAATTCCTACTTAAGAGAATAATATAATAGCCAAGTCTAACTTTTTTAAAACAAATTAACATTTGTTTGACTGCAATTATTTTTCAGTAGCTAAACTCCACCCACCATTTGGAGGAGCCAATCTGGGCTTTAGTCTGCTGACAACAAGGCTAGCCAGTGTCACAAAGTTAGTATAAAGGCAATTATTTTGCAGTTGCTATCTAATACAGTCAATTAGAGACATATATAACAGTGTTTATTTCAATCAAAGCTAAATTACAGGACAAGGGGCAAAATATATAATGAAAATATAGTGCAAAGTTTCATTATCCATAACTAAACATTTATAAAATCTCAAGATGTTTACTGTCCCTTTGACTAACTTCTTGATTTTATAAAACATTTGCTCAGTGCCAGTTCTATAATTTAATATTTAGGGGGCTAACAAAGGTGGTGAAGACACAAAACATAATATATAGATCCCTTTAAAGCTCAATGGGGGTGTTACATGTGCATTTGAAGGTGCATAGCACCCCTCAGCATTCCCATAGAACCGTTACTGCATATACAAGACCTACTTGCAGCCAATATATACTGATGTTGAATAAATTGCAATATTTATCATTTAGCACTTGTTTTAGCTCTTTAGAAACATGTCCTGAGGATGTTTCCTAATGAAAAATCAGATTTGATTAGGGCTAGTTAAGCATTTTAATCATTCTGAGCAGTGTTTAACATCACTAGGGAAGGTTCTGCATTTTAATCACAAGGGTGTGTCAGCTAAATGTAATAAAATACAGATCTGTAGCTTTATCATGGTTGAACTTTAATTAGACATTAACCAAGAATAATACAAATATGACTTATTACAGTTTGTTTGCTTGGCTATTCCAATTATTCTTACTATTAAATGTATTTTAAACACTAAATAAATGCTAGATAGAATAAAGTACTCAAGGAATAGAGTAGCCTGAGAATAATATGCAGGTGTATTTTTTTTAAAATTTTATTAGTTGTTTAAATATTGAAATAAAATGTAGTTTTAGTGTCCATCAAACAATGGATAACTTCAAGTTGTAACCTAAGTTTCCTTCTATGCAGAGGGTAAGTAGGGACAGTTATAAATGGGTCAATAGCGTGTGCAATGACAACATTTACACTTCCATATGCAGCTAGGGTTGCCACCTCAGCAATGTTTTCCTGTACACTTATGAGTTATACATGCTGCAGGGTGTGCAGGTAGGGACATTAATTTCAACCCAGGACAGCATACAAATAGTGACACTGGACAGCACTATTAATGTTCCCCTCTGCACACCTTGCAGTATGTATAACTCATAAGTGTCCAGGAAAACATGGCTGTAGCTGCAGCAGGACATATTAAAATGGGCAGGAGACCAACACTTTTCTTTCATGATTCAGAGTACACAATTGTAATCAACTTTCTAGTTTACTTTTTTTTTTTTTTTTTTTTTTTTTATAAATCAAATTAGCTTCATTCTCTTGGTATCCTTTGTTGAAGGAACATCATTGGAGTAGCTGAACACATTGGATAAGTCAATGCACCTGAGCCTACTTATGTATGGTATTCAACAAAGGATTTGATACCAATGTTTATAGGGATATGAAACCCAGAACATTTATTTTCTGATTCAGATAGACCATACAGTTTTTAAAAAAAAGCTTCCAGTTTACTCTTAGGATTCATTTTGGTTTGCTCCCACAGTATTCTTTGTTGAAGAGATACTTAGGTAGGTGACTAGAGCACTGCATGGCAGGAAATAGTGCTGCCATCTACTGCTCTTGCAAATGGATAACATTCTTGCAAAACTGCTGCCATATAGTGCTCCAGACATGTGCACACTCCTGAGTTTACATTCCTGCTTTTCAACAAAAGATACCAAAAGTACTAGGAAAATTTAATAAAAGAAGTAAATTAGAAATGTTTAAAATGGCATGCTCTATCTGAATTATGAAAGAGAAATGTCGGGGTTCCTTTCCCTTTAAATTGATACTTATACTGCAGAATTGATTTTTACTTCCTACTGGCTGATAAGGACTACTGTCACTGGTGGAGAAGGACACGCCTCTAGAGGTCTGAATAAGGACTACTGTCTTTGGTGGAGAGGGACACGCCTCTAGAGGTCTGAATAAGGACTACTGTCACTGGTGGAGAGGGACACGCCTCTAGATGTCTGAATAAGGACTACTGTCACTGGTGGAGAGGGACACGCCTCTAGAGGTCTGAATAAAGACTACTGTCACTGGTGGAGAGGGACACGCCTCTAGAGGTCTGAATAAGGACTACTGTCTTTGGTGGAGAGGGACACGCCTCTAGAGGTCTGAATAAGGACTACTGTCTTTGGTGGAGAGGGACACACCTCTAGAGGTCTGAATAAGGACTACTGTCTTTGGTGGAGAGGGATACACCTCTAGAGGTCTGAATAAGGACTACTGTCTTTGGTGGAGAGGGACACACCTCTAGAGGTCTGAATAAGGACTACTGTCTTTGGTGGAGAGGGACACACCTCTAGAGGTCTGAATAAGGACTACTGTCTTTGGTGGAGAGGGACACACCTCTAGAGGTCTGAATAAGGACTACTGTCACTGGTGGAGAGGGACACGCCTCTAGAGGTCTGAATAAGGACTACTGTCACTGGTGGAGAGGGACACGCCTCTAGAGGTCTGAATAAAGACTACTGTCACTGGTGGAGAGGGACACGCCTCTAGAGGTCTGAATAAGGACTACTGTCACTGGTGGAGAGGGACACGCCTCTAGAGGTCTGAATAAAGACTACTGTCACTGGTGGAGAGGGACACGCCTCTAGAGGTCTGAATAAAGACTACTGTCACTGGTGGAGAGGGACACGCCTCTAGAGGTCTGAATAAAGACTACTGTCACTGGTGGAGAGGGACACGCCTCTAGAAGTCTGAATAAAGACTACTGTCACTGGTGGAGAGGGACACCCCTCTAGAGCAGTGTTTTTCAACCAGTGTGCCGTGGTAGACTGACAACAGTGTGATATTTTTTTATACATTTTGCTTGTTTTTTATTCTGGGACGTTTTTTTATTTTGAGTGAGATGATGACTATATATACCATAGTCCAGAAGAACCCAGCACACTCATAAAGTACCAACTCCTAGGGTGCCCACCTGATTCGTACATAGAGAAGTTATTTCACAAAAGGCAAGCACTCGCCCGTCCTCAGACATGTCTGAGGACGTGCGGATTCCTGAAAAGGTTTACTGATTTGTTGTACAGTCAATACTGTTGTTTGAAAAAATACCAGCGAGTGCTTGCCTTTTGTGAAGTAACTTTTATATATACAATGTGTGATTTTGTAAAATTTTGGGATGGTGGTGTGCCGCAGGATTTTTTAATGTAAAAAAGTGTGCCACGGCAAAAAAAAGGTTGAAAATCAATGCTCTAGAGGTCTGACAGGAACATGTTTAAAAAAGAAAAACAATAAATGTTAGCCAATACTAAGATGTAGGCATACTTGGCCAGTGTTTTGTGAAGGGACCTAACTTTTCAAAAGAGCGAACCATGTCACTTCCTGTGACGTTTAGTCAGCTATTGCTCTCATTTTGCCCCTAATACGCATGCGTGCCAGCGTCATCACTTACCTGGCCGCATACGTCACGGTAAAACTATTTAGACTTGTGAAATTCTGAAACCATTGTATAGCGCATGCGTGGCATTTTCTATCATAAATGGGGGTGTTTTATTAAACAATGTTTATTCAACACTGTATGTGCATTATGGTGTGAAACAGAAATAAATGTATAGCTATTTAGAAATATTTATTTATATAACCTCAAACGCATACAAACATTCAAAGCACTTCACTTTATGTTTACTTTAAAATACGACATGCAGTGGTGATATCCAAGTGGCTGTTTGTCATGCAGGGAGTCAGGGACCAATAAACATCTTTCCATGTTTGAGGTTATATATAAATAAATATTTTTACAAAATATACATTTATTTCGGTTTCACACCATAATGCACATACAGTGTTGAATAAACATCGTTTAATAAAACACCCCCATGTATGATAGAAAAGGCCACGCATGAGCTATACAATGGTTTCAGAATTTCATAAGTCTACATAGTTTAACCGTGACGTATGCGGCCAGGTAAGTGATGACGCTGGCACCCATGCGTATTAGGGGCAAAATGAGAGCAACAGCTGATGAAACGTCACAGGAAGTGACATGGTTCGCTCTTTTACAAAGTTCGGTCCCTTCACAGAACACCGGCAGTACACTTTGTTTATCAAGTTACTGGTGTACTTATGTTATTTACTTAATCCCAGTCAAGTAGGCACCAATCCCTCTGTATATTGATTTATTTATTAGTATATTTATGCTCTAATCATTACAATAACGTCCCTTACTACATAACAAGCAAACTCAGCTCTACATAATACTAATCCATCAGCTTCTTTTGACTTTCTTATCATACGTCATAATGTCCTACCATTCTATATTATTAGATCATCTCATTTTATAAAATAGTTCCAACAGCTTTTCCCTATACTTCTTTTCATACCAAACGCCTCATCATCTGTACTGAGCCCATATTAAAGGGATATTCCAGCCAAAATTGGAAACCACATGGGTAATGAACAGAAGCAATTTTGTAATATACATGTATTAGCAAAAATGCTTCTAATAAAAGATATAGCTGTTTCAAAAGTGTATTTAACCCTTTCGTGACAGGGTTAAAGTGTCTACATCGGAACACCTGTGCATACGATCGCGAGATTTCAATTATTGGATCGCATCTGGGGGGCGTCCCTACAACCCTAGGAACGCCCTCCAGACCGCGATCAAGTCCTTGAAGCGCAGAAGGCTTCAGGACAGCCGTTTGATATGACGTTCTATTCCGTCATAACGGCTTTAAAGCCCAGTGTAAATATGACGGAATAGAACGGCATAACGGCGTTAAAAGGTTAAGTATGCACCGTGCACCAACATTTTTCGGGGAGCCTAAGGTGCTTGTATCATCTGGAAATTACTCAATTTGTTAATTGCTGATATGATACAAGCCCCCACTGATTATCTGAGCAGCTGCATTATTTAAAATGTGGGTGCACTGAGAATATCTAGCTATGCTTCACATGCACGTGCAGAGAAAAATATTAACACTAAAACAGTGATAACTTTTACTAGAAGCATTTTTGCCAATAGATGTATAGTGCAAATATGTTTCTATTCAAAGATGTAATAAATCTATGTGCATTTATATTTTCACTGGAATGTCCGTTTAAATGTGATCAGGTAATGTCTTCCTCGTGCCATATACTCTATTAACCCTTTCTTTATTAACATACAGGGAGTGCAGAATTATTAGGCAAGTTGTATTTTTGAGGATTAATTTTATTATTGAACAACAACCATGTTCTCAATGAACCCAAAAAACTCATTAATATCAAAGCTGAATAGTTTTGGAAGTAGTTTTTAGTTTGTTTTTAGTTATAGCTATTTTAGGGGGATATCTGTGTGTGCAGCTGACTATTACTGTGCATAATTATTAGGCAACTTAACAAAAAACAAATATATACCCATTTCAATTATTTATTTTTACCAGTGAAACCAATATAACATCTCAACATTCACAAATATACATTTCTGACATTGAAAAACAAAACAAAAACAAATCAGTGACCAATATAGCCACCTTTCTTTGCAAGGACACTCAAAAGCCTGCCATCCATGTATTCTGTCAGTGTTTTGATCTGTTCACCATCAACATTGCGTGCAGCAGCAACCACAGCCTCCCAGACACTGTTCAGAGAGGTGTACTGTTTTCCCTCCTTGTAAATCTCACATTTGATGATGGACCACAGGTTCTCAATGGGGTTCAGATCAGGTGAACAAGGAGGCCATGTCATTAGATTTTCTTCTTTTATACCCTTTCTTGCCAGCCACGCTGTGGAGTACTTGGATGCGTGTGATGGAGCATTGTCCTGCATGAAAATCATGTTTTTCTTGAAGGATGCAGACTTCTTCCTGTACCACTGCTTGAAGAAGGTGTCTTCTAGAAACTGGCAGTAGGACTGGGAGTTGACCTTGACTCCATCCTCAACCCGAAAAGGCCCCACAAGCTCATCTTTAATGATACCAGCCCAAACCAGTACTCCACCTCCACCTTGCTGGCGTCTGAGTTGGACTGGAGCTCTCTGCCCTTTACCAATCCAGCCACGGGCCCATCCATCTGGCCCATCAAGACTCACTCTCATTTCATCAGTCCATTAAACCTTAGAAAAATCAGTCTTGAGATATTTCTTGGCCCAGTCTTGACGTTTCAGCTTGTGTGTCTTGTTCAGTGGTGGTCGTCTTTCAGCCTTTCTTACCTTGGCCATGTCTCTGAGTATTGCACACCTTGTGCTTTTGGGCACTCCAGTGATGTTGCAGCTCTGAAATATGGCCAAACTGGTGGCAAGTGGCATCTTGGCAGCTGCACGCTTGACTTTTCTCAGTTCATGGGCAGTTATTTTGCGCCTTGGTTTTTCCACACGCTTCTTGCGACCCTGTTGACTATTTTGAATGAAATGCTTGATTGTTCGATGATCACGCTTCAGAAGCTTTGCAATTTTAAGAGTGATGCATCCCTCTGCAAGATATCTCACTATTTTTGACTTTTCTGAGCCTGTCAAGTCCTTCTTTTGACCCATTTTGCCAAAGGAAAGGAAGTGGCCTAATAATTATGCACACCTGATATAGGGTGTTGATGTCATTAGACCACACCCCTTCTCATTACAGAGATGCACATCACCTAATATGCTTAATTGGTAGTAGGCTTTCGAGCCTATACAGCTTGGAGTAAGACAACATGCATAAAGAGGATGATGTGGTCAAAATACTAATTTGCCTAATAATTCTGCACTCAGTGTACAGTAACACATCTCATCAGCTATTATCCTTTGTTATACTAAAGCCAAGCTCCATTTTTTGGTAGCTCTAGAATAGAAAATAGGAACAGTGATTACCTTATCTTCATCGTCCTTGGATTTAATGGACAATGTTTCTATGTCGCTGGGTGTAAATACACAGTATGTTTAAAAGTTCTCATGTTTACCTCCCTGTGTAAATTTAATGACAGCTTATGCATGCATGTGTTGCTGTAATTTACACAGTCTTAATAAAGCATTTTTTTAAAAAAAAAAAAAGAAAATTTGAATTACCCCCCCCCCACTCAAATGTAATTATGTCTACTTGAAAATGTTTATTGTTTAAAAAGATAGATAATCCGTGTTTTACCTATTCCCGAGTTTTGCATAACTAACATAACACTGTCATATTTATACAATTTTTGTCTCTGTTATTACCTTATATCTAACCCTCTGAAGACTGCATCCTTATCTCAGTTCTTTTGACAAACTTTTTATCCAATTAGTGCTGACTCATAAATAACTCCATGGGAATGAGCACGTTACCCATATGGCACACATGAACTCGCACTGTCTCACTGTGAAAACCTGTCAAAATGCATTGAGAGAAGAGGCGGATTCATTGGCTTAAAAATCAGTTTATGAGCCTACCTAGGCTTAGCATTCAACAATGAATACCAAGAGAACAAAGCACATTTGATGATAAAAGTAAATTGGAAAGCTGTTTAACATTGCATGCCCTATCTGAATCATGAAAGTTTAATTTTTGATTTGACTGTCCCTTTAGCTATATTTAGACTTATGCTAAATTGCGCCAAATATCTTATTCCAGCTTGATGGAAAAGAGCAGATGTACCCAGATTAATTTATACTGTAATGTTATTAAAATTACAGAGCTGTAGAGCTGGGAAATAAGATTTTGTTTCAATGGTAGAATTCTACTGGGACGCTCTATTATCTATTTATTCTCCAACCCTTGTGAATTGCACCCTAATTATGCTGAGTCGATGGCTGTGAGTTATTATATAATATGGCCTCCGTGTTTTTTCTTATTTTCCAATGCAAAATTATAATTCAGAGTTGAGATTCCTTTGTTATTTTATTAGACTTATATTACTTATATTTTAGTTCATGTAGTCATCCTTACTGTTCAAACTATGGTTTATTTATCTGTTTACACCTTTTCCTTTGTTTTTTTATTTGTATTGAATACTGTTTGAATGAGATATTTTTTCTTGCACTAATTTGCCACTTTACACTGGATTTTTAAATAATGTTATTTCTGAGTCTTGTTTATTTTGTCATCTATCTTCTTGTATTTGATAAATGTAATAAACAAATATTTCACTAAAATAAAAAATATATATAGCTAATGAAAGAAGAGTTATGGTTATACCCTCATGTGGTGTCTTTAACGGAACTGTAACGTCAAAATTAAACTTTTATGATTCAGAACATGTAATTTTAAACAATTTTACAATTTCTATTATCTAATTTGCTCCATTCTCTTGGAAGACTTAGGAGCAGCAGTGCACTACAGGAAGTAAGCTGCTGTTTGGTGGCAACACACATATTCTGCTTGCCATTGGCTCACCCAATGGCCTCTAGTTATCAAGGTCTGGTGGACCTGATCCGACAGTGCGGATCAGGTCCGCCAGACCTCGCTGAATATGGAGAGCAATACGCTCTCCGTATTCAGCATTGCACCAGCAGCTCACAAGAGATGCTGGTGCAACGCCGCCCCCTGAAGACTCGCGGCCAATGGGCCACCAGCAGGGGGGTGTCAATCAACCCGGTCGTACTCGATCGGGTTGATTTCCGGCGATGTCTGTCTGCCTGCTCAGAGCAGGCGGACAGGTTATGGAGCTGCGGTCTTTGTGACCGCTGCTTCATAACTGCTGTTTCTGGCGAGTCTGAAGACTCGCCAGAAACATGGGCCGTCAAGCTCCTTTCGGAGCTTGATAGATAGGCCCCAATGTGTTCAGCTAGCTCCCAGTAGTGTATTGGTGCTCCTTCAACAAAGGATACCAAGAGAATAAAGCAAATGTTTTAAAAAAAGTAAATTGGAAAGTTAATTAAATTGTTCTGTCTGAATCATGAAATAAAATAATTGTGTTTTAAGGTCTCTTTATTGTAGGATTCATTTTATCAGAATGTTTCATAACAAAATTTTTTTGTTAACAAAATGTGTTCCCATTATTTACAAGTGGAAGCAAAATATATAACTCATTTAAAAAAAATCTTATATGTCTTATAAAAACTTGCTTCAGATTTTCTGTAGCATAGATAATGCAGGTTTTAACTGACTCTTCTAAATTTAGGTAAATTTGGGAGTAAGTCTAACAAGTTACATACTAGCAATTTGGCAAAATACCATTTGAAGGGAGCAAAGAAAGAATGGTGAATGACTGGAGCACTCCAGGAGCACACAACTTTTCAGTTTCCATTTGTTCTAGTCAAAGTGATTGAGAATGGTTGGGCTTCCCCTAATCTCCCACCTCCCTTTGCTAGGTTAACGCATGATTGGATAAGCCTGTATGAAGTCAACATTTAGTGCCTGTGTTCTAAAATAAGTTGTCTATTGCGTAGGAATGTGACTACTACGTCACTTCCAGTGACGTAAATCAGCTGCTTGAGGTTTGTGGTGCTCACTGCGCATGCGCTAGAGGCCCAACTTCCTTAAAACAGCTGATGACAGACAGATGACATCGGGTTTCAGCTATGAAGTGTCACTATGAGATGCTTGGTGTTCTCAGGGAATGTATTGATGATGATATCAAGAAGGCCTACAGGAAGCTGGCCCTGAGGTGGCACCCGGGTAAGAGGAAGCTGGGTAGACACTATTATCGCGTAAACCCCTTGGCTGTCTGCTCACCCTGAATTAAGTAACAATAAATTAGCAAACCACAACCTCACAACTATCACTGACGTGGAGGCAATAAACAACAGCCTCATGTTTACCCAAGCCTTACATCTACCTCGGTCATAAGAACAGAATAGATTGCAACCTCACATCTTGTCCACTTTTAGAGAGGCAGTAGAAAATAGTGTCTACCCAGCTTCCTCTTACCCGGGTGCCATCTCAGGGCCAGCTTCCTGTAGGCCTTCTTGAGATCATCATCAATGCATTCCCTGAGAACACTGAGCATCTCATAGTGACACTTCATAGCTGAAACCCGAACCATGTTTCCCACGCTGTGTTTTAAAATAAGTTGTCTACCAATGAGGTAATGCAATTTCTGTTATCTCTGTATCTGTGAAGATGCAGCTCAGTCACCTATTGTGTCTTAAACAAATGTTGTAGGAGGTTGGGCCTCTAGTGCATGAGCAGTGAGCGCCACAAACCTCCAGCAGCTGATTTCACGTCACCGGAAGTGACGTAGGTCGCGCATTCCTATGGTAGACAACTTATTTTAGAACACCTGAATGGATGTCCAAATAATCATTAATTAGTAATACTATGATAGCATTGGATAGCAGAAATTGGACACATGAATGGTCCAACCCCCTGAACATCATTGCAAATGAAGTAACTGATAAGCCAAATTATATCAGTTCCTTCCCCCTTTCCTGACTCTTTGTATGGTGCCTAATTAATAAAGCAAATTGTTCACATATTTGTTCGTTTCATTCACTATTTTGTTAGTTGATTTGTTTTTTGGACGAATACCAATTCAAGCTTAAAGTGAAAGTCAATCCTAGCGTTGTACAAACGCTAGGATTGACTGTTGAAACAAATAAAGGGGACTTTCATTCATGAAGTATAAGATATTTCATGTAGAAAGCTCCTTTATTTGTTTCAACCAATCGCCGTTCTTAGCTGCTACAGCAGCCCACAGTTAAAAAATGTTTTGCTAAGAGGTGACGTTTTCACCTCTTAGCCAATAGCCGTGCGGTAAATCCGGCTTGGCGCCCATGGGAGCCGGATTTACTGCACAGCTATTGGCTAAGAGGTGAAAATGTCACCTCTTAGCAAAAAAATTTGTTAGCCGTGGCTTTGGCGTTGCTTTTTGGTAATTAGAAGGCCGCTAAATGCTGCTGAGAATCACACGTGTATTATGTCTAGCAGTAAAGGGGTTAATTAGGGAGCTTGTAGGGAGCTTGCAAGGTTAATTTTAGCTTTAGTGTAGCGATCAGCCTCCCACCTGAAACATCAGACCTCCTGATCCCTCCCAAACAGCTCTCTTCCCTCCCCCACCCCACAATTGTCCCCGCCATCATAAGTACTGGCAGAAAGTCTGCCAGTACTAAAATAAAAGGTATATTTCTTTTTTCTTTTTTTTTAAGCATATTTACATGCTGCTGTGTAGGATCCCCCCTTAAAGTCACTAAAAATAACAGGCACCTAAGTACTTGTCATCACTGCGAGAAATAACACATACAAACATCAGAGGCACCCAAATGCACAAACCAGACATCCAAAATCATACAAAATAAGAGCCCTTTATGAGGAGCTGCTTCTCTGTGACTGTTTTCCTTTTCTATTGGTTAGTACATGCCAGAAAATATGCATTTGCACAGCCTTCCTGTACAAATATGGTAGACGATTCATTAATTTTCAGTGTCTGTTTTGCAGGGGTGGGGGGCACACGTAGAGGAGTCTGTTTTGCAGGGGTGGGGGGCACACGTAGAGGAGGCCTTCCTGTAGGAATGCTACTACTGACTTAAGGGCCAGAAGAGGCTCTCAGATGTGTTGGCCAGATCTCAATTGAGACCTCTAAGACAACTGTAGTGACAAACCTGTCCAAAGGGCAGTTCACAGGTAAACCCAATATTTTCACAAGGTGATAACACAAAAGGGGCAACATGCAAATATATACTAGAGGACAGAAAACAGGCAGACACTAGGTGACAAGACACATGAAGACCCAAGAACAGTGCTATTTCGATATGAGCAGCAATAATCTATTCATATCCCGTGCCTGCCCTTTTGTTAAGCACCCGATGGACTAACATGGTCAAAATAACCCTTTAACAGGACATCTAAATCTAATCTAAAATCTAATCTAATCTAAAAATGTGAATATAGAATAAAAATAAGGGCACCTCATAGTGCAGAACATCCACCGTGGTGTCCAATAAATGGCAATAGGAGCAATAATACTCACAATCAAAACAGCACCCTATTATGCTGAATGGAGCATGTTGAGATAATTATTATTTTTTTGTTTGCTATTTGAAAGATTAAAGCTTATTTCTGCTGTCTGGGTTTATTATTTTGTGTATATATAATTGTATGGTTTATTTTGGTAATAGTTACACTAGTTTTTTCATGTTTGCTATACTGTTTGTTTCACAACATTTTTTTATGTGATATTTCCCATAAAACTGATCCCCACCCATGCTCTTTGTGGTCTATATAGAAAAACTACCATATTGCACCATTGTGTTAATGTCTGCATTCCAAGCCTTATACATCATAATGGGCTGTGGTCCCACCCCCTATTACTGTTTCCTACCTGTATTTTCAGACAGAAATAAAACATTTGTCAGAATTCTTTAGTAATTGCATAAAATCATATAAATGAATATTATTAAATAAAAGTAATAACATAACAGACACTGTTTTATAAATATGGATTTCCATATTTTAATTTAAAATTTGGAAACCCATATTTATAAAACATATTTTATTTTAGAAGTTTGACCAGGAATTTACCTTTTTGGTATGTGCTACTGTATAAATAGTCATCTACCTTTCTCTCCTTCACAAATATGAAGCAAATAAGTCTGGTAGTTGTGGCTGTAGCCATGTCTACACTTTTCTTCTAAGACTTATAAATGTTCCTTTTTTTAACTTTAAAATTGTAAAAACTAAAAACACTAACAAATGAATTTACTCTAGATTTGTGCCCTTATTATAAGCATTTAAAAACATGGCCTAAGAGTGCAATTTCTGGTAAAACTTAAGCTCTGGGCTACTAGAGAATATTCAAACATGTTGTAAACCAAAACATTATAGTCCTCTCTGTCCTTCAGTAAGACGAATTATTAACGAATAATTATATATCCACAATTTATTTGACTATCCAAATCTGTAAAGAACATTGTGCTCTATGTAATCAAAATAGATACTGTGCAATATGCAGTATTTAAGTGTAAAAATAGGCACTAATCTGAAGCTATTTTCAGGACCACAGCACTTTTCCATTTTCTGTCCGTTTGGGACCAGGGCTATTTTTACATTTTTGCAGTGTTTGTGTTTAGCTGTAATTTTCCTCTTACTCATTTACTGTACCCACACATATTATATACCGTTTTTCTCTCCATTAAATGGACTTTATAAAGATACCATTATTTTCACCCACAAAATCTGTTGCACATCTACAACCACTAAAACCACCCATGCTAAATAGTTTCTAAATGTTTTCCTGAGTTTAGAAATACCCAATGTTTACATGTTCTTTGCTTTTTTTGCAAGATATAGGGCAATAAATACAAGTACAGACATCCCAACCTGCAAAAACTCATTTCAGGGAGGTTCCCCCCCCCCCAGAAAAAAAAAAAAAATTACATATGCAATAAAAAAAAAAGCTGCCATGTTAAAGGGTATTATTTAGACCCAAGTTACATCCTACAGCCCTACACTACCATGCTACTATGCTAAAAGCAAATTATAACAAGAATAACTAGTGTATAAAAGGAGCAGTTATGTACTCATGATTGGCCATTGTAATCAACCTCCCAATTGGCTGCTTTAACATTGAGCTTCCTCGAAAATCATAGCAAATATATCATGGTAATAATATAATTCCAAAGCAAATGCGCTAAACAAACAAAATCTCCATTTGACAGGCTTCTCGAATACATGTGTTTTAAATCGATCTTGCAAACTTTACAATATCTACAGATTCTACACAAATAAAGAACAAATAACAGAATCTGTAGATATTGTAAAGTTTGCGAGATCGATTTAAAACACATGTATTCGAGAAGCCTGTCAAATGGAAATTTTGTTCGTTTAGTGCATTTGCTTTGGAATTATATTACCGTATTTGCTATATTTCGTGGTCGTTTACTACTTACTTCAATCCTCTTAGACAGTAGTATATGATCTGACTATAGGTGGTTTAGGTTACCGCAGCATTTACACTGGAAGTGTGGAACCAGGGGCGAAACTACAGGGGGTGCAGAGGTCGCAGGTGCGACTGGGCCCCTGAGGGTGGGGGCCCAGCTTAAAAAAAAAAAAAAAAAAAAATTTTTATAAAAAAACCTACCACTGCCTGCACTGATATCATGTGAGTGTGACATAACTTCAGGGGTTAGTGTTTCTGTTTTACCCATTGGTGTTTATGTGTGTGTGTATGGTGTGTGTATGTATGTGACTGTGTGTGTATTTATGCATGTATGTGTGTTTGTGAATGTTTGTGGAACCAGCAAATTACAGACCTTGTTACTACAGCATGGGGGGGCAGGGGGTAAACAGTGTCACTATACAGTACCACTATATACAGTATGGGGGGGTGGACCATGTCACTGACTACTGTGGTCACTTTATAAAGTACTGGGGCGGGTAGGGTCAGGCCAGCCATCTCATCGGCAGATTACAGACTACTGTGTCACTAACTTACTATATACAGTACTGGTGGGTGGGTTAAACAGTGTCACTATATACAGTAATAGGTGGTTAGACCATCTCACAGACTCTGGGCACAGGGTATCTCCTTTTGCAGACATGTAATCTGATTCACATTTTTTTCTGTGTTAAATGTAAAAAAAAAAAAAAATATGTATTAAATTCAGCTTTTTTTGGAGGGGGGAGGGGTGATGGGGGGGGCCCTTCTTAGATTTTTGCACCTGGGCCCTGTGGTTTCTAGTTACGCCTCTGTGTGGAACACATGAATGCAAATGAAGCAGCCAGCAGCCAATCACAAAACTGCTGAAGTTCAGAAAGCGATCACAGAGACCAAACAACCAGTTTAGTTACTGCCTAGTAACAGAGCGTGCATAACTATTTGTTTTGTGTGGTCATCACACAAAAAATCATTATGCACGCTCTATTACTAGCTGAAGAAATATTACTATTTAATAGTTAGTTGCCGTAGGTTGAACTTCCGGGATATCCAATTGATTTGCGGGCGTCAGGGAGCAGCTATTTGAATGCGGGAGACTCCCGGAGCTTCCGGGAGACTTGGAATGTCTGCAAGTAGCACTTTGCTATTTCCAAACCACTTTTTTTCAAAATTAGTGCTAGTTACATTGGGACACTGATATCTTTCAGGAATTCCTGAATATCCCTTGACATGTATATATTTTTATTTTTTTAGTAGACAACCCAAAGTATTGATCTAGACCCATTTTGGTATATTTCATGCCACCATTTCACCGCCAAATGCGATCAAATAAAAAAATGTGTTCACTTTTTCACAATTTTTTTCACAAACTTTCGGTTTCTCACTGAAATTATTTACAAACAACTTGTGCAATTATGGCATAAATGGTTGTAAATTCTTCTCTGGGATCCCCTTTGTTCAGAAATAGCAGACATATATGGCTTTGGCGTTGCTTTTTGGTAATTAGAAGGCCGCTAAATGCCACTGCGCACCACACGTGTATTATGCCCAGCAGTGCAGGGGTTAATTAGGGAGCTTGTAGGGAGTTTGTAGGGTTAATTTTAGCTTTAGTGTAGTGTAGTAAACAACCCAAAGTATTGATCTAGGCCCATTTTGGTATATTTCATGCCACCATTTCACTGCCAAATGCAATCAAATAAAAAAAATCGTTCCCTTTTTCACAAACTTTCACAAACTTTAGGTTTCTCACTGAAATTATTTACAAACAGCTTGTGCAATTTTGGCACAAATGATTGTAAATGCTTTTCTGGGATCCCCTTTGTTCAGAAATAGCAGACATATATGGCTTTGGCGTTGCTTTTTGGTAATTAGAAGGCCGCTAAATGCCGCTGCGCATCACACATGTATTATGGCTAGCAGTGAAGGGGTTAATTAGGTAGCTTGTAAGGAGCTTGCAGGGTTTATTTTAGCTTTAGTGTAGAGATCAGCCTCCCACCTGAAACATCAGACCCCCTGATCCCTCCCAATCAACTCTCTTCCCTCCCCTACCCCACAATTGTCCCCGCCATCTTAAGTACTGGCAGAAAGTCTGCCAGTACTAAAATAAAAGGTGTATTTTTTTTTTTTTCATTAGCATATTTACATATACTGCTGTGTAGGATCCCCCTTTAGCCCCCAACCTCACTGATCCTCCACCAAAAAGCTCTCTAACCCTCCCCCTCTACCTTAATGGGCGCCATCTTGGGTACTGGCAGCTGTCTGCCAGTACCCAGTTTAGAAAAAAAATGGGTTTTTTTTAATTATTTTTTTCCTTTTCTGTAGTGTAGCTCCCCCCACCCAAGACCAACCCAACCAAGATCCCTTAGTCCCTTTCTCCCACTATTTTTTTTGTGTGTAGCGTAGCGGTACCCATCCCCCGCCCCCGTACACGTGCGCATGTCCGTGCATGCCCCCGGCGGTCCCGCCCCCGATCCCCCCCTCCACATCACACGGCCCATCGATGGCCGCCTACCCGCCTCCCACATCGGCTCCCACCCATCAACGATACCGGCCATAGATGTCCGGTGCAGAGAGGGCCACAGAGAGGATGCCTCATTGCAATAACCGGAAAGCAGCTGGAAGCGAGCAGGATCGCTTCCAGCTGCTTTCCAGACCTAGGATGTGCAGGGTACGTCCTCAGGCGTTAACTGTCTTTTTTCAGAGGACGTACCCTGTACGTCCTCGGTCATTAAGGGGTTAAAGGAACACGGAACCCAAATTTTTTCTTTTGTGATTCAGATAGAGCATGCAATTTTAAGCAACTTTCTAATTTACTCCTATTATCAATTTTACTTCGTTCTCTTGCTTTATTTGAAAAAAGAAAGTCCAGTACCCTGGACAGCACTTGTTTATTGGTGGATGAATTTTTCCACCAATCAGCAAGAACAACCCAGGTTGTTCACCAAAAATGGGCCGGCATCTAAACTTACATTCTTGCTTTTCAAATAAAGATACAAAGAGAATGAAGAACATTTGCTAATAGCAGTAAATTAGAAAGTTGCTTTAAATTCCATGCTCTATCTGAATCACAAAAGAAAAAACTTGGGTTCAGTGAACTAAGAACTGATACTCTCCTTTAGATCAGACCGCAGCCTTCTTGCAGTCTCTCCTTTGTGACTGTATATAGATAGGTAGTGGTGATAGATGGCGCAGGTCTATTAGGTGATTTTCTCTAGTAAATGAAGAGAAAAAGGCTTGAGGCGTATGTAAAAGCCAATTAATATGGGTGCAGAATACTCACTCCATAAGATGTATCTGTTCAGCTGGTGTAACGTCAGATGACAAGAGTCCACAGGATCCTAGTGTTGAATGCCCAGGGTATCCAAATATAGGACTATAAATAAATGGAAACCCAAGTGACAAAGATATCCAATGTACAATAAAAAGATGTAGTAACTTACTCCATATATAAGAAGATTCCGGCCCGGCACAGCAAAGAAAGATCTTGACAGTCTTTCAAGTAAGGTAAAAAAGGTTTTATTTGCTCAACGCTTTTCAACGCATTATACGTCTTTATCAAGTGCATAAATTAAAACAAGTGATACAAGTAAGTAAAAACAAATGCTGAGTATGTCTGCTGTGACTGAAGAGCCGGTTTATATACAGAATGAACAAACGTTCCAATTTCCTGTTTGACACAAGAAATTGGACTCACAAAGTTTACAATCCTATAAATATGCATCAATATCAAACTATTACTATGATGGAATACAGTCAGTGCATACCTTGGTTTGGGGTACATCTATGACTATTGAAAATCACCATTCCAGGCATATGTGTTTTAAACTATCTGTTATACTGTAAGTCACAACTATGACAAATATGCAATTTAATAAAAAGTTATAGCAAATAAAAACTTGCCAAGCGTACAGAAAACTGTGTATTTGTGATTGTAAAAGATACCTGGAAAGCATATGAATGGCAGCAGAGTATGCCTACAAATCTCTATGAAGTCATTCTATAAAATAATCATGCCAATACATTTATTGAAATAAGACTGCTTGTATAATCTTTATTAAGGGTCATAGTATTAAAAGTTAACTGACATGATCTATATAAAACTACTGCAACGTAGTGCAGCTTCAGTTTAAAGGCAGAACACATACTAGACAAATGGATCTAGACCATTACATTTTAGAGTGCCACAAGCTAACTATCTAGGGTGTATGGGGTACTATATATATATATATATATATACATATACATGCTTTTTAATCTTTCATTGGGAACTCTGCTTTAGCAGTAGTATATTTTTTTGCCTTTGAATTTCCTATTTTTTATTGTACAAAAATTATATGAATTTGTGTACTGTGTGGGTTTAAAGTGTGTGTTTTGCTTGTGCGCGATGTAAGTAGTATGTGTGTGTGTGCACGTGCATATGTTAGCGCTGCGGAATCTGTTGGCACTCTACAAAATAAAGAAGGATGAGAACAGCTCTTCAAATATGCAATTCTTCTGCAGACAAACATATGTAACAGTCTATTTAGTTGTTCCCGGGACTTACCCCAAATGAGCTCTGCCGCCCCTGTAGTTGCGACTTGGCTGTGTAATCTTTACCATATAGAAGCTCTGGATATGCCGAAGGACCTCCGTGGTCAAACCGAAACTTTGTCGGTGGGCTGATAGCTCCAAGTAAACGGCACTCACATGAAACTCCGGCAGCGCTTCTAGCTTGCCATACGGACATTCAGCGTCGAACGTGACGTCACAGGGTTCGCCGGTCGGGGGGCGGTGCTCTCTGTCTTCACCCGGGTTTACAACTGGATACAGATGAACAGGGGCTAAAGCGGATCCCAAGCTGGTGTAGATACGTACAATCACAAAGAAGGCAGGATCCAGCTTTTGTATATAATAAAATCCAAATTTTATTCAGTATAATTTAAAACGCCAAACAGGCTATAGAAACAGCACAAACAAAGTAGGTGTGTGAGCGTGACACCAGGGCTTACATGTTTCGGCCAGCAGCCGTAATCATAGCCATAGGTGCCATGCTCACACACCTACTTTGTTTGTGCTGTTTCTATAGCCTGTTTGGCGTTTTAAATTATACTGAATAAAATTTGGATTTTATTATATACAAAAGCTGGATCCTGCCTTCTTTGTGATGGCACTCTACAAAAAACCGATAATAATAATAATAATAATAATATGTGGCAAATGCTGCTACTGAGCATGATCTAATCCTTAATATTTCAATGATCACTGTAGCATAAAAATTACAATGAAAAGAAAGAAGATAAAGAGGAAACTCATTTGGAAAAGAGGTGAGAACTGTTCTGGCCACCTGACCTGACTGTGCCCTGGGTGCTTGGGATATTAGATCACTCAATAGCAAGCCGGAGATACCTGACCTTTCCACAATAAGCCTGTAATATCTGGATTCTCTACAGAAACCCTGTGTTACTTGGCTTCTCAGCAACAACCCTGTATTACTTGGCTTCTCAGCAACAACCCTGTATTACTTGGCCTCTCAGCAACAACCCTGTGCTATATGGCCTCTCAGCAACAACCCTGTGCTATATGGCCTCTCAGCAACAACCCTGTGCTATATGGCCTCTCAGCAACAACCCTGTGCTACATGGCCTTTTGGCAACAACCCTGTGCTATATGGCCTCTCAGCATCAACCCTGTGCTATATGGCCTCTCAGCAACAACCCTGTGCTATATGGCTTCTAAGCAACAACCCTATGCTACATGGCCTTTTGGCAACAACCTAGTGCTATATGGCCTCTCAGCATCAACCCTGTACTATATTGCATCTCAGCAACAACCCTGTGCTATATGGCCTCTCAACAACAACCCTGTGCTATATGGCCTCTCAGCATCAACCCTGTGCTGTATGGCCTCTCAGCAACAACCCCTGTATTACTTGGCCTCTCAGCAACAACCCTGTGCTACATGGCCTCTCAGTAACAACCCTGTGCTACATGGCCTCTCAGCAACAACCCTGTGCTATATGGCCTTTTGGCAACAACCCTGTGCTATATGGCCTCTCAGCAACAACCCTGTGCTATATGGCCTCTCAGCAACAACCCTGTGCTATATGGCCTCTCAGCAACAACCCTGTGCTATATGGCCTCTCAGCAACAACCCTGTGCTATATGGCCTCTCAGCAACAACTCTGTGCTATATGGCCTCTCAGTAACAACCCTGTGCTATATGGCCTCTCAGCAACAACCCTGTGCTACATGGCCTCTCAGCAACAACCCTGTGCTACATGGCCTCTCAGCAACAACCCTGTGCTATATTGCCTCTCAGCAACAACCCTGTGCTATATTGCCTCTCAGCAACAACCCTGTGCTATATGGTCTTTTGGCAACAACCCTGTGCTATATGGCCTCTCAGCATCAACCCTGTACTATATTGCCTCTAAGCAACAACCCTGTGCTATATGGCCTCTCAACTACAACCCTGTGCTATATGGCCTCTCAGCATCAATCCTGTGCTGTATGGCCTCTCAGCAACAACCCTGTATTACTTGGCCTCTCAGCAACAACCCTGTGCTATATGGCCTCTCAGCAACAATCCTGTGCTATATGGCCTCTCAGCAACAATCCTGTGCTATATGGCCTCTCAGCATCAACCCTGTACTATATTGCCTCTCAGCATCAACCCTGTACTATATTGCCTCTCAGCAACAACCCTGTGCTACATGGCCTCTCAGCAACAACCCTGTGCTATATGGCCATATCGAGGCATCATTGCAATAACCGGAAAGCAGCTGGAAGTGAGCAGGATCGCTTCCAGCTGCTTTCCAGACATAGGTTGTGCAGGGTACGTCCTCAGGCGTTAACTGTCTTTTTTCAGAGGACGTACCCTGCACGTCCTCGGTCATTAAGGGGTTAAAGGAACACGGAACCCAAATTTTTTCTTTTGTGATTCAGATAGAGCATGCAATTTTCTAATTTACTCCTATTATCAATTTTACTTTGTTTTCTTGCTTTATTTGAAAAAAGAAAGTCCAGTACCCTGGACAGCACTTGTTTATTGGTGGATGAATTTTTCCACCAATCAGCAAGAACAACCCAGGTTGTTCAACAAAAATGGGCCGGCATCTAAACTTACATTCTTGCTTTTCAAATAAAGATACAAAGAGAATGAAGAACATTTGCTAATAAATTCCATGCTCTATCTGAATCACAAAAGAAAAAACTTGGGTTCAGTGTCCCTTTAAGTATTGACAACGAGTGCTACTCAGTGTATGGTACAAGCAATATACAGAGGTGCTAGATGGAATAAACACAATATTGGAAAAAACACAATATTCTGTAATGGATGAACTAAGAACTGATACTCTCCTTTAGATCAGACTGCAGCCTTCTTGCAGTCTCTCCTTTGTGACTGTATATAGATAGGTAGTGGTTATAGATGGCGCAGGTCTATTAGGTGATTTTCTCTAGTAAATGAAGATTAAAAGGCTTGAGGCGTATGTAAAAGCCAATTGATATGGGTGCAGAATACTCACTCCATAAGATGTATCTGTTCAGCTGGTGTAACGTCAGATGACAAGAATCCACAGGATCCTAGTGTTGAATGCCCAGGGTATCCAAATATAGGACTATAAATGAATGGAAACCCAAGTGACAAAGATATCCAATGTACAATAAAAAGATGTAGTAACTAACTCCATATATAAGAAGATTCCGTCCCGGCACAGCAAAGAAAGATCTTGACAGTCTTTCAAGTAAGGTAAGAAAGGTTTTATTTGCTCAACGCGTTTCAACGCATTATACGTCTTTATCAAGTGCATAAATTAAAACAAGTGATACAAGTAAGTAAAAACAAATGCTGAGTATGTCTGCTGTGACTGAAGAGCCGGTTTATATACAGAATGAACAAACGTTCCAATTTCCTGTTTGACACAAGAAATTGGACTCACAAAGTTTACAATCCTATAAATATGCATCAATATCAAACTATTACTATGATGGAATACAGTCAGTGCATACCTTGGTTTGGGGTACATCTATGACTATTGAAAATCACCATTCCAGGCATATGTGTTTTAAACAACCCTGTGCTACATGGCCTCTCAGCAACAACCCTGTGCTATATGGTCTTTTGGCAACAACCCTGTGCTATATGGCCTCAGCATCAACCCTGTGCTATATGGCCTCTAAGCAACAACCCTGTGCTATATGGCCTCTCAATTACAACCCTGTGCTATATGGCCTCTCAGCATCAATCCTGTGCTGTATGGCCTCTCAGCAACAACCCTGTATTACTTGGCCTCTCAGCAACAACCCTGTGCTATATGGCCTCTCAGCATCAATCCTGTGCTATATGGCCTCTTAGCAACAACCCTGTACTATATGGCCTCTCAGCAACAACCCTGTACTATATGGCCTCTCAGCATCAACCCTGTGCTATATTGCCTCTCAGCATCAACCCTGTGCTATATTGCCTCTCAGCATCAACCCTGTGCTATATTGCCTCTCAGCATCAACCCTGTGCTATATTGCCTCTCAGCATCAACCCTGTGCTATATTGCCTCTCAGCATCAACCCTGTGCTATATTGCCTCTCAGCATCAACCCTGTGCTATATTGCCTCTCAGCATCAACCCTGTGCTATATTGCCTCTCAGCATCAACCCTGTGCTATATTGCCTCTCAGCATCAACCCTGTGCTATATTGCCTCTCAGCATCAACCCTGTGCTATATTGCCTCTCAGCATCAACCCTGTGCTATATTGCCTCTCAGCATCAACCCTGTGCTATATTGCCTCTCAGCATCAACCCTGTGCTATATTGCCTCTCAGCATCAACCCTGTGCTATATTGCCTCTCAGCAACATCCCTGTGCTATATGGCCTCTCAGTAACAACCCTTTGCTATATGGCCTTTTGGCAACAACCCTGTGCTATATGGTCTCTCAGCTTCAACCCTGTGCTATATTGCCTCTCAGCAACAACCATGTGCTATATGGCCTCTCAGCAACAACCATGTGCTATATGGCCTCTCAGCAACAACCATGTGCTATATGGCCTCTCAGCAACAACCATGTGCTATATGGCCTCTCAGCAACAACCCTGTGCTATATGGCCTCTCAGCAACAACCCTGTGCTATATGGCCTCTCAGCAACAATCCTGTGCTATATGGCCTCTCAGCAACAATCCTGTGCTATATGGCCTCTCAGCAACAACCCTGTGCTATATGGCCTCTCAGCAACAACCCTGTGCTATATGGCCTCTCAGCAACAACCCTGTGCTATATGGCCTCTCAGCATCAACCCTGTACTATATGGCCTCTCAGCAACAACCCTGTGCTATATGGCCTCTCAGCAACAACCCTGTGCTATATGGCCTCTCAGTAACAATCCTGTGCTATATGGCCTCTCAGCAACAACCCTGTGCTACATGGCCTTTGTATGGGCATTGCCCTTATAAGGGCAATCAGCTCTTTTGCTGCTCATTAAAAAATAAAAAAAAGCCCTAATCTAAAAAATAAACCCTGCCAAAATAATAATAAAAAAAAACAAACACTAACCCCGACATAGGTACTCACCATTCCTGAAGTCTGGGGGTGAAGGTCTTCTTCCAGACGGCTCCATCTTCAATCTTCATCCTGGTGTCGCAGAGCCATCTTCCATCTTTATCCAGGGGTCGCGGAGCAGGCGGTAATAGGTTTTAAAATCAAACACCTTATACATGACAATCAGCATAAACACTATGAATGGTTCTTAACCATTCACAGTGTTTATGCTGATTGTCATTTATAAAGTGTTTGATTTTAAAATCCACTGCAGTCTGCAATACATGGTCTATACAGACGTTTGGTTACTGCAATCAAGCAACACTGAGATCCACCTGTCTGCAGTTCAGCTGAGGCCGCCCAGTGTGCTAACCACTGAGAGTGTTAGTCTGCCTGATAGCACCGGTCATAGAGCGGTGCAGAGCCATTTGGTAAGCCTTTTTGAATATTCTGCCTTCTGATTTTACAACAACAGAATCACGCTATGTGGCGTCCTCTTTTTCACTTATAATCTATTTAAAATGCTTGCAAAAAGCCAATATCGCTCACACACAACAGTTTGCACACCATTCTTGTTATTGATTGGTGTGCAGAGTAAATTTGCCATTTGGAAATGGTTTGCGCTACTGAGAATACCAATTACTTCCTCAAAGCTTGCATTATACACCTGCAACCAAGCACTGCATTCTAAACATCACATAAAAAGCATTTGAAACTGTCTGTTTGTTAGCAAAATGTTCCCATTTACTTCTGTTATAATGTTTGCTTTGTTCTCTTGGTATCCTTTGTTAAAGAGTAAATCTTGGTAGGTTTAGAAGCAGTAATGTACTACTGGGAGCTAGCTGAACATATTTAGTGAGCCTATGACAAGATATATATATATGCAGCCACCAATCAACAGCTAGCTCCCAAAAGTGCATTTCTACTCCTGAGCTTATGCTTTCTGATCGAGCATTAATTGTGCTAGAAGTAAGCTTTTTATATATAATTATATATAGTTAATTATACATAGTTACAGGCATAGATATATACAGATACATATAGGAATATATATTTATAAATACATAGAGCATATTCTGCTAGGTGCAGAACATTGGAATGTGAAATATTTACAGTAAATATACACTATAACACTTTGGGCTAGATTAAAAGTGGAGTGCTATTTTGACGTGCACCTGTTAAATAACCAGCTATTACAAGTGGCTGGCTAATGCTCCCAGGAGCTCTCAGGAGCACTTTCCGCTTAGGGCAATTAACCAGAGGTCAGACCTCTGGTTAATTAAAAAAATGTGCTCCAATTGCCCCCCAAATAAAGTGGACAGTTTATTTCTTAAAATAAAAATATGAGCATCTTTATTTTAAAAATCATTAAATAAATAACTGCACAAAGCAGTTATAAGGGGTCAAAGTGAGGGAAAAAGTGCCTTTATATTGAAGTCTATGGGGACTGTGTTGTTACTTAAAACATATATGTATATGCTTACATACATATATACTTATGTGTTTATATGTGTATATATACACATATTAACACACATATATATATATATATATATATATATATATATATATATATATTCATATATATTTTTAATTTGCTGCCGAACGCTGCTTGACATACCCCCTGCACTGCACTAGGTTCTTTACCATGTCTTATGGCATGAGAACGAGGCTCCCATTGGAGCCTATTAAAGCGCGCTATTGTGAGCGCAAGGTTTCCAGGCAATGCGAACACAAGGTCGTAATACCAGAGCACATTTGTCCTCCATTCGTAATCTAAGCCTTTATTAATTATGAATATTGCTTAAATATTTTTTTCAGGTTTTCATCTACTTGACTGCAAAGTGCTCCAATGCACTTATATATATTTATGTGTAAATCTGTAAACACATATAAATACATATGTACATACATATATTTATACATTTTAAAGATGTATGCAGTATATGGGGCCTATCTATCAAGCTCTGAATGGAGCTTGAGGGCCTGTGTTCTCGCCAGAAACAGCAGTTATGACCGCTGCTCCATAACCCTGTCCGAAGGAAACAATGTACAGATATTGTAAGATGGTAAAAAACAACAATCTGTTACAAATGGACTGAGAACTAATACTCTCCTTGTGGTTAGACCGCTACCTTCTTTCAGTCTCTCCCCAGGGACTGTGGTTAAGGTAGAATTTCAGTGGTAGATGGTGCAGATCTTTAGTATTAAATTCAGGCTGGATATATAGTAATCCTTATGATGACAAAGAGAAAAGGGCTTGGTGTGTATGTAAAAGGCAATTAATAAGAGTGCAATATACTCACTCCATAAGTTGCATGATATCTGCTTGTCTGGAGTATGCCACACAGATGTCTAGTAGCAGTGATCCACATTTTTTTACTGGAGTTTTTTTCTTGCTCTCAGTTTGTTAAACCACTATTGTTACAAGACATCTGTGGATCACTGCTACTAGACATCTGTGTGGCATACAGCCAATGGAATGCAAGCTCAATGCATCAGCCAATAGGATTTTGTTAACTTTAATTCCGAATGACTGATAGAATTCTATCAGCCAATTGGAATCTAAGGGACGCCATCTTGGATGATGTCACTTAAAAAAAACCTTCATTCGTCGGGAGTCGTCATAAGAAGAGGATGCTCCGTGCCGGATGTCTTGAAGATGAACCTGCTCTGCGCCGGATGGCTGAAGATAGAAGATGCCGTCTGGATGAAGACTTCTGCCCGTCTGGAGGACCACTTCTCCCGGCTTGGATGAGACTTCTCCCGGCTTTGTTAAGGACTTCTTGCCGCTTCGTTGAGGACATCTCCCGGCTTCGTTGACGATGGATGTCCGGTCTTCAAAACTGTAAGTGGATCTTCGGGGGTTAGTGTTAGGTTTTTTTTAAGGGTTTATTGGGTGGGTTTTAGTTTTAGATTAGGGTTTGGGCAGCAATAGAGCTAAATGCCCTTTTAAGGGCAATGCCCATCCAAATGCCCTTTTCAGGGCAATGGGAGCTTAGGTTTTTTTAGTTAGGGTTTAATTTGAGGGGTTGGTTGTGTGGGTGGTGGGTTTTACTGTTGGGGGGTTGTTTGTACTTTTTTACAGGTAAAAGAGCTGATTTCTTTGGGGCAATGCCCTGCAAAAGGCCCTTTTAAGGGCTATTGGTAGTTTAGTTTAGGCTAGGGTTTTTTTTTATTTTGGGGGGGGGGCTTTTATATTTTGATAGGGCTATTAGATTAGATGTAATTAGTTTAAATATCTTGTAATTTGTTTTTTATTTTGTATAATTTAGTTTTTTTTGTAATTTAGGTATTTGTATTTAATTTAGTTAA
This sequence comes from Bombina bombina, assembly GCF_027579735.1. Taxonomy (NCBI): domain Eukaryota; kingdom Metazoa; phylum Chordata; class Amphibia; order Anura; family Bombinatoridae; genus Bombina; species Bombina bombina. Next base: position 680,491,914 of record NC_069503.1, read on the forward strand.
TTGTATTTAATTTAGGTAATTTATTTAATTGTAGTGTAAGGTTAGGTGTTAGTGTAACTCAGGTTAGGTTTTATTTTACAGGTAAATTTGTATTTATTTTAGCTAGGTAGTTACTATAACTATTCTACCTAGTTAAAATAAATACAAACTTGCCTGTAAAATAAAAATAAACCCTAAGCTAGATACAATGTAACTATTAGTTATATTGTAGCTAGCTTGGGGTTTATTTTATAGGTAAGTATTTAGTTTTAAATAGGAATTATTTAGTTATTAATAGTAGTTTTTCTTTAGATTTATTTTAATTATATTGAAGTTAGTGGGTGTTAGGGTTAGACTTAGGTTTAGGAGTTAATAACTTTAGTACAGTGGTGGCGACGTTGGGGGTGGCAGATTAGGGGTTAATAACTGTAATGTAGGTTGCGGCGATGTTAGGGCCAGCAGATTAGGGGTTAATAATATTTAACTAGTGTTTGCGAGGCGGGAGTGAGGCGGTTTAGTGGTTAATATGTTTATTATAGTGGTGGCGATGTCCGGAGCGGCAGATTAGGGATTAATAATTTTATTTTAGTGTTTGCGATGCGGGAGGGCCTCGGTTTAGGGGTTAATAGGTAGTTTATGGGTGTTAGTGTACTTTTTATCACTTTAGTTATGAGTTTTATGCTACAGCTTTGTAGCGTAAAACTCATAACTACTGATTTTAGAATGCGTTACAAATCTTGCGGGATAGGCTGTACCGCTCACTTTTTGGCCTCCAAAAAAAAGCTTGTATTACCGGCACTATGGAAGTCCAATTGAAAAAAGACTTTACGAAAATTGCGTAAGTTTATTTGCGGCACGGCCAAAAAAGTGTGCAGGACATCTGTACCTACAAGACTCGAAAAAGCAGCAACTCGTAATTTAGCCATAAATGTGTTAATATTTTGTCTGGTAGGTAGTGGAGGCAGGTTCCACTGTGTATAGATCCACAATATAAATATACTGCTGATATATGAACATCAATAAAAAATTTCCAACAAGTGTAGGGTACAACTTTGTAATGACAAAAAAACTTTTAACCTGATAATAGGAATTGGATAAACTGTTCGTATACCAGAAACAGGTTGCAAGCAAAAATTAACAATATCCTTTGACACTAATTTTCCAAATTATCTTTAGACTTCAGACCGCTAAGTCTTCATATAAAGGTCCATTCTTTAGCTAGGCATCACAGAGATTCCTGGTAGGCTGCCTTGGGTGTAAATAGGGACCCAAGGCAGACACAATAGTAGGATAATGTAGGAGCAGCCTATTAATTTGCTCACAGTTTGTCCGATAGGCTGTGACAGTAAGTTTGGCTATATAGAGGGTTGTCAGCCAATTCCCCTTCTATTAGCATCTGGTACAGGATAGATGCCATAGTAAAGAGGATCCAGGAAATAGATATGGAACCTTTTGGTAACCATAGGGCTGTCCCTCCAGTATGTCGCCACAGTGACTGTCTCTGTTATCACTCTCATAAGGCCGGGATTTTCCTTTTTTCTTACATTCATTGCGGCGAGTGCAGGGTCAGTGCTGTACCCGTCGTTAATTGTTGCCATAATAGTGCCTTCCGACCGTGCCACCGACTCAATTCTGCTCTTAGCCTTAGATCGGATTGGTTCTACCTAGTCCAACTGTGTTTGCGATGAACGTAGGTTAGACTGGGCAACTGATAAGTCTTGAGTGGGTAAGTCTCTAATGAATAAAGAATGCCTACAGTCTTACCACGCTCTTCTAGGGTCTGGGTGTCGGTTTTCACTGCCCAGTAGTCAATAGGACTTATCAAATCCAGTGGTAGTTTGGCGCCATCTTGGGGAGCAGGTCGCATAGTTAGCTTCTCAAAACTCTGTGCAATGAATGTCCGGAGCCCAGAAAGATGACTTTTCAGCAGGTCACATAGCTCTTCCTCTAGCAGCATTATCAGGCGTGAGTTTCTTCCACTCAATCCTACTATATAGATGGTGCCCTCAATGCCGGTTACAGACGCCTCATGGTCGATGGAGACTGCTTTCCTGATAATAGCTATAAAGGAAGCTCCTTGGTTATTAGAACCTACAGTATAGGTCCACGATTTGGGATTTAAGAAATAGCCCACAAATATCTCAAGTATAAAACCCCCTAAAAGTTATGTTTAAGCCTGGAGCTCCTTCACTCTGTGTCTGTTCTCTTTGGCAGTCACCACTGCCCCCCAAAAGGATTTAAACTTTTTTAAAGCTGTAAATCATGATCCCACTGCCTTGCTGCATTTTATCTTTCATTTTATCTTTCTAAGAGACCCTTAAACGAGATTGCTCCCTTGTGAATGGGTTTTATACTTGTTCATGACAGTGACTACATTACTAAACTTGTAAACTTGAAAAAACATTTGTGACTGTGAGTTAGTAATATTGTCCTCTTCAGGGGCTTTTTCAGTTGAAATCACGTTCGCGGTGGCAATTTGTTTTTTAACATATAGCGATATAGCATTCTGATCACTCAAGAAACTTGGCTTTCAATTCCATCCGAAAACCAAAAGCTTGTGATCAAGGCCTACTGTAGGTGTTTATCCCCTGCAAATTAGTTAATATTAAAGTTTACGTGAAAACAAACCTGATTACAAACAAATTAGAGAGTCATAGTACTGGATCAATTAGCCTCATGTTATACTTTTCCTGTAGACATCTATCTTTTGCTTTCAAGAAGCTCTGAGGAAACCCCTATAAAAACTACATGGAAAAGCCTCTTTCTTACAGGGTTTTTCTGTGTTAATCTAAATTTATCTGTACACATAGTTCTAGTAGTTTTTCCAATTAATACAATGGGGCCTATCTATCAAGCTCCGAAAGGAGCTTGACGGCCCGTGTTTCTGGCGAGTCTTCAGACTCGCCAGAAACACAAGTTATGGAGCAGCGGTCACAAAGACCGCTGCTCCATAACCCTGTCCGCCTGCTCTGAGCAGGCGGACAGGAATCGCCGGAATTCAACCCGATTGAGTACGATCAGGTTGATTGACACCCCCCTGCTGGCAGCCCATTAGCCGCGATTCTGCAGGGGGCGGCATTGCACCAGCAGCTCTTGTGAGCTGCTGGTGCAATGCTGAATACGGAGATTGCTCTCCGCATTCAGCGGTGTCTTGCGGACCTGATCCGCACTGTCGGATCAGGTCCGCAAGACATTTGTTAAATTGGCCTCAATAGCTCTTATAACAGATAGTTAATGTTTTGAAAATAAAAGTAATTTAATTCTCAAAATTGTAGTGTTTCCACTCCCCTACATAGGCTAGAGTACAATCACGGGAATGCAAAGCCTTAAAGGACCAGTCAACACAGTAAATTTGCATAATCAACAAATGCAAGATAACAAGACAATGCAATAGCACTTAGTCTGAACTTTAAATGAGTAGTAGATTTTTTTTCTGACAATTTTAAAAGTTATGTATTTTTCCACTCCCCCAGTACCATGTGACAGCCATCAGCCAATCACAAATGCATACACATACCATGTGACAGCTATCAGCCATTCACAAATGCATACACACTTATTCTTGCACATGCTCAGAAGGAGCTGGTGATTCAAAAAAATTAAATATTAAAAGACTGTGCACATTTTCTTAATAGAAGTAATTGGAAAGTTGTTTAAAATGGCATGCTCTATCTCAATAATAAAAGTTTAACCCCTTAATGACAACTGACGTACCAGGTACGTCATGCATTAACAATCAGTTAATGACAATAGACGTACCTGGTACGTCAGTTGTCTAACAGAGTGCTGGAAGTGATCACAATCACTTCCAGCAGCTCTGAGGGTATTGCAGTGATGCCTCGATATGGAGGCATCCTGCAATACCCCTTTACAAGATTCCGATGCAGAGAGAGCCACTCTGTGGCCCTCTCTGCACCGGTAGTGATGGTGCCGATGGTGCCTCTGACCGGTGGGAGGAGGGAGCGTGTGCGCGCGCGTGCACGTGCACATTAGCCACACTGACACCAATGAAAAAGTAAGGGGAAAAAAAGTTATTTTATTTTTTTATATTTAAAAGGATCTGTGAGGGGGAGGGGGTGTTGGTATTGTGGGGGGGCTGCTACACTACAGAAATAATTAAACACAAATAACAGTTATAAATACAATTAAAATAAGTTTGGTTTGTGGGGCCAAACTGGGTACTGGCAGACAGCTGCCAGTACCCAGGATGGCGGTAATTAGGTAGGGGAGAGGGTTAGAGAGCTGGAGGGGGGGATCAGGGAGGTTGGTGCTAAGGCAGGGGTCCATCACAACTAAAATATTTTATAATTTTTATTTAAAAAAAAAAAAAAACTCTTTTATTTAGTACTGACAGACTTTCTGCCAGTACTTAAGATGGCGGTAACAATTGTGGGGTGGGGAAGGGAAGAGAGCTGTTTGGGAGGGATCAGGGGGTGGGATGTGTCAGGTGGGAGGCTGATCTCTAAAATTAACCCTGCAAGCTCCCTACAAGCTACCTAATTTAACCCCTTCACTGCTGGGCATAATTCACGTGTGGTGCGCAGCATCATTTATCGGCCTTCTAATTACCAAAAAGCAACGCCAAAGCCATATAAATCTGCTATTTCTGAACAAAGGGGATCCCAGAGAAGCTTTTACAACAATTTCTGCCATAATTGCACAAGCTGTTTGTAAATAATTTCAGTGAGAAACCTAAAATTGTGAAAAATGTAAAGTTTTTTTTTTATTTGCTCGCATTTGGCGGTGAAATGGTGGCATAAAATATACCAAAATGGGCCTAGATCAATACTTTGGGTTGTCTACTACACTACACTAAAGCTAAAATTAACCCTACAAGCTCCCTACAAGCTCCCTAATTAACCCCTTCACTCCTGGGCATAAAACACATGGGGTGCGCAGTGGCATTTAGCGGCCTTCTAATTACCAAAAAGCAACCACAAAGCCATATAAGTCTGTTATTTCTGAAAAGGGGATCCCAGAGATTCATTTACAACCATTTGTGCCATAATTGCAGAAGCTGTTTGTAAATAATTTCAGTGGGAAACCTAAAGTTTGTGACAAAATTTGTGAAAAAGTGAACTTTTTTTTTTTTTTTTTATTGCATTTGGCGGTGAAATGGTGGCATGAAATATACCAAAATGGGCCTAGATCAATACTTTGGGATGTCTTCTAAAACAAAATATATACATGTCAAGGGATATTCAGATATTTCTGACAGATATCAGTATCCCAATGTAACTAGCGCTAATTTTGAAAAAAAGTGGTTTGGAAATAGCAAAGTGCTACTTGTGTTTATTGCCCTATAAATTGCAAAAAAAAGCTAAGAACATGTAAACATTGGGTATTTCTAAACTCAGGACAAAATTTAGAAACTATTTAGCATGGGTGTTTTTTGGTGATTGTAGATGTGTAACAGATTTTGGGGGTCAAAGTTAGAAAAAGTGTGTTTTTTTCCATTTTTTCCTCATATTTTATCATTTTTTTTTTTTAGTAAATTATAAGACATGATGAAAATAATGGTATCTTTAGAAAGTCCATTTAATGACGAGAAAAACTGTATATAATATGTGTGGGTACAGTAAACGAGTAAGAGGAAAATTACAGCTAAACGCAAACAGTGCAGAAATGTAAAAATAGCCATTGTCATTAAGGGTAAGAAAATTGAAAAATGGTCCGGTCATTAAGGGGTTAATTTTGATTGAGTGTCCCTTTAACATTCCCAAATGCTGTACAGTGATTGGTTAATGTGCATAGGAGGTTGATTATTAGTGTGTTCCTAATTCACAATGACAGACATTAGAAAAACAAAATTCAAGAGGCTTTTCAAAGGATATGTCTTGGGACTGCAAATAATAAATCTGTTTCTTAAAAGGTTTAAAATATTGTTGTATTCAGATCTACTGTAAAAAGTGAATTATTTCTTATGCATTAATAAAAATGAGTTTAATGTCCTTTAATATTTTTTCGTTTGCAATAAGCCTCTTAATAGGAGGACTTACAATGGGTTGGCTGATAAAGCAATTGCAAGAACAGACTGCTCTGTCCACAGCAGGGGATTTACCTGGTTTTATACTGCAGCACCAGATGTATTTCTGCAGAAGGGGAACTCACCTAGTCGGGCAGCAGTGTTTGTAACTAGGTATAACATTGCTGCAAACAATGCTGCAAAGACATCTGTCAGATGGCTAAAGACACGTTCCTGAGCTCACTTAGGATTTTGATTATTTACAGTAGTACTGTACTTACTCTCATTGTATTATCTTGTTAAATAGACTACAGGACTCTGATGCCATCTAGTGGATTTCTGAAAAATCTCTTCTCATCATTAGAGATACATCAGAAAACTGAGGAATCCACTATACAATACACAAAAACAAACTTGGCAGGGGCGGGGGATATAGTATGTATACCTATCTTCTCTGAACAGGATTGGAAGACACTGTAATACAGCTCTTTACTTATGTGCTAATATGATTGATATAACACTCTAAATATATTTCTTTGAGGATTAGTGAAACAGAGGCTTGGAGAGTTATTTAAAATGATTTAGTTACTATTTGATGTTTAATATTTTACTGCAATATCCAACTAGATATATTATATTTTACAGCATGCCCTAAAAGCTTTTAAAAACATGGTGACAAACAAAAACCATCATGGCTAGAAAGCTTAAACATGTGGTAGAAGTACATAAAAAACATACAGGGCCAGATTACAAGTGGAGTGCTAAATATCGCTTCGTGAAATCGATATTAGCGTTCCACTAAGTAATACCAGTGCAAGATAATATTACAATTTGGTATTACAAGTTGACAGCAATGCGAACGCGAACTTGCGTTCGCATTGCTGGGAAACATTGCGCTCATGAGAGCACACTTCGATTGGCTCAAATGGGAGCCTTGTTCTCATGCCGTGAGACACAGCATTAGAACTATCGCAGCGCAGGGGGTAAGTAGCGCATCGATGGGCAGCAAATTGTAAGTATATATGTATATGATTATATACATAAATATTTATGTGCTAATATGTGTATATACGCATATTAACATAATTGATATGTATATAAGCAGATAAATATATATTTACTGGGAACACAAAGTACCGCAATGTAAAGGCACACCCCACACCCGCCAGCTTAAGCCCCCAAAAACTGCCTGGTGCAGTTATTTTATAAAAAAATAAAAATGCTATTTTTACTTTTTACTATTTTATTTGGGGGCATTTGGGGCCATTTATAAAATTAACCAGAGATCTTATCTCTGGTTAATTTTATAAGTGCTAATTGCTACCAGAAGCTCGCAGTAGCAATAACCAGCCACATTTGCGGGCGTGCAATAAATTAGTGGACGCGCAATAAATTAGCACTCCACTTGTAATCTGGCCCACAGTACAATAGTTACATGATGATTTGCAAGAATATGGACAACAGTTAACAGACAGACTTTCTACCAATAGAAATTGTTTTCTATTGGATAGGGCCAGGTAGAACAGCATATTTTCAATACATTGAAATCATTATGTTCACGTCTCTCATCTCAAAAAAAAAAGGCAAAATTTCAGGGCTAGAAACATTGTTCCCTACACAGTAATGCATAATCAGTCTGTCTCTGTGAGAAGGTTCTGAGGAAAGGACCTGTTGGAATTTGTATCTTGGACCCTGCAAAAATGACATCTTGGAAGGTCAGATTCCTTGCCATGTGAAAAGAGTCTATAGGCTCTTTAAAGATAAGACATTGCTGATAAAAGCACATAGAAAATTGCCAAATTGAATATATGAAGGAAATGTATCCATCCAGCGGTGGTTCTATTGGGGTGCTGAGGGGTGCTATACACCTCCATATACATGTGTATAAACACCATTTAGCTGTGAAGGGTTCTATATTATGTTCAACACCTTTCTTAGTCCCCATTTAGCCCTCCTAAATATTAAGTTATAGAACTACCACTGGATCTATGTTTCTCAAGATTATTCAGCAGAAGTATCAAAACATCAGACAGAATTCTCGCCTCTTTGAAGCTCTCTAGCTCCAGCTGGCTTACACTTACAGATGACCAATGGCCTGAACTAAAGATTGCACAAAATCAAGAGCTTAAAGGGATTGTAAAGTTTAATCAATGAAAGCCCAGTATCTAAAAATACTCTTAAAAACAAGGGCACTTTAATTAATTAAACTTTACAAACACGCTTTAAAAAAAAATAAAAAAAAATACCTTTTTGTTATGGTAAACAGACCGCTGATCCTCCACCCGCATTATCTTCTGTATTTTACAGATTGATGACGAATCCGGCTTCCTCCAATCGTTCCGTGCCCCCGTTGGTGTCCAGCTCATGGGTCCCCTGTTTTTAAAAGTATTTTTAGATACTGGGCTTTAATTTATTAATAATTAAACTTTACAATCACTTTAAAACTGATATTCAACCCCCCCCCCCCTGGAATGTGTCAGACTGCTTTTAGATTAGTTTATGACAACTGTTATTTTGTGAAAGCAGTAATTGATAGAATAATGGTTCTGACTGAGTTTAACCATGATAGGCTGGAGGAGTTTAAATATTTCTGTAGCTTTGCTATGTTATATTGGAGAAGTTCAGTTTTATATTTTTGTCTATATCCTAACTCCATCTCTTTTTAGATTCATGAGCATCTTCTTTTAGAAAGAACAAACCATTATGTTGTTGAAGGGAATACACTATAAAAGCTTATATACAGTATAATAAGAACATTGTTTGCTGATTTGGTCAGGCCTGTTCTACCTGTAGTCTGTAGACCACAATCTGTGATAAAGGGGAGGGATGAGCAGACTTGGGTTCTGCCACACAACCTCCATTTCTGCACACTCTGTCACTACTCCTTCCTGTCTCACTGCCATTGTTTTGTGGTAGTCAGAGTTGGTAAACTGTCTCTTCTCCTCAATCTCATTTCCTTGACTTCTCATCTCAACCTATTCATCCAGAAGCAAGTCATAAGCAAGTCAGGGGTTGTTGGGGTCATGCACCTGGTATAATGTCTGATGAGGGCATAAATAGGGTTTTCTGAGGGGGTCTGTCAAGCATGTATCTGGCAAGTCTTTTAGAGGCATTTAACTGGTACTCCACTTGGTCTGAAGAACGTATCTGATTAATAAAAATTAAATTAATAAAGCTTGTGTTAAACAGGATTTCATAATCCAGACAGACAGCTTCTATTGCTAACTTACATAAATGATGATGATGTTCTTGAAAAAAATAATTTGCAGATATTTCTTCTCAAATCTTAGCACTGACATCTAATTATATTTTTGACCCTAGCAATGGATGCCTTTCGTCTAGCAAACACAGCCACCGCAGTGGACATTTTCAAGAAACTGTGTGAGAAGAACAAAACAGATAATATCATATTCTCACCAATATGCATTTCTTCTTCTTTGGCTCTGGCTTACAAAGGATCTAAAGGAAACACTGCATCTGAAATAGAAAAGGTGAGTAACTTGCACGGCGCACACATATACAGCAGCACGTCTAGTTTTGATAATACTGTTTTCATATGTAACAATTCATTTGTGTGGGATTATGAGTTTGACTCACATTTCAAATGTCTATGATAAAGTTATAATCATGTTATAGGTTGCCACCTTTCTTGGAAATAAATACTGTGCTAATTAGTATAAATAATTATTCAGCATATGCCATAAACTGACTAATATTAAATGACAATTTATATCAAATTAGATTCTTGTGTAAGATGGTTTACTGTAATGGGTTCTTTATTTCTATATTTATTCTCTGTTATTTACCTTGACCGTAACCTTGAAAATACTGACCAAACAGGTAAAATTCTGGCTGGGTGGGTGGTAACCAGAGGAAAAGCTAAAGCTGCCCTTAAAGCGGAGCCTCTTGGCTGATAGTTTGACTTGACTTGTCAGAAAACGGCAACAGAATTCAAGTAGATCACTTTGAAACTAACACATCAGAAGCAGCTCCTGAAGTGAATGAGACATTAACAATTATGTTCAGAGCTAGAAAACAATATTAAAATGAGATTTTAAAAATCATACATTCATCAATAAACATTTGGCTAGATTACGAGTTGTGCGTTATGAGTGAAAAAGCAGAGTTATGGCTCTTTTTCACTACTGCTGGTATTACAAGTCCTGCAGGTATTTCTGCACCGCACACTTTTGGGGCGTAACACAGCGTAACTACCGCAGCTTTCAAAAAGTCCTTTTTCAATGGGACTTCCATAGCGCTGGTATTACGAGATTGCCTGTCCAGCCAAAAAGTGAGCGGTACAGCCTATAACTAGAAGATCCATACCGTAAACTGAAAGTCAGTAGTTATGGGTTTTACGCTACAAAGCTGTAGCATAAAACTCATAACTAAAGTGCTAAAAAGTACACTAACACCCATAAACTACCTATTAACCCCTAAACCGAGGCCCTCCCGCATCGCAAACACTAAAATAAAATTATTAACCCCTAATCTGCCGCTCTGGACATCGCCGCCACTATAATAAACATATTAACCCCTAAACCGCCGCACTCCCGCATCGTAAACACTAGTTACATATTATTAACCCCTAATCTGCTGTCCCTAATATCGCCGCAACCTATATTACTGTTACTAACCCCTAATCTGCTGCCCCCAATGTCGTCGCTACCTACATACACTTATTAACCCCTAATCTGCTGTCCCTAACATCGCCGCAACCTACATTACTGTTATTAACCCCTAATCTGCCACCCCCAACGTCGCCGCCGCCACTATACTAAAGTTATTAACCCCTAAACCTAAACCTTAGTCTAACCCTAACACCCCCTTCTTTAATATAATTAAAATAAATCTAATTAAAAATTCCTATCATTAACTAAATAATTCCTATTTAAAACTAAATACTTACCTATAAAATAAACCCTAAGCTAGCTACAATATAACTAATAGTTACATTGTAGCTATCTTAGGTTTTATTTTTATTTCACAGGCAAGTTTGTATTTATTCTAACTAGGTAGAATAGTTAGTAAATAGTTATTAACTATTTACTAGCTACCTAGTTAAAATAAATACAAATTTACCTGTAAAATAAAACCTAACCTGTCTTACACTAACACCTAACCTTACACTACAATTAAATAAATTAAATACAATTAACTAAATTACAAAAAACAAACACACACTAAATTACACAAAATAAAAAATAAATTATCAGATATTTAAACTAATTACACCTAATCTAATAGCCCTATCAAAATAAAAAAAGCCCCCCCCAATAATAAAAACCCTAGCCTAAACTAAACTACCAATAGCCCTTAAAAGGGCCTTTTGCTGGGCATTGCCCCAGAGAGATCAGCTCGTTTGCCTGTAAAAAAAAATACAAACAACCACCCACACAACCAACCCCCCAAATAAAATCCTAACTAAAAAACCTAAGCTCCCCATTGCCCTAAAAAGGGCATTTGTATGGGCATTGCCCTTAAAATGGCATTTAGCTCTTTTTCTGCCCAAACCCTAAGCTAAAAATAAAACCCACCCAATAAACCCTTAAAAAAAACCTAACACTAACCCCCGAAGATCCACTTACAGTTTTTGAAGACCGGACATCCATCCTCAACGAAGCGGCAGAAGTCCTCATCATCAAAGATTGCATCAGCCAATAGGATTTTTTCACCTTTAATTCCGATCGGAATTCAAGGGATGCCATCTTGGATGACGTCATTTAAAGAAACCTTCATTCTGCAAGAAGACGTCGATTGAAGAGGATGCTCCGCGCCGGATGTCTTGAAGATGGAGCCGCTCCGTGCAGGATGGATGAAGATAGAAGATGCCGTCTGGATGAAGACTTTTACCGGCTTGGATGAAGACTTCGGCCGCTTGGATGAAGACTTCTGCCAGCTTTGATGAGGACTTCTCCGCTTTTTTAAGGGTTTATTGGGTGGGTTTTATTTTTAGCTTAGGGTTTGGGCAGAAAAAAAGCTAAATGCCCTTTTAAGGGCAATGCCCATCCAAATGCCCTTTTCAGGGCAATGGGGAGCTTAGGTTTTTTAGTTAGGATTTTATTTGGGGGCTGGTTGTGTGGGTGGTGGGTTTTACTGTTGGGGGTTGTTTGTATTTTTTTTACAGGTAAAAGAGCTGATTTCTTTGGGGCAATGCCCCGCAAAAGGTCCTTTTAAGGGCTATTGGTAGTTTAGTTTAGGCTAGGGTTTTTTTATTTGGGGGGGGGGGCTTTTTTATTTTGATAGGGCTATTAGATTAGATGTAATTAGTTTAAATATCTGATAATTTATTTTTTATTTTGTGCAATTTAGTGGGTTTTTTTTTAAATTTACGGCTAGATTACGAGTTTTGCGTTATGAGGGGTGCGGTGCTAACTTGCACGTTATTGTCACCGCTCACTAACCTACAGCGCTGGTATTACAGGTTTTCCTAAACCCGGCGTTATTAGGCAAGAAGTGAGCGTAGAGCAAAATTGTGCTCCATACCGCACTCCAATACCAGCGCTGCTTAAGTCAGCGGTGAGCTGGTTGTACGTGCTCGGGCACGATTTCCCCATAGACATCAATGGGGAGAGCTGAAAAAAAGCTCAACACCTGCAATAAATCAGCGTAAAGCCCGGTAATGCAGCCCCATTGATTCCTATGGGGAAACTAAATTTATGTTTACAACTAACACCCTAACATGAACCCCGAGTCTAAACACCCCTTAAATCTTACATTTATTAACCCCTAATCTGCTGCCCCCGACATCGCCGACACCTACATTATATTTATTCACCCCTAATCTGCTGCTCCAGACATTGCCGACACCTACATTATATTTATTAACCCCTAATCTGCTGCTCTGGACATCGCTGATACCTACATTATACTTATTAACCCCTAATCTGCTGCCCCCAACATCGCCGACCCCTACATTATATTTATTAACCCCTAATCTCCTGCCCCCAATGTCACCACAACCTACCTACACTTATTAACCCCTAATCTGCCGCCCCCAACGTCGCCGCCACTATACTAAATTTATTAACCCCTAAACCTAAGTCTAACCCTAACCCTAACACCCCCTAACTTAAATATAATTAAAATAAATCTAAATAAAAATTCCTATCATTACCTAAATAATTCCTATATAAAATAAATCCTAAACTAGCTACAATATAACTAATAGTTACATTGTGTCTAGCTTAGGTTTTATTTTTATTTTACAGGCAAGTTTGTATTTATTTTAACTAGGTAGAATAGTTATTAAATAGTTATTAACTATTTACTAGCTACCTAGCTAAAATAAATACAAATTTACCTGTAAAATAAAACCTAACCTGAGTTACACTAACACCTAACATTACACAACAATTAAAAAAATTACATAAATTAAATACAATTACCTAAATTACAAAAAAGGGAAATTTATTCTTACCTGATAAATTTGTTTCTTTTACGATACGATGAGTCCACGGATTTCATCCTTACTTGTGGGATATCGGCTTCTGGTCAGCAGGAGGAGGCAAAGAGCTCCACAGCAGAGCTGCATATATAGCTCCTCCCTTCCCTCCCACTCCAGTCATTCGACCAAAGTTAGGAAGAGAAAGGAAAAGCCAAGGAGCAGAGGTGACTGAAGTTTAACAAAAATAAAAACCTGTCTCACAAAAGCACAGGGAGGGCCGTGGACTCATCATATCGTAAAAGAAACAAATTTATCAGGTAAGAATAAATTTCCCTTTTCTTTTACAAGATACGATGAGCCCATAGATTTCATCCTTACTTGTGGGATACATTACCAAAGCTATAGGACACGGATGAAACGGGAGGGACAAGACAGGGAACCTAAACGGAAGGCACCACTGCTTGAAGAACTTTCCTCCCAAAAACAGCCTCAGACGAGGCAAAAGTATCAAATTTGTAAAAATTTTAAAAAGTGTGAAGAGAAGACCAAGTCGCAGCTTTGCAAATCTGTTCCACAGAAGCATCATGTTTAAACGCCCATGAGGAAGCCACAGCCCTTGTGGAATGAGCCGTAATTCATTCAGGAGGCTGCTGTCCAGCAGTCTCATATGCAAGACGGATGATACTCTTCAGCCAAAAAGAAAGAGAGGTAGCCATAGCTTTCTGACCCCTACGCTTCCCAGAAAAAAACAATAACAAACAGGGAAGAAGATTGACAAAACTCCTTAGTTGCCTGTAAGTAAAACTTCAAGGCACGGAACAAGTCCAAATTATGTAACAGTCGCTCCTTCTTAGAAGAAGGATTAGGACACAAGGAAGGAACAACAATTTCCTGATTAATATTTTTATTAGAAACAACCTTAGGAAGAAACCCAGGTTTGGTACGCAACACTACCTTATCTGCATGGAAAATAAGATAAGGAGAATCACATTGTAATGCCGAAAGCTCAGAAACTCTGCGAGCAGAAGAAATAGCAACCAAAAATAAAACTTTCCAAGATAAAATTTAATATCTATGGAATGCATAGGTTCAAACGGAACCCCTTGAAGAACATTAAGAAATAAATTCAAACTCCAAGGAGGAGCAATTGGTCTAAACCCAGGCCTGATTCTAGTCAGAGCCTGACAAAAAGTTTGAACATCTGGAACATCTGCCAGACGCTTGTGTAGCAAAATAGACAAAGCAGAAATCTGTCCCTTTTAAGGAACTTGCTGACAACCCTTTCTCTAATCCTTCTTGGAGAAAAGCTAAAATCCTGGGAATCCTAACCCTACTCCATGAGTAGCCCTTGGATTCACACCAATAAAGATATTTACGCCATATCTTATGGTAATGGTACATTTTTCTAGTAACAGGCTTACGTGCCTGAATCAAGGTATCAATGACCGAATCAGAGAACCCACGCTTAGATAAAATCAAGCGTTCAATCTCCAAGCAGTCAGCTGCAGAGAAGTTAGATTCGGATGATGGAAGGGTCCCTGAATGAGAAGGTCCTGCCTCAATGGAAGCTTCCACGGTGGCAGAGATGACATGTCCACCAGATCGGCATACCAAGTCCTGCAAGGCCATGCAGGAGCGATGAGAATCACTGAAGCCCTCTCCTGTTTGACTCGAGCAATCACCCGGGGAAGGAGAGCAAATGGAGGGAACACATAAGCTAGGTTGAACGACCAAGGCACTGCCAAGGCATCTATCAGTTCGGCCTGAGGATCCCTGGACCTGGATCTGTATCTCGGGAGCTTGGCATTCTGATGAGACGCTATAAGATCCAGCTCCGGCCTGCCCCATCTGAGAATCAGGTTGGCAAATACCTCCAGATGGAGTTCCCATTCCCCCGGATGAAACGTCTGTCTGCACAAAAAATCCGCCTCCCAGTTGTCTACTCCTGGAATATGGATTGCCGACAGATAACAAGAGTGAGTCTCCACCCACTGAATCATCCTGGCTTCTTCTGTCATCGCTAAGGAACTCCTTGTTCCTCCCTGATGATTGATGTAAGCTACAGTCGTGATGTTGTCCGACTGGAATCTGATGAATTTGGCCGAAGCCAAATGAGGCCAAGCCTGAAGTGCATTGAAAATTGCTCTCAACTCCAGAATGTTGATGGGAAGTAGAGACTCTGATCGAGTCCACATACCCTGAGCCTTCAAGGATTTCCAGAATGCACCCCATCCTATCAGGCTGGCGTCCATTGTCACTATCACCCATGAGGGTCTGCGGAAGCATGTCCCTTGGGACAGATGATCCGACAACAACCACCAAAGAAGAGAGTCCCTTGTCTCCTGATCTAGATCTATTTGAGGAGACAAATTTGCATAATCTCCATTCCACTGTCTGAGCATGCTCAGTTGTAGAGGTCTGAGATAAAAACGAGCAAACGGAATGATGTCCATTGCTGCCACCATCAATCCAATTACCTCCATGCACTTAGCCACTGACTTCCGTCAAAAAGATTTTCATGGATAGAGAGTCGATCAGAGTTCCCAGGAAGGGAACCCTTGTCTGTGGAATTAGTGAACTTTTCTCAAGATTCACCTTCCACCCGTGAGTCCTTAGAAAGGACAGAACCATGTCGGTATGGGACTTTGCTAGCTGATAAGATGATGTCTGGATCAGAATATCGTCCAGATAAGACGCCACAGCAATGCCCCGCGGTCTTAGAACCGCCAGCAGAGACCCCATAACCTTTGTGAAAATTCTGGCCAGGCCGAAAGGAAGGGCCAGGAACTGAAAATGTTTGTCTAGGAAGGCAAACCTTAGGAACTTGTGATGATCTCTGTGGATAGGAATATGAAGATATGCATCCTTTAGATCCATGGTAGTCATATATTGACCTTCCTGTATCAATGGAAGAATGGTCCGAATAGTCTCCATCTTGAAGGATGGAACTCTGAGAAACTTGTTTAGACTTTTGAGGTTCTAAAATGGGTCGAAACGTTCCCTCTTTTTTTGGGAACTACAAAGAGATTTGAATAAAACCCCTGCCCCTGCTCCTGAATCGGAACAGGACATATTACTCCCATGGGGGAGAGATCTCTAACACAGCGTAAGAACGCCTCTCTTTTTATCTGGTCGACAGATAATCGTGAAAGAAGAAACCTTCCTCTGGGGAAGGAATTTTTGAACTCCAACTGATACCCTTGAGACAAGATTTCTAGTGTCCAGGGATCCTGAACTTCTCTTATCCAAGCCTGGACAAAGAGAGAAAGTCTGCAGTCACAGTCGTCCAGAGTCACCAAAGTCACCAAAACCTCCCTTAGTAACAGGCAGAGGTGTTCAAGCTTAAATCTGAAAGACATCACTTCCGAATCTGTCTGAGGCAATGCACTGCCTGAGTCTCCACACCCCCCAAATCAGAGCCCTGGGAGGGTACATCGGAGATCGCCATCAAAACATCAGAAGTCGCAGGGACCACCTGGGCCTCCTTCCTACTGCGTTTGCCTTGCAAAACTGGCAACTTTGATAAAACTTCTGAAAGAGTGGATGACATAACTGCAGCCATATCCTGCAGAGTAAATGAAGCAGATGCAGTTGAAGAACATGGCGTCGCTTGAGCGGGCATTAAAGGCTGTGACACTAGGGGAGAAAGATGCGGCATACCCTGAATCTCATCAGTCTGAGAACATTCCTTAGATACATCTTTATTAAAGAAAATTTGTTCTTTACACTGTAAAGTCCTTTCAATGCATGAGGAACAAAGCGTAACAGGGGGTTCCACAATGGCATCTAAACACATAGGACATGTACTTTGTTCAAGGTCATCCATGATAACAAAAGCAAATGCAAGCTTGGTCAAATACTGAAAATATAATGTAAAAATTCAGTCAACTGAGTTTATAATAAAAATCTTTTGGTGTACTGTGTCTTTAAGAAAAACCTTCTAATTAAAGACCGATATATAATGTGCAGAGATAAAACTGTATATATTTATATCCCACTCCCTGCACGTGTTATAAAAATCACACTGGATTCCAGCAAAAAATGAAACAGTCATCCTGCCACAGCTCCGCTGCAGCTCCTACCTGCCTCCACGAGACCAATCATTAAACCCTTAAGAATGGCTCCCCTAAGATCGCTTGTAAGATACTACAACAAGCAAGCTTAGGAGCCGTGAGGAGATGCTGCCAGAACTCAGTCGAAAAGAAACTGCGCGGCTAAGCGTGCAGCACAAAGCCCCGCCCCTCGTGGGGGGAAACATGTCACACAAACCCCGGGAAAATAAAGTACAGTACCGCCATGTACCAGAGTCTAGTAAAAACACTCATCACTCCAGCACTACCCCCAGCATCAGCCATCTCTATACCATAATAAAAATAATAGAGACAAGCCCAATAATACAGGTACATACCCACATAATGACCCAGCGCTTCTAGGCTAATTCTAAATGCCAGAGTGTCTGGATGATAAGCAGTATGTTGGTTCTCCTTCATTTTCTTTAGCTAATGAGAACCTACATACTGTTTAATATCAAAGGCAGAGTACAGTCGAATCTGAGATATGCTGCAGAGCCCCAGAGTAAAAGACTGCACTTACCTCCATGCTGAGGAACAGCATGATATTCTCACAGTGTTAAGAGGTCTACTGAAGTCCTATGAAGGCAGAAGGGTCTTAGTTAACATTCTCTAAGACCACACACTGAAGAGCAGCACAAGTATGGGAGGCGCAGTGAAGCTAAAACTCCGCCAGCTCCCACAGCCTGAAAGGCTATCACTCCAGAGTAAAATAGTAAACTTTGGCACCATTTAAAAAAAAAACAACAACTCTTGATTGAAGAATCCAAATAAACACCTCACTTTATCTCTTCCTATCACTAACGCAGGCAAAGAGAATGACTGGGGTGGGAGGGAAGGGAGGAGCTATATATGCAGCTCTGCTGTGGAGCTCTTTGCCTCCTCCTGCTGACCAGGAGGCGATATCCTACAAGTAAGGATGAAATCCGTGGACTCATTGTATCTTGTAAAAGAAACCCCCCACTAAATTACACAAAATAAAAAAACAAATTATCAGATATTTAAACTAATTACACCTAATCTAATAGCCCTATCAAAATAAAAAAGCCCCCCCAAAATAAAAAAAAACCTAGCCTAAACTAAACTACCAATAGCCCTTAAAAGGGCCTTTTGTGGGGCATTGCCCCAAAGAAATCAGCTCTTTTACCTGTAAAATAAAATACAAACAACCCCCCCAATAGTAAAACCCACCACCCACACAACCAACCCCCCAAATAAAATCCTAACTAAAAAAAAAACTAAGCTCCCCATTGCCCTGAAAATAGCATTTGGATGGGCATTGCCCTTCAAAGGGCATTTAGCTCTATTGCTGCCCTAACCAATTAACCCTAAAAAAACCTAACACTAACCCCTGAAGATCCACTTACAGTTTTGAAGACTGGACATCCATCCTCAACGAAACCGGGAGAAGTCCTCAACAAAGCGGCAAGAAGTCCTCAACAAAGCCGGGAGAAGTCTTCATCCAAGCCGGCAGAAGTGGTCCTCCAGACAGACGGGCAGAAGTCTTCATCCAGACGGCATCTTCTATCTTCATCCATCTGGCGCGGAGCGGGTCCATCTTCAAGACATCTGGCACAGAGCATCCTCTTCTTCCAACGTCTAACGAAGAATGAAGGTTCCTTTAAATGACGTCATCCAAGATGGCGTCCCTTGAATTCAGATTGGCTGATAGAATTAAAGGTGAAAAATTCCTATTGGCTGATGCAATCAGCCAATAGAATTGAGCTTGTATTCTATTGGCTGTTCCAATCAGCCAATAAAATGCGAACTCAATCCTATTGGCTAATTGGATCAGCTAATAGGAATTTTTCACCTTTAATTCCGATTGGCAAATAGAATTCTATCAGCCAATCGGAATTCAAGGGACACCATCTTGGATGATGTCATTTAAAGCAACATTCATTCGGGAAGAAGACGTCGAAAGAAGAGGATGCGCCGCACCGGATGGATGAAGATAGAAGATGCTGTCTGGATGAAGACTTCTGCCTGTCTGGAGGACCACTTCTGCCGGCTTGGATGAAGACTTCTCCCGGCTTCGTTGAGGACTTCTTGCCGCATCGCTAAGGACTTCTCCCGGCTTTGTTGAGGATGGATGTCGGCTCTTCAAAACTGTAAGTGGATCTTGATGGGTTAGTGTTAGGTTTTTTTAAGTGTTTATTGGGTAGGTTTTAGTTTTAGATTAGGGTTTGGGCAATTGAAAAAGAGCTAAATGCCCTTTTAAGGGCAATGCTTACCCAAATGCCCTTTTCAGGGCAATGGGGAGCTTAGGTTTTTTTTAGTTAGGTTTATATTTGGGGGGTTGGTTGTGTGGGAGGTGGGTTTTACTGTTAGGGGGGTGTTTGTATTTTTACATGTAAAAGAGCTGATTTCTTTGGGGCAATGCCCCGCAAAAGGCCCTTTTAAGGGCTATCGGTAGTTTAGTTTAGGCTAGGGTTTTTTTTTATTTTGTGGGGGCTTTTTTTATTTTGATAGGGCTATTAGATTAGGTGTAATTAGTTTAAATATCTGATAATGTCTTTTTTTATTTTGTGTAATTTAGTGGGTTTTTTTTTTTGTAATTTAGGTAATTGTATTTAATTTAGGTAATTTATTTAATTGTAGTGTAAGGTTAGGCGTTAGTGTAACTCAGGTTAGGGGCGCGATGAAATATATGGCGCAGGTTTCGGCGCAAGCGTGGGAACTTGCGCCATCCGTAATTTCACCTCGCACATCGGGGTATTACATAAACCGCCGGCAGTTCATAAAGTGCTGTAAGTCTGATAAACTAGCGATGTCCAGAAAAGAGCGTAAATACAAATTTCTGGAGTCGCCAGTGACTTACGGCACTTTAGAAACTGCTGGCGCATAAGAAAACGAAAGAAAATAACAGATCTACGTAAAAGTCTAACACGCCTCCCCGACACGTAAAACCCCTATATCCGCAATCACCCCCTCTCATTACTAATATTAAATGTATTAACCCCTAGACCGACAACCCCCCACAACGCAATATGCCTATTTAAACTATTAACCCCTATATCCGCCATCAAACCCACACCGCAAGTAATAACTAAATTATTAACCCCTAAATCCGCCAACCCTAACATCGCAAACTACCTATTAAAAATATTAACTTAATAAACCTAATCAAGTATTAACCCCTAAACCGCCATAGCCCACAACGCAATAAACCTAACCCCTAACCTAACCCCCCTAACCTAACCCCCCTAACCGAACCCCCCCTAAATAAACTAAAATTACCAAATTTACAAAATACTAACGTTACCATTAAAGGAACAGTCAACACAGTAGATTTGCATAATCAACAAATGCAAGATAACAAGACAATGCAATAGCACTTAGTCTGAACTTCAAATTATTAGTAGATTTTTTTTCTGACAATTTTAAAAGTTATGTCTTTTTCCACTCCCCCTGTACCATGTGACAAGCCATCAGCCAATCACAAATGCATACACGTACCATGTGACAGCCATCAGCCATTCACAAATGCATACACACTTATTCTTGCACATGCTCAGTAGGAGCTGGTGACTCAAAAAGTTTAAATATAAATAACTGTGCACATTTTGTTAATGGAATAAATTGGAAAGTTGTTTAAAATTGCATGCTCTATCTGAATAATGAAAGTTTAATTTTGATTGAGTGTCCCTTTAAATATAAAAATATTTACACTACTTCTAAAATACAAATAAACTAAGTATAAATTAAAGGAGCAGTCTAATCAAAATTCAGGAGTAGACTGTCCCTTTAAGCAAGAATTACAGAAAAAAAAAATCTAAGATTACAGAAAATAAAAAATAAAATGACAAAATGTTAAATAAATTACACCTAATCCCTATCGGCTAGATTTAGAGTTTTGTCGGTAACGACCCGCGTAGCTAACGCTGGCTTTTTTCTGGCCGCACCTTTAAAATAACTCTGGTATTGAGAGTCCACAGAATGGCTACGTTAGGCTCCAAAAAAGGAGCGTAGAGCATATTTAACGCAACTTCAACTCTCGATACCAGAGTTGCTTACGGACGCGGCCAGCCTCAAAAACGTGCTCGTGCACGATTCCCCCATAGAAATGGGGCTGATCGGAACAGCCAATAGAATGCAAGCTCAATCTGATTGGCTGATAGAATCCTATCAGCCAATCGGAATTCGAGGGACGCCATCTTAGATGACGTCATTTAAAGGAACCGTCATTCGTCGTTCAGTCGTCGGCCAGGATGGATGTTCCGCGTCGGAGGTCTTCAGGATGCTGCCGCTCCGCTCCGGATGGATGACGATAGAAGATGCCGCTTGGATGAAGACTTCAATCGGATGGAAGACCTCTTCTGCCCCGCTTGGATGAAGACTTCTACCGGATGGAGGACCTCTTCTTGCTCCTCTTGGATGAAGAATTTGGCTCGGCTGGGTGAAGACGACTCAAGGTAGGGAGATCTTCAGGGGCTTAGTGTTAAGTTTATTTAAGGGGGGTTTGGGTTAGATTAGGGGTATGTGGGTGGTGGGTTGTAATGTTGGGGGGGGGTATTGTATGTTTTTTTTTACAGGCAAAAGAGCTGAACTTCTTGGGGCATGCCCCGCAAAGGGCTCTGCTCAGGGCTGGTAAGGTAAAAGAGCTTTGAACTTTAGTAATTTAGAATAGGGTAGGGCATTTTTTTATTTTGGGGGGCTTTGTTATTTTGTTAGGGGGCTTAGAGTAGGTGTAATTAGTTTAAAATTGTTGTAATATATTTCTAATGTTTGTAAATATTTTTTTATTTTTTGTAACTTAGTTCTTTTTTATTTTTTGTACTTTAGTTAGTTTATTTCATTGTATTTATTTGTAGAAATTGTATTAAATTAATTTATTGATAGTGTAGTGTTAGGTTTAATTGTAGATAATTATAGGTATTTTATTTTATTTATTGATAGTGTAGTGTTAGGTTTAATTGTAACTTAGGTTAGGATTTATTTTACAGGTAAATTTGTAATTATTTTAACTATTTTAGCTATTAAATAGTTCTTAACTATTTAATAGCTATTGTACCTGGTTAAAATAAATACAAAGTTACCTGTAAAATAAATATTAATCCTAAAATAGCTATAATATAATTATAATTTATATTGTAGCTATATTAGGATTTATTTTACAGGTAAGTATTTAGCTTTAAATAGGAATAATTTATTTAATAAGAGTTAATTAATTTCGTTAGATTAAAATTATATTTAACTTAGGGGGGTGTTAGTGTTAGGGTTAGACTTAGCTTTAGGGGTTAATACATTTATTAGAATAGCAGTGAGCTCCAGTCAGCAGATTAGGGGTTAATAATTGAAGTTAGGTGTCGGCGATGTTAGGGAGGGCAGATTAGGGGTTAATACTATTTATTATAGGGTTAGTGAGGCGGATTAGGGGTTAATAACTTTATTATAGTAGCGGTGCGGTCCGCTCGGCAGATTAGGGGTTAATAAGTGTAGGCAGGTGGAGGCGACGTTGAGGGGGGCAGATTAGGGGTTAATAAATATAATATAGGGGTCGGCGGTGTTAGGGGCAGCAGATTAGGGGTACATAGCTATAACGTAGGTGGCGGCTCTTTGCGGTCGGCAGATTAGGGGTTAATTATTGTAGGTAGCTGGCTGCGACGTTGTGGGGGGCAGGTTAGGGGTTAATAAATATAATATAGGGGTCGGCGGTGTTAGGGGCAGTAGATTAGGGGTACATAAGTATAACGTAGGTGGCGGTCGGCAGATTAGGGGTTAAAAAATTTTAATCGAGTGTCGGCGATGTGGGGGGGCCTCGGTTTAGGGGTACATAGGTAGTTTATGGGTGTTAGTGTACTTTAGAGTACAGTAGTTAAGAGCTTTATGAACCGGCGTTAGCCCAGAAAGCTCTTAACTACTGACTTTTTTCTGCGGCTGGAGTTTTGTCGTTAGAATTCTAACGCTCACTTCAGACACGACTCTAAATACCGGAGTTAGAAAGATCCCATTGAAAAGATAGGATTTGCAATTGACGTAAGGGGATCTGCGGTATGGAAAAGTCGCGGCTGAAAAGTGAGCGTTAGACCCTTTTTTGAATGACTCCAAATACCAGCGGTAGCCTAAAACCAGCGTTAGGAGCCTCTAACGCTGGTTTTCACGGCTACCGCCAAGCTCCAAATCTAGGCCTATGAAAATAAAAAAGCCTCCCCAAAATAAACCCCCCCCCCTAATCTAATCAACTACCAGTAGCCCTTAAAAGGACTTTTTGCAGGGCATTGCCCCAAGATAATCAGCTCTTTTGCAAAAAAAATACACACAGCCCCACCCACCAACCCCCCCAAAAAAAATACTAACACTAAAAACGCTAAACTACCCATTGCCCTGAAAAGGGCATTTGTTGGGCATTGCCCTTAAAAGGGCATTCAGCTCTTTTGCTGCCCACCCTATCTAAATAAAATAAATCCCCTCAAAAACCCCTTCAAAAACCCTAAGTCTAACCCCCAAGTGGTCCTCACCTGTCCTGAAGTTCAGCGGAAAAGGTCCTGTTCCAGGCGGTGAAGTCTTCTTCCAAGCGGCGACCTCTTCTTTCTTCTTCCAGGAACCAGCCGGCGCGGAGCGGAGGGCGGAATTTTTAGACCGTTGATGCTGGAACTGAAGACCGGCGACCGCGGAGCCATGGAGCGTGGAGAATCCTTTTCATACAATCTCCGCCGTACACTGAATAGGAATTCAATGTACGCAATTAAAAATGGCGTCCCTTGAATTCCTATTGGCTGATTTGAGCCTTCAAATTCAAATCAGCCAATTGGATGAGAGCTACTGAAATCCTATTGGCTGTTCAAATCAGCCAATAGGATAAGAGCTACTGATTTGAACAGCCAATTTGATTTTAGTAGCTCTCATCCGATTGGCTGATTTGAATTTGAAGGCTCAAATCAGCCAATAGGAATTCAAGGGACGCCATTTTTAATCGCGTACCTTGAATTCCTATTCCATGGCTCCGTGGTCGCTGGTCTTCAGTTCCAGAGTTGCCGGTCTTCAGTTCCGGCGTCGCCGGTCTCCAACTCCGCCCTCCGCTCCACGCCGGCTGGTTCCTGGAAGAAGAAAGGAGAGGTCGCCGCTTGGAAGAAGACTTCACCGCCTGGAACAGGACCTTCTCCGCTGAACTTCAGGACAGGTGAGGACCACTTGGGGGTTAGACTTAGGGTTTTGTAAGGGTTTTTTGGGGGGATTTATTTTATTTAGATAGGGTGGGCAGCAAAGAGCTGAATGCCCTTTTAAGGGCAATGCTCAACAAATGCCCTTTTCAGGGCAATGGA
This sequence comes from Bombina bombina, assembly GCF_027579735.1. Classification (NCBI taxonomy): domain Eukaryota; kingdom Metazoa; phylum Chordata; class Amphibia; order Anura; family Bombinatoridae; genus Bombina; species Bombina bombina. The sequence goes on from NC_069503.1 coordinate 680,516,580, forward strand.
TAGTTTAGCGTTTTTAGTGTTAGTATTTTTTGGGGGGGGGGTTGGTGGGTGGGGGGGGTTTACTGGTAGGGGGGCTGTGTGTATTTTTTTTGCAAAAGAGCTGATTATCTTGGGGCAATGCCCTGCAAAAAGTCCTTTTAAGGGCTACTGGTAGTTGATTAGATTAAGGGGTGTTTTTATTTTGGGGGGCTTTTTTATTTTCATAGGGATTATGTGTAATTTATTTAACATTTTGTCATTTTATTTTTTATTTTCTGTAATTCTTGCTTAATGGGACAGTCTACTCCTGAATTTTGATTAGACTGCCTCTTTAATTTATACTTAGTTTATTTGTATTTTAGAAGTAGTGTAAATATTTTTATATTTAATGGTAACTTTAGTATTTTGTAAATTAGGCAATTTTAGTTTATTTAGGGGGGGTTAGGTTAGGGGTTAGGTTTATTGCGTTGTGGGCTATGGCGGTTTAGGGGTTAATATTTTTAATAGGTAGTTTGCGATGTTGGGGTTGGCGGATTTAGGGTTTAATACACTTTATTAGTTATTGCGGTGGGGGATTGCGGTTGACAAGTAGATAGACATTGCGCATGCCTTAGGTGTTAGTTTATTTTTTCAGGCATTTTTGGGAGTTTTGGTGCTCCCATACTCGGAGCAAGGCCTGCTGCGGCTGCCTTTTATGGCGAGGTAAAAATGGAGTAAGATTTCTCCATTTTCGCCACGTAAGTCCTTGCGCTGGATATTGGATACCGATTTACGACGCGGTCCCATGTTAGCCTATGGGAGTAATAATTGCGAGCGACGGGTGAAATATATGCACGTAACTTGTATGCTACGCCGTATAAGTAATACCAAAATCGCGTAAAATCTGGCGGCGGAGGATTTTGTGGGCGACGCTGCATATGTAATGGAGGCCTAGGTTTTATTTTACAGGTAAATTTGTATTTATTTTAGCTAGGTAGTTAGTAAATAGTTAATAACTATTTAGTAACTATTCTACCTAGTTAAAATAAATACAAACTTTAGCTGTGAAATAAAAATAAAACCTAAGATAGCTACAATGTAACTATTATTTATATTGTAGCTAACTTAGGGTTTATTTTAAAGGTAAGTATTTCGTTTTAAACAGGAATTATTTAGTTATTAATAGTAGGTTTTATTTAGATTTATTTTAATTACATTAAAGTTAGGGGGTGCTAGGGTTAGGAGTTAATAACTTTATTATAGTGGCAGCGACATTGGGGGCGGCAGATTAGGGGTTAATAAGTGTAGGTAGGTGGCGGTGACATTGGGGCGGCAGATTAGGGGTTAATAAGTGTAGGTAGGTGGTGGCGACATTGGGGGCGGCAGATTATGGGTTAATAAATGTAATGTAGGTGGCGGCTATGTCGGGGGCGGCAGATTAGGGGTTAATAAGTGTAATGTAGGTGTCGGCGATGTCGGGGGTGGCAGATTAGGGGTGTTTAGACTCAGGGTTTATGTTAGGGTGTTAGGTGTAAACATACATTTAGTTTCCCCATAGGAATCAATGGGGCTGTGTTACGGAGATTTACGCTTCTTTATTGCAGGTGTTAGGCTTTTTTTCAGCCAGATCTCCCCTTGATGTCTATGGAGAAATCGTGCACAAGCATGTAAAACCAGCTTACCGCAGCTCACCGCAGCGCTGGTATTGGAGTTTTGGTATGGAGCTCAATTTTGCTTTACGCTCACTTCTTGCCTGCTAACGCCGGGTTTATGAAAACCTGTAATAGCAGCGCTGTAGGTAAGTGAGTGGTGACAATAACTTGCAAGTTAGCACCGTGCCGCTCATAACGCAAAGCTCGTAATCTAGCCAATTGTTTATTATAGACACTAATGCAGGCTCTTCAGAGAGTTTAGAATCAGTGGTTGTGCTCTAAACGTAAATGTTTCCATTCCACAATTACCCTCACATGATTATTATGAGCACTTATTTTTAATATTTCCCTTCATACCTCTTACACATACAGTGGTGTCTCAAACCTTTTGGGTTAAATAACACGTGGTGCACTATTGTTAGAGCTTGTTAAGGCTTTCTAATGGTTAAAAGGTATATGGTATATAACAAGGTGTTTGATTGGAAAGGGCTACAATGTGTATATAGATATATATATATATGTGTGTGTGTGTGTATATATATGTTTATACATACATACATATAAACACATGTATATGCATATATACACATACAGTATATATATATATATATATATATATATATATATATATATAAACACTTTGGAGCCCTCTCCACTCAAATACATTTAAACATATAAAAATAATTTTTAATATTTTTACATTCCAAATGTTCTTCACTTAGAAGAAAATGTTATTTGTATTTCAAAATAGATATTTCTATATATATCATATATATTGGGAATTATCTATATTCTAACAATACTGAGTAAACTATAACAATGACACCCCCATTATATCATCCGAGCAGCACCATGTGGGACACATGCATAACTAATAGGCATTTTCAAGTTGGTTAACCCCTTAATGACCACAGCACTTTTCCATTTTCTGACCGTTTGGGACCAAGGCTATTTTTACATTTCTGCAGTGTTTGTGTTTAGCTGTAATTTTCCTCTTACTCATTTACTGTACCCACACATATTATATACCGTTTTTCTCGCCATTAAATGGACTTTCTAAAGATACCATTATTTTCATCATATCTTATAATTTACTATAAAAAAAATATAAAATATGAGGAAAAAATGGAAAAAAACACACTTTTTCTAACTTTGACCCCCAAAATCTGTTACACATATGCAACCACCAAAAAACACTCATGCTAAATAGTTTCCAAATTTTGTCCTGAGTTTAGAAATACCCAATGTTTACATGTTCTTTGCTTTTTTTTGCAAGGGCAATAAAATACAAGAAGCACTTTGCTATTTCCAAACCACTTTTTTTCAAACTTAGCGCTAGTTACATTGGAACACTGATATCTTCCAGGAATCCCTGAATATCCCTTGACATGTATATATTTTTTTTTAGAAGACATCCCAAAGTATTGATCTAGGCCCATTTTGGTATATTTCATGCCACCATTTCACCGCCAAATGCGATCAAATAAAAAAAATTGTTCACTTTTTCACACATTTTGTTACAAACTTTAGGTTTCTCACTGAATTTATTTACAAACAGCTCGTGCAATTATGGCACAAATGGTTGTAAATGCTTCTCTGCAATCCCCTTTTTTCATAAATAGCAGACATATATGGATTTGGTGTTGCTTTTTGGTAATTAGAAGGCCGCTAAATGCCACTGCGCACCACACGTGTATTATGCCCAGCAATGAAGGGGTTAATTAGGGAGCATGTAGGGAGCTTGTAGGGTTAATTTTAGCTTTATTGTAGTGTAGTAGACAACCCTAAGTATTGATCTAGGCCCATTTTGGTATATTTCATGCCACCATTTCAACGCCAAATGCGATTAAATAAAAAAAAAAGTAAAATTTTTCACAATTTTAGGTTTCTCACTGAAATAATTTACAAACAGCTTGTGCAATTATGGCACAAATGGTTGTAAATGCTTCTCTGGGATCCCCTTTGTTGAGAAATAGCAGACATATATGGCTTTGGCGTTGCTTTTTGGTAATTAGAAGGCCGCTAAATGCCGCTGCGCATCACACGTGTATTATGGCTAGCAATGAAGGGGTTAATTAGGTAGCATGTAGGGAGCTTGCAGGGTTAATTTTAGCTTTAGTGTAGAGATCAGCCTCCCACCTGACACATTACACCCCCTGATCCCTCCCAAACAGCTCTCTTCCCTCCCCCACCCCACAATTGTCCCCGCCATGTTAAGTACTGGCAGAAAGTCTGCCAGTACTAAAAAAAAAGCTATCCTTGATAAAACATAAATAAAAAAAAATGCATATTTACATATGCTGCTCTGGAGGATCCCCCCTTAGCCCCCAACCTCCCTGATACCCCCCAAACAGCTCTTTACCCATCCCCCTCTAACTTATTAGTAGCCATCTTTGGTACTGGCAGCTGTCTGCCAGTACCCAGTTTATAGTAAAACATTGTTTTATTATTTTTTTAAAATAATTTTCTGTAGTGTAGCTTGCCCCCCCCCAAAAGACCAACCCACCACCCCTCCCAGATCTCTTAGATCGATATATATATATATATATTTGGCAATCACTGCCACTTTTCCCCCATAAATGTTCTGTAGTGTAGCGGTTCCCACCCGCTTCCTACCCCCCCCGCGCGCGCGCACCCTCGTGCACGCGCGCGCACCCGGCGTTCCCGCCCACGATCCCGCCCCCCGCCACATCATACGGCCCATCGATGGCCGCCCACCCGCCTCCCAGACTGGCTCCCACCCACCAACGAAACCGGCCATCGATGTCCGGTACAGAGAGGGCCACAGAGTGGCTCTCTCTGCATCGGATGGCCAAGGGGGGTTATTGCAGGATGCCTCGATGTTGAGGCATCACTGCAATAACCGGAAAGCAGCTGGAAGCGAGCAGGATCGCTTCCAGCTGCTTTCCAGACCAAGGACATACGCCACACGTCCTCGGTCATTAAGTGTATTTTTTTAGAGGACGTGTGGCGTACGTCCTTGGTCGTTAAGGGGTTAATAACAATTACTAATTTGTGTCTTATAGGGGCACCTATGTCAAAATTACATTTTTGTGATTTAGACAGAGAATGTAGCTCCTACTACAGTGTATATGTATATGCATCTTTGATTTACTGCTATTTCATTGTCTTTTTACTATGCATTTTTTATCATACAATTCTACTGTATATAATGATCCTTTAAGCAAGTGCTATTTTTTAATGTATCCCATTATTCAGGAAATTGCTATTTCTCTTAACAGGTTCTTCATTTTGAAAAAGTCAACAACTGTGATTTTGGATTTCAGACTCTAACTTCAGATATATCTAAAATTACTTCACCATACTCATTGAAACTTGTGAAACGTCTCTATGTAGACAATGGTATGGAATGCACAAAGGTAAGAGGAAATCCACTGCATGTCTTAATGTATGTAATGTCAATAAAGAAACTTCCAGTATCATAAAGGGGCATAGGGAATATCTGGTGTATAATGTGTCACCAACTAGAATTCAGTTTTATAGTCTGATAGAGCTGGTGGACCAAACAAAGACTCGCCAATAAAAATAAATCTGCACACAATTAAAGGGACATGAGTCCTCAATGTCGAATCACTTGAAAGTGATGCAGCATATCTGTAAGGATCTGACTAGAAAATATCACATGAACATTTCTATGTGAAAAGGAAGCTATTTTCCCTCAAAATTTTCTCAGCAGTCATATCCCAATCATGATGCTCGTCTTGGGACTTGCAAGGGAGTGTGCATATGACATGTGCAGGCACAATCACTTTATTTCCCTCCTCAGTTTAAAGAAATTCACTGTGAATTATCATGGCAGGTCATGTAATTTAATAGACTTCATGGTTAAAGAGAACTGTTTCCTCAAATGTTAAATTAATTCCATGGATTATGTAATTTTTAAAAGGATGGATCTGTTTCTCCCTATATAATATAGTTGTGGTTGATAATTGTCTCTGGTTATTTTTTATGTATATTTGTTTTTAGTTTGTTGTTCCATGTAATATCTTTATATACATGTAGCAGTTTGTATATCATTTTATGTGTGCAAATAATATATACAGTACATACAAAGCACTCAAATATACCTTATAGACCTATACTCCCATCCATGGACATCCAAAGTGTGGGGGGGGGGGGGGCAAGCAGGGTAAAACCTAGAATTGTGCCTATTTCTTTTCTTGAGTTTTAGCCAGACCTACTGCAACACAGATAACATAGTCCTCTTACACACTGTTGCAATAAGTGTTGGCTGTTGTCAGGTTACACATAGAGTAAGATGGAATGAATAAAATAAATCAGCTTACTTTAAATCAGCTTACTAAAAAATCTAACTCCCAACTATATTTCCTCTCTTATCGTGAAATATTCCCCATCCCGTCCTCTTCGATCAACCTCTGACCTACGTCTCTCCACTCCTGTTATCTCTACGTCCTACTCATGCCTCCAAGACTTTGCATGTGCTGCTCCTGTCCTCTGGAACTCTCTACCCCGCTCCATAAGACTGTCTCCAACCTTGTATAGCTTCAGACGCTCCTTGAAAACAGCTGGTGTTCGGCAATTTAAAACCTGTCACTGTTTTGTCCTCTCATAAACCCAACGCGTTTCCTTTGCAACGAGCAAACTTCTTCAGGGGTATTGTTCTTTTTTACTTCACTCAAAGAGGACAAAACAGTGACAGGTTTTAAATTGCCGAACACCAGCTGTAATAAAAGATTACACAAGCCGCTGACATTGGGTAACATCGAACGCTGCTGTGAGAGAGCAGCTGAGGCGGTAAATTTCACAAACAGAGATCTAAGACGGGATTTCAAGTTTGAATCAGCTTCTGGTGGATAATGGACATTAGCTGACACTTATATGAAAGGCGTTATTAACACTACAATCTTGTAAGTGTAAACTTTTAACTTTATGCGCACTAATAAATTGTTTTAAAGCTACCTTGATTTGGTGGGCACTGTGTGTTCGAACCAAATTAATACATGAACTGCCTGACTCACTGCTGCAACTACAACCAATGTAACAAGCTACCCCAACCTTATGTCTCTGCACCCTAAACCTGTAGACTGTGAGCTCTCCGGAGCAGGGCCCTCTTCCTCCTGTATTAGATTTATTTAGTTTTATGTTTTGTATTTTTAGCAAAAATATTGTCATTGTATACCCCCATCATTGTACCCAGCGCTACGGAATTTGGCGGCGTTATACAAATAAATGATAATAATAATCAGCACTGTTGATCAGAACTGATTTCCAGGACCAAGTACATAAGTTTTGTATTTAGTAAACAGAGGGTGGTGAACACTATGATGAATTCCTAATTGTAGATACATGAATTACCACAAAACAGCAACTTCCATAAGCAAATAAAGCACATATGTTCTGCTTGTTCCCTGCAAACCTTTCAGGTGATGCTGGGAGGAATTTGTTCACTAAATTGGTAAGTAGGACCTGCATTTATTCTGCTGTAATGAGCACCATTGGGACAGCTAAATCAAGTCCAACTTGCACTTATACAGGGCTCCATGTACTAAGTTGTAAAGTTAGGTATAGTACCTATAACCATGCATGCACCTTATAGCAAGTGATCCTAAAACATATGCAGCATTGACTGATGACATTGGTTAACAGAAAAACACAGCCCAATATCAAAAGAAGAGACTAAGCAAGCAAAATAATGGCCATACAGTTTGAGTTCCAGGCATGTAGCAGACGTTTGGCAACAGAGACTAAATATGTGAGACATACATCAGAGGTTACAGTCTGGGATGATAAGCTTAAGGCCAGAAATATTAGAATCTAGTCAGGAAAAATAATAAAACAAAAGGGTAGAGGCAAGACAAGTCTGGACAACTCAGCTTAATCCAATCGCGCAATGTTATGAAACTTATATACTGTTTCAGCTCTAAAGATGTATTGTTCTGCAATCTCACAGATTTCACACACATAAATTCACAAGCCATATATTGGTACACTAACTTCTTTATCAGTACCCTAGAAAATCATATCCCGTTAGTCCATGCTGCAGATACAGAGACGTCTTTTATGTCATCTTAATTGTTCCCACAATACAGATGGTATTTTACACTCTCTGCTGTCTCACGTCTTAATCGAAATCTGTTTTATGACTGCTGAGATGTCTTTCTGTCACCTAAATAATTTACACGCCATCGAGATGTTAAAGGAAAACCTGATAGGGATAGTCATGAGGTGTTCCTGACATTTCACACTGTTAATCCACTAAAACATAATCCATTATATCAATACAAATAGAGCTCAAATAAAGTCACTTGTTCCTCTAATCGGAAATACTGTCTGAATTGTGACTGTAGTACAGTTGTCCTTGATATTCGGTATCTCTATGGGACTAGTATGATTTAATGGTATAGTCCTTGTCTGAAAATATTATTTTGGTGGATCCTGTGTGGGATGGATTATCCTTGGTTTTTAGTGCTAAATTGTAGGCTTTGCATCATCAATCATTTACCCTGAGTGTCAAAATATGAAATTAATAAACCTTCTACACAGCCAGGAAAATAAGACTGACATGCCTCTACTATATGTACCTTTACGATTTTAGTCAGATGTCAGATAAAATTGATACAACACAAGAGACTAGGAAGCTGTCACATATGTTCTCTCATAGGGTCTGATGATCTAAAGCTCTCCACTCAGATGAAATTATATAAAATGATCCCCCAGCACTACAATATCCCTCACAAGATTCTAAAAAGGCAGATTTTGAGGGGCATTCCCTGCATTTCTGGTTGTAAAGAAGAGACAAGCCAAGAGCCATATAGCACTGCATGACATGAGAGTTCTGCTGCATTTACATTTTGAATTTTGTATTTTATATTATTTTAGACTTCAGATTTTTGGGCATATTTATCAAGCTCCGTATAGAGCTTGAAGTCCTGTGTTTCTGGCGAGCCTACAGGGTCACCAGAAACACAATTTATGAAGCAGCGGTCTAAAGACCGCTGCTCCATAACCTGTCCACCTGCTCTGAGGCAGCAGACAGACATCGCTAGAAATCAACCCGATCCGATATGATTGGTTTGATTGACACCCCATGCTAGCGGCTGCGAATCTGCAGGAAGCGGCGTTGCACCAGTAGTTCACAAGAACTGCTGGTGCAATGAAAAATGCCAACAGCATATGCTGTCGGCATTTATCGATTTGCAGCGAACATAATCCGCAATATCGGATCATGTCTGCTCGCACTTTCTTAAATAGGCCCCTTTGTGTTTTAAATTGTATTACATTTAAATTTTGCACTTTCTATTTTGTATTTTAATGCTAATAGATTCTGTATACATCTGCATATTTAGGATTGTGATATTAAAAATTATGATTATGCTTTGACAGTTTCAGCAATAGCCTACGGTGTTGTTGCTGGGAAATACCATGCCTTTACCAGCAAGAGAAAAAATCTATTACCATATTCCTAAAAGTAAAGACTGGATATAGCATGGCCAAATATTGCCAAGAATCTGCTGCAAACAAAAGAAAACAACAGTATTTCTTATGACAAATTCATAAAACTGTAATGAGAAAATCAATGTATTTTACATGTGTTAAGAATACAGCTGTTTTAAATACACAATATCTGCTTTATAGGATTTCATAAATTCAACTAAAAAGCCATATCCTTCAGAACTGGAAGAAGTTGATATTAAAAATAAAGCGGAAGAAGTGAGGACCCAGATAAATACATCAGTAAAAGAACTCACTGATGGTATGTACATTTTTCTTAAAATTTTAAAGGACTAATAAATATTGTACAATTAAATCATCATAAAGTGCACAATAAAGACAATACAATAGCACTAAATCTGAATTTGAAATGAGCAATAGATTTTTTTTCTAATGAAGTTCAAAACTTTTTTTAATTTGCTGGCACCTGTATCATGTGACAGCCATCTCAGCCAATCACATACTTGTATACATAAACACTGTGAACTCTTGCACATGTTGAGTAGGAGCTGGTGCCTTATAAATATTGCATTTAAAAAGACTGTGCAATATTATAATGGAAGTAAATTAGAAAGTCTCAAACAGTTTCATGCTCTATCTGAATAATGAAAGTTTAATTTAAGTGTTCCCTTAATTTATTTCTGTTGAAAAGCATTCAGGAGCAGTAATGCACTTTTTGGAGCTAGCTGGAGATTGGAGGCTGTGCACATATGCCTTTTGTCATTGGCGCAGCAGATGTTTTAAAGGGACATGAAAGCCAATTTTTTTCTTTCGTGATTTAGAAAGAGCATGTCATTTTAAACAACTTTCTAATTTACTTCTATTATCTAATTTGCTTCATTCTCTTGATATCACTTGCTGAAAAGCATATCTAGATATGCTCAGTAGCTGCTGATTGGTTGCTGCACCTAGAGGCCTTGTGTGATTGGCTCACACATGTGCATTGCTATTTCTTTAACAAAGGACATCTAAAGAATTGAGCAAATTAGATAATAGAAGTAAATTGGAAAGTTGTTTAGAATTGCATGCCCTATCTGAATCATGAAAGTTTAATTTTGACTAGACTGTCCCTTTAATATAGGCACCAGTGCATAGCTGCTCTTGAGCTGACTTTTATTATGTGTTTAAATCCTTTGCAGGAGTTCAATACAAAGTATTATGCAGGCATCAGTACACTGATAAACAGCATTTTCTTTTTTCTGTAATATGTTTGCAGGATATAATGAATATATGCACATGTATACACACACACATATATATATAAAGATAGATATAGACTTCTGTTTATATATAGACATCTGTTAATGTTGTTATTTCATATACATGCTATAAAATAAGTGTTACAAGCCTTTAATTAACCACTTAACTAATACATATAATTACAATATATATGAACATGTACTTTAGCTAGTCTGAGAATTACAAAATAGATTAAACTGTGATTTGTTAAAACAAAAAACTTTTGTATTAGGCAAACCTTATAACATATTTTTCAAGATTCAGCCTCCACAGACAATGTACAATGGGACACAGGAGAAGCTATTAGAAAGAATAATAAGTAATTATAACAAGAAAATTATTGACAAGAAATCGATGCTTTATTCAGGACAGGGCCATTAGAAACGAAAAAAAAAAATGATGGTGTTTCTTTCATAAATTATGTTTGAATAGTTTATATACAAGTCTGTTACTTTACCAAGTAAAAAAGTATATTACATATTTCTAAAATACATTTTTATAACTATTGAGTACTTAGTTTAGATTGAAACAGGGACTTATTTGCCTAATGTTTAGCAGGATTTGTAAAGCAGGGCAGCAAAGTTTGTCCTAGTTTCAATTGAGGAGGTAAAGTTTGGAAACTGGTGGTAAAATAAAAAATCTCAATATACTTTGATTGAAATACATGTTTTTATCACCAGTTTCTAAACTTTACCACTTCAGTGGAAACTAGGCCTTTGAAGGGTAGTTCTATGGCAGAATGCCCTCCCACTCCTTTGTTCTCCAAATGTTTTATTAAAAATGACCCTTTCATACATTGCTGACTTCTGGTTCAGAGAAAAAATAGTTCACATTGTTTGGGGGGGATCTGGGAGGCTCTGGGGGAACTAGATTTCACAGTGCCTAGGGCAGCACAAAAGCTACATCACTGTATTGAATGAATTTATTTCACTATAGACAATATTCAATTTCCTACAGGTAACATTGAGACTGTATTAAGTGAGGATGTATGTGATGAAAGCACTAAAATGCTATTGCTTGGGGCAGCATATTTCAAAGGAAGCTGGTTATATAAATTCAATGAGACTGAAACAAAAGAAGTGGATTTCCACATTAATAAGGTATGTACAGTGAATTGTATTTAGATGACAAACTAGTAAGTTGTTTTTTTTTAATATTTATTCTTTCAGTTTATCTATCTTGCCATACATAAATTGCACACATGCTCAAATGGACACATTCTGGGCAGTGATGGTTTTGTACTGTATGTATACAAATGGGAAATGTATAAAGCATTCACTCATTTTTATTAAAGGGATATTAAAATCTTATATGTGCATGACGCAGACTGCTCTTTCAAAGGAAGGGTCACATGCTCAGATGGCTATCCGCTGATCATTGAGTAAACAATGATCACCTGACAGAACCATAAGCATTTGGAACAACAGCAGGGGGGCGGGGCATCTGTTATCATACAGAAATGAGTGGTCCTTTGTCTGACCACTGTTATCTGATTGTTAAAACAATGACAAATACCGCTGAGCATTGATTCTATTTTGGGGGTTATGGTGCATCTTAAGAGGCCTTTATTATCCCCTTACCATAATAATATATTTACAAAGAGTGAGGTTTCTGAATTCAAACAATGGGCTTCATGTCATTATAACTATGAAGTGATATATCATAGTAATTATGATGACATAGCAGTAAACGCAGGCTTCATTTTTCTTACTGCTCAAAGATCTTTGTTTCTCTGAACTAATAAAAAATGTAGGAATAAAATAAAAAGGAGAATTAAGTGAATGTAAAAATATGTGATATTTTTTTAACAAAATGTTACTCGCCACTTGTAATCCCACCCCCACCACACTCACTACTTCACCTCCTCTTTGCATTTGTTTAGCCATTGTGAAACATTTTGTAATATTGTTTTTATTTTATACCATAATAAATTAAATAATGCTACATACAGTAAAGTAACAAAATAAGTTCATAGCAGTTCTAAAAATCAACTAGAGATTTTGGGGAAGACAACAACTCGGTAGAAAAAGGAAGTTGTTTAAATGAGAGAATGCAGAGTGCTGACAGTCATGAAAGGTCATAGCAGACCTGGAGTTTATTTTTTATAATAATCTCTCCCTTCTCGCTCTTAACTATCTCTCTTGACTTCCTCCTCTCTTCAATCTCTCTTTTTACCCTCATCTTCTGCCTTAATGCAGCCTGTCCAAGGTTCTTCTCTTTACACTGTTTCTTTCCCCTTTCTCGTAGCTCTTCATTCTTTTTTTCTCCATTCTACCTTCTCCACTCTCACTTTTCCACTGCAATATCTCTCTCTGACCAGTTTACCCTCTCAGAAGTAACAGTCTAAGCACTAATGGGGTCCCTACAGCCCTAGAGGAATAACATATCCTTGCACTTTCATGGCTATTTAAAGAGACAGTCTAGTATAAATTAAACTTGCATTATTCAGATAGGACTTATAATTTTAATCAACTTTCCAAATTACTTTTATCATCAAATTTGCTTTTTTCTCTTGGTATTCTTAGTTGAAACTAAACATAGGTAGGCTCATATGCTAATTTCTAAGCCTTTGAGGGCTGCCTCTTATCACATGCTTTTTAAATCTCTTTTCAACACAAAGAGACAGAAAGTACACGTGGGCCATATAGATAACACTGTGTTCAGGCACAGGGGGTTATTTAAGATCTAGCACAAAACAATGCTAAATGCAAGACAATACATAATAAACAGTCACAGTCATGTGATCAGGGGGCTGGAAGAAGGTTCCTAGATACAAGGTAATCACAGAGGTAAAAAGTATACAGGGAGTGCAGAATTATTAGGCAAATGAGTATTTTGACCACATCATCCTCTTTATGCATGTTGTCTTACTCCAAGCTGTATAGGCTCGAAAGCCTACTACCAATTAAGCATATTAGGTGATGTGCATCTCTGTAATGAGAAGGGGTGTGGTCAAATGACATCAACACCCTATATCAGGTGTGCATAATTATTAGGCAACTTCCTTTCCTTTGGCAAAATGGGTCAAAATAAGGACTTGACAGGCTGAGAAAAGTCAAAAATAGTGAGATATCTTGCAGAGGGATGCAGCACTCTTAAAATTGCAAAGCTTCTGAAGCGTGATCATCGAACAATCAAGCGTTTCATTCAAAATAGTCAACAGGGTCGCAAGAAGCGTGTGGAAAAACCAAGGCGCAAAATAACTGCCCATGAACTGAGAAAAGTCAAGCGTGCAGCTGCCAAGATGCCACTTGCCACCAGTTTGGCCATATTTCAGAGCTGCAACATCACTGGAGTGCCCAAAAGCACAAGGTGTGCAATACTCAGAGACATGGCCAAGGTAAGAAAGGCTGAAAGACGACCACCACTGAACAAGACACATAAGCTGAAACGTCAAGACTGGGCCAAGAAATATCTCAAGACTGATTTTTCTAAGGTTTTATGGACTGATGAAATGAGAGTGAGTCTTGATGGGCCAGATTGATGGGCCCGTGGCTGGATTGGTAAAGGGCAGAGAGCTCCAGTCCAACTCAGACGCCAGCAAGGTGGAGGTGGAGTACTGGTTTGGGCTGGTATCATCAAAGATGAGCTTGTGGGGCCTTTTCGGGTTGAGGATGGAGTCAAGCTCAACTCCCAGTCCTAATGCCAGTTTCTGGAAGACACCTTCTTCAAGCAGTGGTACAGGAAGAAGTCTGCATCCTTCAAGAAAAACATGATTTTCATGCAGGACAATGCTCCATCACACGCGTCCAAGTACTCCACAGCGTGGCTGGCAAGAAAGGGTATAAAAGAAGAAAATCTAATGACATGGCCTCCTTGTTCACCTGATCTGAACCCCATTGAGAACCTGTGGTCCATCATCAAATGTGAGATTTACAAGGAGGGAAAACAGTACACCTCTCTGAACAGTGTCTGGGAGGCTGTGGTTGCTGCTGCACGCAATGTTGATGGTGAACAGATCAAAACACTGACAGAATCCATGGATGGCAGGCTTTTGAGTGTCCTTGCAAAGAAAGGTGGCTATATTGGTCACTGATTTGTTTTTGTTTTGTTTTTGAATGTCAGAAATTTATATTTGTGAATGTTGAGATGTTATATTGGTTTCACTGGTAAAAATAAATAATTGAAATGGGTATATATTTGTTTTTTGTTAAGTTGCCTAATAATTATGCACAGTAATAGTCACCTGCACACACAGATATCCCTCTAAAATAGCTATAACTAAAAACAAACTAAAAACTACTTCCAAAACTATTCAGCTTTGATATTAATGAGTTTTTTGGGTTCATTGAGAACATGGTTGTTGTTCAATAATAAAATTAATCCTCAAAAATACAACTTGCCTAATAATTTTGCACTCCCTGTATTAATATAACACTGTTGGTTATGCAAAACTGGGGAATGGGTAATAAAGGGATTATCTATCTTTTAAAACAATAACAATTCTATGGTAGACTGTCCCTTTAATATCCATTTAGATAATAGATTTAGCACATAGCCCAAAATGTCTGTTTGTCAATGTTGCAATAGGAATGTACATTCTGCAAATACAATGTGCCAATTTGCTACTTACATCATGCCACCAGACTTCAGACTCAACATTCACTAACTAACTTTCACTCGCCACCATTAAATTTCCACTCGCCAATGGCTAGTGGGCTGGTTGAAATTTTGAGCCCTGTATATATACATACATATATATACGTATTCTACTCTAATTGAGTTTGGACAGGGGTAGAAACATCCATACATTGGGGCCCATTTATCAAGCTCCGTAAGGAGCTTGTGGGCCTGTGTTTATGGCGAGTCTTCAGACTCGCCAGTAACACAAGTTATGGAGCAGCGGTCTAAAGACCGCTGCTCCATAACCCTGTCCACCTACTCTGATGAGGCGGACAGGAATCGCCGGAAATCAACCCGATCGAGTACAATCGGGTTGATTCACACCCCCCTGCTGATGGCCAACTGGCCGCGAGTCTGCAGGGGGCGGCGTTGCACCAGCAGCTCACAAGAGCTGCTGGTGCAATGCTGAATATTGAGAGCGTATTGCTCTCCGCATTCAGCGATGTCTGTCGGACCTGATCCGCAGTGTCGGATCAGGTCAGACAGACATATGATAAATAGGCCCTGTTCTGTCTATTATATGCTTATTATGTTCATGTTGATGACATCTGGTGGTTTCATGTTGCAATTACAGCTTGGTTCCTCTCAAGAATAAAACAGGAAGTGTTAATAAAGTTTGTTAATAAAAAGTCTTACTTTCAGTTTCTCAGCAGCCATCTTAGCTTCAAGAAGCATGGAAATCAGCTCTTAACATTTGCCTCTAAATATACATATGCCTGTAAGTTATTTGTTGTTTGCTAAGAGTTCATTGTACATTTGAATTGCATTGCTATTTGCTGTAAGGATTAAATGTAAGCTCTCTGTGTTAGAAACATGTATTATTGTATGTATTGCAAGCACCATGTGTAACTACATATTGTAATTTCAGCTTTTCCTATTGTATTGCAGTTTTACAAAATAACTATTCAGAAGTAAAATCAGTTTGGAATAAACACAAAGCTATTTCTGTCTGGTTTGTTAACTAGCTGTCTAACTATCAGTAGTGAGGACAGTACAGTAAAAAGGCAGGCTATATCAGGGGAAGATACAGAGCTGCATTGTAAAGTAAAAAGGCAGGCTATATCAAGGGAAGATATAGGAGCTGCATTGTAAAGTGAGAAGCAATAACAAGCAAGATACAAAGGCTGCATTTTAAAGTAAAAAGCAGTAAATAACAAGCAAACATACAAGACCTGCAATTTAAAGTGAAAGGCAGTAAAAATAATTTGCACAAGAACTGCATTTACTACTTTAACCTGATCACTATGAACCAAGATAAGAGTGTTGATATGACGCAGCAAACTTTAGAGACCAGATCCTATGCCTCTGGCTCTAAATATTCCATGCGCTCCAGCAGATCCTCAGCCAGTTCTGCAGGACTCAGAGCCCGTGCTAAAGCGCAAGCAGCCCAGGCACAAATTTCTTATGCTGAAAAAGAAGCAGATATGATAAAGCAAAAAGCATCATTAGAAGCAGAGGCAGCTAGGTGCAAAGCAGATATGGAAGCAGAGGCAGCTAGGTGCAAAGCAGAGACAGCAAGGTGTGAAGCTGAAACAGAGCAATGCAAGGCAGAGTTAGAAGCTAATATGCATGTGCTAAAGATTCAAAGGGCAGCAGTTGCAGCATCTGCAGAAGCAGCAGTCTATGAAGCAGCAGCTGAACTAGACGAGGAACCACTCCAAGATTTTTCAGAAATAACTACCCATGATTCAGTACAAAGGACTCGTGAGTATGTACAGAACCATGCTCTGGACCAAGATAAAACAGAGCATGCTCCTATCCAACCTATGTCCAGCATAATACCACAGTTTCCTGACTCAACATATTTACAGTCCCCTCCAAATATTCCTGACTTGCACCCTCCTTCCCAGACTGACACTCCAAATGTCTCAACACCAAGGGTGCGCTTTCAAGAAAACAGAGGCTATGCTGATGCACAACATCCATCACATTATATGGACTCTCATATATCCCCTCTCAGAAATAGCACATTAGGAACTTCAGAGACAACTGACCTAGCAAAGCACCTGATTCGTCGAGAGTTAGTGAGTACAGGGCTACTAACATTTGATGATCGACCAGAGAACTACTGGGCATGGAAGACATCATTCCAAGGTGTCACCAGAGATCTTAATCTTACAGCCAGAGAAGAGCTAGATCTTTTGACTAAATGGCTTGGACCAGAGTCATCTCAACAGGCTAAAAGAATCAGGTCAGTGCATGTTCATAACCCACTGGAGAAAACAAAGGGTTTGCAACCGCACTACACAAGTAAATGGGGAGTGCCAATATGTATCTACTGTTGGTTCAGAAGTGGATATAGGCTGGAGTGCTTATGCAAGAATCAGTGATTCAAAAGAACTTAAGCCAAAAATATAGATTTTTGGCTAGGCATAGGATGCATTTATTTAGCACTTACTGACCCCTATGTATGGTTTGAGACCTGGAGTAGGAATGGGGTAAATGTGGAGTTACGTAATGCTTTAGAATGGTGGTATTTTATAAGGATACACAACTGTCTAACATCCTTTGCATTATAATAACTAAATATCCTAGTATTAACATACTCATACTATTCCAATTGTTTACTCTCCTACGAATGTTTAATTATTTTTATTGCCCAGTCTCTTTCAGAACATGTTCTATGCCAATTTGTGTTTTTAAATTGTATGTGGAATTTTGTTTTTAAGTGTTGAAATAAAAGTTAGATTTTAAACAAGGCATTACGTAACTCCACACTTACCCCATTCCTACTCCAGGTCTCAAACCATACATAGGGGACAGTAAGTGCTAAATAAATGCATCCTATGCCTAGCCAAAAATCTATATTTTTGGCTTAAGTTCTTTTGAATGTTCATAACCCAATTGATGGAGTTAAAATGGTATGGCAGAGACTAGAATAATGTTATGGCAGCCCTGAAGCTATTGAGAATGCACTGTTAAAGAAGCTAGAAAACTTCCCCAAAATCTCAAACAAAGACAACATAAAGTAAAGAGAACTTGGTGACATGTTGTTGGAGGTGAATGCAGCTAAGGCAGGAGGCTTTTTGCCAGGACTGGCATACCTAGACACAGCTCGTGGCATCAAACCAATTATTGAAAAACTGCCATATAGCCTGCAAGAAAAGTGGATTTTTCAAGGTTCCAAGTACAAAGAAGACCATCATGTCTCCTTTCCACCATTCAGTTTCTTCACCAGATTTATTGTCAACCAAGCAAAGACCAGAAATGATCCAAGCTTCATATTCTCAACATGCAGCAACAAATTTCCAGTAAATACAGAGAAGTCCGGAACAAGGTACAGTAACAGACCAACGGTGTCAGTAAGAAAGACAGAAGTGTCAGCTACTAATGCAACTCCACAAGTGAAAAGCCCTACGTGGAAATCCATGGAATCAGACAGTCCATGTCCAATTCATAATAAACCACACCCACTGTCAAAGTGTTGTGGGTTCAGAAGCAAGCACATTGATGAACGTAAAGCTTACCTGAAAGAGAATTCTATCTGCTTTAGATGTTGTGCATCCACCAGACACATTGCCAAAGACTGCAAAAATAACATAAGATGCAGAGAATGCAACAGTGACCAGCATACTTCAGCTTTGCATCCAGGTCCAGCTCCCTGGGCAGTAGAGAATCCTTTACCAAAGGGAGAGCAAGGCGGGGAGCAAGAGGAAGCTACTCCACCCACTATTGTATCCAAGTGTACAGAGGTATGTGGGAAAGGGACAAGGTCCAGATCATGTTCCAAGATTTGTTTAGTGACTGTATATCCCTCTAATAAACCTGACTGTTCTGTAAAGATGTATGCAGTGTTAGATGTAACCGTTCTTTAGCCAAATCAGAGTTTTTTGATGCGTTTAACATTAGTGGTGAAACATTTTCCTACACTCTAAGAACATGCTCAGGCATTACAGAGAAAACATGGCGTAGGGTATCCAACTTCACTGTTCAGTCTATTGATGGGAAAACACACATAAAACTCCCCACACTCATTGAATGTGACATGATACCTGATGACAGGTCAGAAATTCCAACAACTGAGATTACACAGCATTTCCCTCATCTGAAATCCTTAACAGACAAGATCCCAGCACTTGACCCTAACGCACAAATACTTCTCTTGTTAGGAAGAGACATTCTGAAGGTGCACAAAGTATGTGAGCAGATTAATGGGCCTCACAGCAGTCCTTATGCACAACATTTAGACTTAGGTTGGGTCATAGTTGGGGAAGTATGCTTAGGAGGAGCTCATAGACCAGCAGATGTGAACTCTTTCAAGACAAATGTGCTGCCTAGTGGGCGCACTTCTCTGTTCAGCCCATGCACTAGCTATATACAGGTAAAAGAGACTTTTAGTGCTTGTAAACAACAGTCATACACCCCCTCATTGTGTTATTTAGGAACTGCAACTCACAATGTGGGCAGTTTAGATGATAATGTGTTTGTTACTACTCCAAACGATGACAAACCTGCTATGTCTATTCAAGATGGTATGTTCCTTGATGTAGTTGAAAAAGAGATGTTTATTGATGAAGCAAATTACTGGGTAGCACCCCTACCATTTCGCTCACCTCGTCTTAGACTACCAAACAACTTAGAGCAAGCTCAGAATAGACTACTTGCTCTACAGCATTCCTTTGTGAAAAAACCTGAAATGAAAGAACATTTTGTTAACTTTATGCAAAAGATCTTTGACCATGACCAAGCAGAACCTGCCCCACCATTGGAACCAGGTGAGGAGTGTTGGTACCTACCAATCTTTGGTGTTTATCACCCTCAGAAACCAGGACAGATCAGAGTAGTTTTTGACTCAAGTGCTCAGTTTGAAGGCATCTCACTGAATGACACACTCCTCAGTGGGCCTGATTTAAATAATACACTACTAGGTGTCCTTTTACGTTTCCGCAAAGAGCAAGTTGCAATTACCACTGATGTACAACAAATGTTTTACTGTTTCATGGTTAGAGAAGATCACCGTAACTATTTGAGATTTCTTTGGTTTCGTGACAATGACCTTAACAAAGAAATTACAGAGTTCAGGAAGAAGGTACATGTCTTTGGAAACAGCCCTTCTCCAGCCATAGCCATTTATGGTCTAAGACAAATAGCAAAGCAAGGAAAGAGTGAGTATGGCGAAGATGTAGAACAGTTTATCTTGAGGAATTTCTATGTAGATGATGGACTCGCATCTGTGCCTACTGAAGCTGAAGCAGTCAGTCTCCTGCAGAGAGCTAAGGACATGCTCGCAGGATCAAATCTCAAGCTACACAAAGTGGCATCCAACAAAAGTCCAGTAATGGAAGCATTTCCTGTAGATGACAGAGCTAAAGATCTAAAGGACCTTGTTTTAGGTGTCGATCCTCTACCCCTCCAAAGGATCTTAGGAGTAAGTTGGAACTTACAGACCGACAGTTTCACTTTTCAAGTGTCTAAAGAGGTAAAACCTTTCACACAGAGAGGTATCCTGGCTACAGTAAACAGTCTTTATGACCCACTTGGGTTAGCATCTCCAATCACTATGCAAGGTAAATCTTTAGTCAGAGAACTCTCAACAGACCAATGTGACTGGGATTCCCCACTCTTACCAGATAGAGAAGCTTAATGGAGATTATGGACAGAAGACCTGATCCATCTTGAAGAACTCAGTATTCCCAGACCCTATGTGCCAGTGTCACTATCGTCCACAGTAAGAAAGGAGGTATGTGTTATTTCTGATGCTTCTACTGTAGCGATAGCAGCTGTGGCATATCTCAGAGTCATAGACAGTAGCGGTCAATGTCATGTAGGCTTTATTATGGGCAAATCTAAACTAGCTCCAAGACCAGCCCATACAGTGCCACGTCTAGAATTATGTGCAGCTGTTTTGTCAGTTGAGCTAGCTGAACTTATTACTGAAGAAATGGACATTGAACTTTATGCAGTTAAATATTACACTGATAGCAAAATTGTGTTAGGTTATATACACAATACTTGTAGGAGATTTCATGTATATGTCTCAAACAGAATAATTCGTATTAGAAAATCTACTAATCCAGATCAGTGGCATTATATTAACACCAGTCATAATCCAGCAGATCATGGTACTAGACCAATTCAGGCAGCTCACCTAAAACATACCAACTGGTTCTCAGGCCCAGATTTCTTACATCAGGCAGATACAGGTGATCAATCTGAAGCTAAAGCATTTGACCTCATTGAACCAGATTCTGACAGTGAGATCAGATCTGAAGTGACAGCTTTAATAACTGAAGTGTATGAATGCCAGCTAGACTCACATAGATTTCTCAGATTCTCAAAGTGGAAGTCCCTTGTGAGAGGTATAGCAACACTAATTCACATTGCCAAGTCATTTTCCAGCAGCACTCAAAATGAGTCATGTATAGGCTGGCATTGCTGCAAAGGGTTATGCCATTCATTAGATTTCTTGCAAGCTGAAACAGTGACTATCAAATGTATCCAAACATTGAAATATAGAAAATGGAAGGAGAAACAAAACGTTCAAGAAGCAGATCTTGTATTGTTGAAAGACTCTCAAGTAAAGCGCAATGGATGGACAATGAGTCTTATTGTAACAGCCATTCCTAGTGGTGATGGTAGAGGTCAAAATCATTAAACAAGAGACTGCTAAAGTATACCTCAGACCTGTGTCAGATTTGATTGTTCTTTTTCAAAGTAAAAAGTTATCTGGTTGAATTTAATAATTTATAGATCATGTAATAGTGGTATATTTTTATACCAGGCGGGGAGTGTTCTGTCTATTATATGCTTATTATGTTCATTTTGATGACATCTGGTGGTTTCATGTTGCAATTACAGCTTGGTTCCTCTCAGGAATAAAACAGGAAGTGTTAATAAAGTTTGTTAATAAAAAGTCTTACTTTCAGTTTCTCAGCAGCCATCTTAGCTTCAAGAAGCATGGAAATCAGCTCTTAACATTTGCCTCTAAATATACATATGCCTGTAAGTTATTTGTTGTTTGCTAAGAGTTCATTGTACATTTGAATTGCATTGCTATTTGCTGTAAGGATTAAATGTAAGCTCTCTGTGTTAGAAACATGTATTATTGTATGTATTGCAAGCACCACGTGTAACTACATATTGTAATTTCAGCTTTTCCTATTGTATTGCAGTTTTACAAAATAACTATTCAGAAGTAAAATCAGTTTGGAATAAACACAAAGCTATTTCTGTCTGGTTTGTTAACTAGCTGTCTAGTTATCAGTAGTGAGGACAGTACAGGCCCCATTGTCTAAATGGATTAAATTATCCCTCTGCAAAATCAGAATTTTGTGTAATTTTAAAATGTATGTTATATTTGAATGGTTAAGTACCTACTCAATTTCTGCACACATTGCAAGATGGTGCAAAGTGACAAAATAATCAAAAAAAGTTCTCTTCTGATTTTTAATTGTTAATTTTAATTGAACATTATAGATATAAAATCCTAATTTTTGCTGTTTTGGGAAGGTGAACTATTGCTAAATGTGAAACAGTAAAATAGGGAGAATCCATTTAGTAGCCATTTATATATAAGTCAAAAAGGGGAAATAATTTATATATAAGGGAAAATAATTGTCATACACTGCTGTCTGGATACACATATTCTACTGTAATAATTTATAATTAAATTAATTTTAGGTAATGTTTTCAGTAATATTTCATTCATACATACTAGAGTTATATTATTATAAGAAACAGTAATTGACCATGCAGCAATTTTCCTACACTACTAAACGGACAGTCAAGTCAAAATTAAACTTTTATGATTCACATATGGCATGCAGTTTTAAACAACTTTTCAATTTACTTTTATCATCAAATTTGCTTTGTTCTCTTGGTATTCTTTGTTGAAAGCTAAACCTAACTATGCTCATATGCTAATTTCTAAGCCCTTGAAGGCCACTTCTCATTTTGACAGTTTTTCACAGTTAGACACTGCCAGTTCATCTGTCCTCATTACCATGAAGTTTTTTATGAGTCAGCACTGATTGGCTAAAATGCAAGTCTGTCAAAAGCACTGAGATAACAAGGCAGTCTGCAGAGGCTTAGATTCAAGGTAATCACAGTGGTAAAAAGTATATTAATATAACGGTGTTGGTTTTGCAAAACTGGGGAATGGGTAATAAAGGGATTATCTGTCTTTTTAAATAATAAAAAAATTGGTGTATACTGTCCCTTGTAAGTCATTCTTTATTGAAATATTTATACTTTTGTCATCTCTCTGATGTTGCAGACCATCCATGCTTGACATTTTTAAATGAATATGATTGTTAGCAATTCTAAATGAAAATGACAACATTTATAAATTAAACATAAATGTGTAAAATGTATCCATAGCTTGAGGTACTGTGTACTGTTAAAATTCTTCATATAAAAAAATATATATTTTAGTTTACGTACTACTTGTAGGTAGAGGAATCAACCAACTAGGACATTGCTGGATTGCAATTGGATAAGTGTAGAACTTTGAAGTTGTAACTGCATGAAAGAATGAACTAAATTTTGTGTTGCATTTATTCATTTGTCTGTTAAGTCGTTAAATGGGATATTTTGATTTTTTAATCATATGCATAGAATACAGCAAAATTGATGATTTTTTGTATTTGTCCAAATCTGGATGCACATTTCTAGTTATTAAAATTATTATTAATATTTAGCAAATTCACACTGTTTTTGTAATCTTTTCTCTTATTGTTGATTTCAGAATGAAACAAAGCCAGTGCAGATGATGTATTTAGAATCGCGTTTGAGCATTGGATACATAAATGATTTGAAAACTATGGTTTTAGAGATTCCTTACACAGGGAAGCACTTGAGTATGCTCATTTTATTACCTAAAAATATTGAAGATGATTCAACTGGTCTCGAAAAGGTAACTGTATTGATTTACTTGATATAACACCAATTATTTTTTTAAAAAGGGATAAACGTTAGCACTAATTAATATCCTATATTGTCACTCTTGATACTTATCTCATTCCTAGATAAGAAATAATATAAATGGTTTTAATAAAAATAAGAGGGCGCTAAATCAGCTTATAGGAGAACACCAATAAAAATGTCAGTATCATTACAGAACCCATTGTGAGAAGATGTATATTTTAGAATTAGTTCACACATTAAGTTCGTTCACACAATAGTAAGTGGTTCTGATTAATTTCACAGTAATAAATAATACATTTATTTATACATATAAGATGAACTCTAAACAAATCTTAAAAACAAATCTTAAAAACTTATAAGTCTAATTCACTTTTAGAATCTATGCATAGATAATATAAATAGGTTATAATTCATTGATAAAGCTTCTTTGGCGACAGTCCAAACATATTGAGACTTATCCGAGTCAAAACAGTTCCACAAGGAATATTTATCCTGTACGTATGTGCTTCTTCGTTAGCTAACCGTGTTGTACCAAGAGTTAGTATCATTGATGCCTCTTGTAACAAAAGTCTTTTAAGATTTGTTTAGAGTTTACCTTATAGGTATAAATAAATGTATTATTTATTACTGTGAAATTAATCAGAACCACTTACTATTGTGTGAACGAACTTATTGTGTGAAGTTCTGAACTAATTCTGAAAATTACGTCTTCTCACACTGGGTTCTGTAATCATACTGACATTTTTATTGGTGTTCTCCTATAAGCTGATTTAGCACCCTCTTAATTTTATTAAAACCATTTATAACACCAACATTTATTTTATCATTATTTATTGTTACTTGATAAGGGATAATTGAGATGGAAAATAATTATTTTCTACCAATGCAGAGTCTTGTTTAATCCACAGATCTTATTCAGATATTTACAAGTAGAGATCCAAGCACCTCATCTGCTTGTTCTCATAGGCATATTGTTATTGTTTTTTTAATTAAATGTAATTTTATATGTATGATATACATAAATTAAAAAAAGTGTTGCATATATATTAAATGTCTTTATGACTTTAACCAGCAGTTTAACAGTTAATACTACAACTGATTAGAGTCACCAATACACTTTTTGTGTGTGAGAGTTTCTTTCAAGCATTATGAGAATCATTGGGGTCAGTGAGTGAATGGATCAGCTTAAAAGTCCCACGAAGTCTCACAGCTGCAGAATAATAACCTCCTCTCTGATCCATGTCTCACAGTAGGTGCTGGAACATGGCTCTAGCCTCAGTCTGCCCTAACAAATGACCATAGGTTTTAGCATACCTAGTGCTGCTTATCTGCCTTCAGTCACTAACAGTGACACACTGAAGCTAGAAGAGGGAGGAGCCTTGCCCTGGCCTGGACTTGCCATGCTTGACAGGGAAAGTAGCAGCTGCTACTGTCCCATCCCAGCCCATGCTGTGAACATAGAAAACTTAGCTAGTACTCCCCTGCTGCTTCCTCCTCCCCACTCACTCTTGTGCAGTTCTGGGCGGGAGCTCCATCCTCCACCTCTGATTTGTTGGTATGTGCTGCATGGCATTCTGGAACATGTAGTTTCCAGCCATTTAGCAGAGAAACACCAGATTAATGGCGTTCTGGCACTGTCAGGGGTCCAGGCCCCTCCCAGTCCAGGGCCCCTGACTGGAGTCACAACTTTCACCCCCTGATGGCAGCATAAAAGTTGAAAAAAATATTTATTTATTTTTGCTGAAGATGCCGCGGCTGCCCAGTCGCAGTTGTGAATGTTCCACCCCTGGACATAAGTGTCCAGGGAGGGGGAATTTTGAATCTTTTATAAATAACGATAAGCACCCACTTTATTTACTTTTTTGATACTAACGAGACAATGCTAATTATAAGCGTAATACATAATAAAGAGAAGCACTGAAGCATTGAATTCCTATTCTATTACTAAAAAATATATCTGAACAATTTACAGTTTATAAAAATACTTTTTCTAGCATTCATACTGAAATACTGTACTTTTAATGAAACTAAAATCCAAAACTTCAGTTATTATATGCAAAGATTAAACAGTCCCACTAAGGATAACCATGCTTCAAAACTGAGCTAAAAGTGTTTACTAAGATCTTTTTGTTGGATAAAACAATAGATTTCTCATATTGGACATAGTGTACGCAGACTCCCAACTGTCCCTATTTGAGAGGGACAGTCCCTAATTCTGAGCTCTGTCCCGCTGTCCTTCTAAGACAACCATATGTCCCTATTTGCAGAATTTCCCTTAGATCCAACCTATAATTTGTACAGATACATCCACAAACTGCACAGACACACCTACAGACCTCAACACGGCCAGCCCACAGAACAGTGACGGCTACCTCAACCACCAGAGGGCCTAATACCTAACCACAAATGTTGGGAGTAATACTGTATGCTATTTTTGCTTAGTAATTATTGGATAGCTCATAATATTATTATTTTTTTTCATTGTTATTTTAGCTGGAACAGGACATGACATATGAAAAGTTTGTCCACTGGACAAATCCGAGCATTATGGCCAATAGCAAAGTAAAAGTTTGTTTGCCCAAGTTCAAGTTGGAATGCACATATGATCTCAAAGATACGTTGAAGAGTCTTGGAATGAATGATGCATTTAATGAAGAAGCTGCTGACTTCTCCGGAATGTCAGAATGTAAAGGCATTCATATATCTCAGGCAATACAGAAGGCTTGTATAGAAATAAATGAAGATGGCACTGAGGCTGCAGATGTATCAAGAGAGAGGCTTCTGATGCACAAAGAGGAGTTCCTTGTTGACCACCCATTTATTTTTACAATAAGACATAATAAAACACGCAATATCATCATGTGTGGAAGGTACTGCGGCCCTCCAGAATCTTGTTAGATGTTACAATTGGCAGTAAATGTGTGTACTATTTGTGGTGAAGCTTGTCTACATCTTCCATAAAGTGATACAACTTAGTATTAACTACCAGTTTTCTCTTAGCTGTTTTTTTTATCATTGATCCTTGTTTAACCACGTTTTGCTCTTCTTAATTAGCAGCTCTAACAAATTGTGTTTCTGTTGGAAAAGTGGCAATAAAATGAGTGTATATTTCGAATGACTTGTGTTATACTTAATATTTTTTTGTATTTATTTTTATCAACCCTTTTTTTTTATTGCAGAGCTCTTTTAATTGTAAGCCCAAAAAGTAACCTTAACAAGAACCTTAGTATATATACATTATTATACAATTCAATGTTTAATCAAGTAATCGCCCAAAAACAAATCAGAAATATTACTTAAAGGGACATGAAACCCATTTTTTTTTTCTTTCATGATTCAGAAAAAAATATGCAATTCTAAACAACTTTCCAATTTACTTCTTTTATAAAATTTGCTTCATTCTCTTGATATCCTTTGTTGAATAGGCTTAGTAGCTGCTAATTGGTGGCTTCACATGGATGTCTCACCTGATTGGCTCACCCATGTGCATAGCATTAGCTATTTCTTCCACAAAGATACCTAAAGAATGAAGCAAATTGAATAGCAGAATAAATGAAATAATGTTTAAAATTGTATTTTCAACATGAATCATGAAATAAAATTTTTTATTTCATGTCCCTTTAAATCATTATCAACCCACATATGCCCACTTCAGTCATACGCAGATAACAGGGCTTGCACCACCTGTATTTATTTGAATAATATTGTACTGTCTATACTGTTTGTAATATACCTCATATATCTACAGGGAGTGCAGAATTATTAGGCAAGTTGTATTTTTGAGGATTAATTTTATTATTGAACAACAACCATGTTCTCAATGAACCCAAAAAACTCATTAATATCAAAGCTGAATATTTTTGGAAGTAGTTTTTAGTTTGTTTTTAGCTTTAGCTATTTTAGGGGGATATCTGTGTGTGCAGGTAACTATTACTGTGCATAATTATTAGGCAACTTAACAAAAAACAAATATATACCCATTTCAATTATTTATTTTTACCAGTGAAACCAATATAACATCTCAACATTCACAAATATACATTTCTGACATTCAAAAACAAAACAAAAACAAATCAGTGACCAATATAGCCACCTTTCTTTGCAAGGACACTCAAAAGCCTGCCATCCATGGATTCTGTCAGTGTTTTGATCTGTTCACCATCAACATTGCGTGCAGCAGCAACCACAGCCTCCCAGACACTGTTCAGAGAGGTGTACTGTTTTCCCTCCTTGTAAATCTCACATTTGATGATGGACCACAGGTTCTCAATGGGGTTCAGATCAGGTGAACAAGGAGGCCATGTCATTAGATTTTCTTCTTTTATACCCTTTCTTGCCAGCCACGCTGTGGAGTACTTGGACGCGTGTGATGGAGCATTGTCCTGCATGAAAATCATGTTTTTCTTGAAGGATGCAGACTTCTTCCTGTACCACTGCTTGAAGAAGGTGTCTTCCAGAAACTGGCAGTAGGACTGAGAGTTGAGCTTGATTCCATCCTCAACCCGAAAAGGCCCCACAAGCTCATCTTTGATGATACCAGCCCAAACCAGTACTCCACCTCCACCTTGCTGGCGTCTGAGTCGGACTGGAGCTCTCTGCCCTTTACCAATCCAGCCACGGGCCCATCCATCTGGCCCATCAAGACTCACTCTCATTTCATCAGTCCATAAAACCTTAGAAAAATCAGTCTTGAGATATTTCTTGGCCCAGTCTTGACATTTCAGCTTGTGTGTCTTGTTCAGTGGTGGTCGTCTTTCAGCCTTTCTTACCTTGGCCATGTCTCTGAGTATTGCACACCTTGTGCTTTTGGGCACTCCAGTGATGTTGCAGCTCTGAAATATGGCCAAACTGGTGGCAAGTGGCATCTTGGCAGCTGCACGCTTGACTTTTCTCAGTTCATGGGCAGTTATTTTGCGCCTTGGTTTTTCCACACGCTTCTTGCGACCCTGTTGACTATTTTGAATGAAACGCTTGATTGTTCGATGATCACGCTTCAGAAGCTTTGCAATTTTAAGAGTGCTGCATCCCTCTGCAAGATATCTCACTATTTTTGACTTTTATGAGCCTGTCATGTCCTTCTTTTGACCCATTTTGCCAAAGGAAAGGAAGTTGCCTAATAATTATGCACACCTGATATAGGGTGTTGATGTCATTAGACCACACCCCTTCTCATTACAGAGATGCACATCACCTAATATGCTTAATTGGTAGTAGGCTTTCGAGCCTATACAGCTTGGAGTAAGACAACATGCATAAAGAGGATGATGTGGTCAAAATACTCATTTGCCTAATAATTCTGCACTCCCTGTATAAAAGATGTATATAAGAAGACTTGCACGTTATAGTAAACCAAAATGTTTTTAAAAATGTACCACTCATGACTTACACACTCGGCACTCTTCATGCAACCTAATAATAATACTACTACAAAGAGTGGGATAAAAAGGCTGCAGCCCGCATTTATTAACTGAAACAGGTAGTTAACAAATATAACATCCACTTAACCATTGCGGTTATAACCTAGGGTGCCGCCTACCAACTAGC
Source organism: Bombina bombina (assembly GCF_027579735.1). Lineage (NCBI taxonomy): Eukaryota > Metazoa > Chordata > Amphibia > Anura > Bombinatoridae > Bombina > Bombina bombina. The sequence continues at coordinate 680,545,934 of NC_069503.1, forward strand.
CACACACGCCTTCCACTGGCTACTGCCAGGAACGCCCCCATTCTTTAAACTCTCCCCCATTGTCCGATGAAGTACCACTTCCTCTTCAACTCACCTCATAACTCACCCGCCACAGCTGCGACAACCTCGTCCTCAAATTATACAGGGAGGGAGGGAGCTTTTCCCGCTCCAACAACTAACTGCTGACAGTTTCTGCTGTCCACTCCCTTTTAACCCTTCTCCCACAGAACCTCCCCTAGCAACCCCTACCTAGCTACCTTACTGCTATGGCCTGCAGTGTGGTCATAAGCCCCTGCCCTCAAGTTCTTTCCTTCCGAGGGGTCCCTTGACTCACACACTCGGCACTCTTCATGCAACCCAATAATAATAATACTACAAAGAGTGGGGTAAAAAGGCTGCAGCCCACATTTATTAACTCAAACAGGTAGTTAACAAATATTACATCCACTTAACCATTGCGGTTATAACCTAGGGTGCAGCCTACCAACTAGTCACACGTGCCTTCCACTGGCTACTGCCAGGCACGCCCCCATTCTTTAAACTCTCCCCCATTGTCCGATGAGGTACCACTTATACTTCAACTCGCCTCATGAGGCCAGCACCCATCACCTACAATCAGGCACTGCCCACCCGGGCTAAGGCCTTTTCTACCCCTTCCTTCAAATTGAAATGAAACAGGTGCAACCCAACCTCATTGAGATGCACCCCATCCTTAAGGAAAAAACACTTCCCTGACTCCCCTTCCAACTCAACATGGCAAATGCCAAAACCCCCCAACTGGGCTACAAAACTCGAAATAGTCCGGTTAACCTTTCATCCAAAGCTGATCTCCACATTAGTCTGGACTCAATCTCCGACCAAATAATAACCACTTTCGGAAACAAAGCCTTCAGCCTTCTCCCCCTTTAATCCTGTCCACCAGTTCTTTCTGAGCCATGAACCCTAAATCATTTCCTCCCGCATGGATCACTAGTATGTCAGGAGGCCTGTACAACCTAGCATAATCACACACTGTAGCCACTACCCCAGCACATCTGAACCCTCTAACCCCAAACCATTTAAGCAAAACTTGCTCATGGGGAAGGCTTAACTGGATCCCCACATCCTTCACTGCTGCTGCCTTCCTCGTCCAATAAATGTATGAGTGGCCCACTATCCAACACTGTACTATCATGTTCAGTCATATATAACGTCTGAAACACCCCGATTTCCAGCTCCCTACCTTCTTCACCACCTCTTCACTCAAATCCAATTAATACGCCTCTGTTGCCATGCCTATTCTAAACAAGTGGCACCCAAAATCCCTTGGGTCTCTTGAGTACCGCCTCCACCTTCTCCATAGGCAGCGAGCATTCAATCAACATCAAATCAATCTGGATACCCAGAAAGCTCAACTTAGTCACCAGCGCTTCCGTCTTCCTCAGTGCAATCGAAATCCCAAATATCCCCGCCACATATTCAAACATCCCCAGCAACAACTCACAATCCCCAGATTCCGCCTCTCCCACAAACAGAAAATCGTCCAAGTAATGGACAATGGAATCCCAGGCCGCCTTTTCCTTTACAACCCACTCCACGAAGGTACTACATTTTTCAAAGTACACGCAGGAAATGGAACAACCCATGGGTCAGCATAAATCTACAAATAACTTCCCTTGAAAATGGCAACCCAACAAATGGTGACATTTTGGGTGAACCGGTAAAAGTAGAAAGGCTGCCTCTACATCCATCTTCACCAACAAGGCGCCCACCCCGCCCTCTTGACCACGCTCACCGCCTTATCAACGGATGCATAGTGCACAGCGGTCAGGGCCGGGTCAATCCCATCATTTACCAACAATCCTTTTGGATGAGACAGATGATGAATCATCCTGAATTGCCCCGCTGTTTTCTTTGGGACCACCTCCAATGGAGAAACTCATAAATTTTCCAAAGGAGAGTCCCTAAAAGGACCCGCCATCCTCCCCAACGCCACCTGCTTTTCCAGCTTCCCGCGCACCACCTCCGGAAATTGCTCTGCCGATTTTAAATTGCCTGGAACCCCCAAAACCCCTGCCTCAGAAAAAGGGATACGGAACCATGAACTGAAACCCAAAAGCAACAGCTCCGCATCCCCCGCCCTACAGTACCGCTTTAGCCATGGGAGCATCTCTCTTACCCTCACTGGGGTCCGAGCCCATAGTAGCACCCTCTCCACTTTTCCCGCTTTCTTTCCCCTTTTTGGAAACATTTTGCTCCTGATTGGGCTCCCCCACACCCGAACACTCATGCTTGTACTTGCACGCCGCCCCAAACCTACATGACCCTTCACTGAACTGGAAGCACAGCCCTTGTTTAATCGCCACCGCTGTGGTCCCCCCTCCAGTCCCGCTTCCCCCGATTCCCCCGCTCCGAAAGGACTGGGCCCTCAATGGAGTCATCAGCTCTAACCACACCCCCATCTCACGGTCATCCCAACGCATCTCCGGCTGCACTGCCAGCCTCTGGCGAAACTGCTCATCGTACCACCACCAAGCTAAGACCCCATTTGTCCTCTGAGCACCTGCAATTTCATCGAAATAACAGAACATGGCCGAACTCTGCTCAGGGAACTTCTCCCCTATCACGCTAGCCAATATACAAAAGGCCTTAGACCAATTGGAGAAAGTTTTTGGCAAGTTCCTCCATTAATTCTTTCTCTCCACCTCCTCTTTTTTGCCTTGCTCTACCTTGGGATTCTCCATTAACACAATAAAGTGATCCAAAGGGAGCAAAGAGAATAACTCCACAAACTCCCCTTTCCATATCTTCTCCTTAATCTCTTTACCTAGATGTATCCCTAAAGGCCCCACCAAACATAGACAAGGCCTCCATAATGCCTGGTCCGCCACATTCAGTACCTCCCCTGCTGGTGTCGTGGTCGGACCCCCGTTTTCCACCCCGATCGTGGGGACCCCCCCCAACCTCTGGTCTAGCAACCACCGCTCCCTCACTAACTGGTGGGACCCACACCCCGGCCACTCGTTCTGTACCACTACTGTACCACTACTACCAGCCACTCCCTCTTTTTCCCTTCCTTTCAACTGGGCCACCAGCTTCTTCAACCCTTTCAGCACCACATCATGCACTCCTCCCCTACCCATATAGTCCCCCACCCCTTGCAAGGGACCCGCTGTCTCACCTGGTGGCCTTACGCCTTGCTGCTTGTCCACCCATTCCTTGTTCCTCTCAGCCATGCCCACACTTCTGTTCCTTTCTTCCATGCTCCCCGGGGCCCTCATCCTTGAACCTTCCCTCCTCCTTGTTCGATCCATGTAATTTTCCAGCCTGCCCCATGTGGGGGACGTATACACCTCTCGCTCTCTGTAGCCCCTCCTCGGCATCTGAGATCTCTCTCTCTCTGCCGTCCACACCTGCTCCTGTCCGCCCTCACTTGTCTCTCTGCACCACAATTTGTTCTCTGTGAAGAATGAGGGGCATTAGACCTCTGATCCCTAAGGAGATCCCCACCACCCCTTTCTGTACCCCTACCTTGCCTAATGCTCCTGACCCCTACCTGCTCCCTAACATTCTCCCCTTGCCCCCCCCAGGGAGTGAAGCAGCTGCATCAACGCAGCCATATCTACTACCTGTACTGAGTTCTCCGGTTCTGTCCGTTTCACCACTGTGCTCTCCTCCCCCGCAAAGTCACTGTAGGACTCATTCACCCACAGGACGTCCTCCTCCAGCTCCTGCAATGAAGACTGCGCCAAAGGCCGCTCCCCAGGGATGCCGTCTAACTCCTCTTGATCTGTAATAGAAAAATCAGGCAATGTTTCATGCCTGATTCCCACCTGCCAACCACCCATCCCCTTCAATGTTCGCCTCCTCCCTACTTATCCTCTACTCCTGCCCATTGCTTCCCCTTTTTGCTTCCCTGCCCCTAGCACTCTTTCCCCCCTACCCCCTCCTAGTCCCCGTATATCCTGAACCAACACCTCCACTGCTCTATCCATGTTCCCCTGTCCCCCAGTCCCCTCTTGGTTCATATTCCCCGTACCTAACCTCCTACCCTGCGCACCATTGTCTTTTCCCCTCTGACCTTTTTTCCCCTTCTGTGCCACCGCATCATCCCCTTGGCCCCCCTCTCCCCCTGCCTCATCCTTATATCCTGCCAAGATCCCTCCCCACCTGGGCCCACATATGTCTCCTCTCCCCTCCCTCCTTCCCCCCACTCTCCCACCCGCACACTACTTGCAACCGCCACATCCTCACACACCCTCCTACCCAATGCAGCTTCCTGCTCCCTGCCGCCTCCCATAGTCAACACCTCACCCATGACGTCACCGCTTCCGGCTACTCGATATCTCTGACGCCCTCTGCTGGCCTCCGCTACCAGTGCGGGTGACATAGTCTGGGCCCCAGCACTCCTCTTCTGTTCCCCGGACCTCCAGCCCACCGCTCTTCGTCCAGCCAACTCCGGCATACCCCGCCTCCTAGACCGCCTCTGGATCACAGGACTAAGCCGCTCCGGCAGCCTTGAACGCCTCACCGGCCGGCCATGCTGCCACTCCTGATCAGATGGTCCCACCGGCTCATCCATAGCCGTCACATCACCTGCTCCAATGTTTGCTTCCCCTACCCAGAGCCTTTGCTGCAGCCAGGTAAGCCCCTTATTCGCCACTAGGCCCATCACCTGCTCCAGCAGCAAACTCACGCTGTCCATCCTGATGCTTCTAGCTTTTCCCGCTCCAACAATTAACTGCTGACAGCTTCCGTTGTCCCCCCTTTTAACCCTTCTCCCACAGCACCTCCCCTAGCAACCCCTACTTAGCTACCTTACTACTATTATGGCCTGCAGTGTGGTCATAAGCCCCTGCCCTCAATTTCTCTTTTTCTGGGGCTCCCTGTATTTTGAAAATTAGAAATGCCATAAGGGAAGAGGCCTGCATGTCAACAGCCAACTGTAGTCTTTTAATAGCTCTGTAGGATGGTTAGGGTTATAGCTAAACGTATAGTAGCAAACAGATCCATAATAGGGAGATTAATGCATAATATAATCTTGATTGCACATCAAATCACAAATAAAGTGCAGTTAGAAAAAATAATCGACTAGATTACGAGTCTTGCGTTAGGGTTAAAAAGCGTTGAGAGGTCCCAATGCTGCTTTTTAACGCCCGCTGGTATTACGAGTCTTGAAGGTACAGGTGTACCGCTCACTTTTTTGGTGCGACTCAAAGATACCGCAAATTCACTTACGTCAATTACGTATCCTATATTTTCAATGGGATTTTCCTAACGCCGGTATTACGAATCTTCCTCAAAGTGAGCGGTACACCCTCTACCTCCAAGATCCCTAACGCATTTGAAAGTCAGTAGTTAAGAGTTTTATGGGCTAACGCCGTAGTATAAAACTCTTAACTAAAGTGCTAAAAAGTACACTAACACCCATAAACTACCTACTAACCCCTAAACCAAGGCCCCCCACATCGCAAGCACTAAAATAAAATTTTTAACCCCTAATCTGCCGAACCGGACATCGCCGCCACTATAATAAATATATTAACCCCTAAACCGCTGCACTCCCGCCTCGCAAACACTATTCAAATATTATTAACCCCTAATCTGCCACCCCCAACGTCGCTGCCACTATAATAAATATATTAACCCCTAATCTAAGTCTAACCCTAACCCTAACACCCCCCTAACTTAAATATAATTTAAAGAAATCTAAATAAAATTACTATAATTAACTAAATTATTCCTATTTAAAACTAAACACTTACCTATAAAATAAACCCTAAGATAGCTACAATATAACTAATAGTTACATTGTAGCTATCTCGGGGTTTATTTTTATTTTACAGGCAACTTTGTATTTATTTTAACTAGGTACAATAGTTATTAAATAGATATTAACTATTTAATAAGTACCTAGCTAAAATAAGTACAAATTTACCTGTAAAATAAAACCTAACCTAAGTTACAATTACACCTAACACTACACTATAATTAAATTAATTACCTAAATTAACTACAATTAAATACAATTAAATAACATTATCTAAAGTACGAAAAAAACCACTAAATTACAGAAAATAATAAAATAATTTCAAGTTTTTTAAACTTATTACACCTAATCTAAACTAAATTACAAATAGCCCTTAAAAGGGCTTTTTGCGGGGTATTGCCCCAAAGTAATCAGCTCTTTAAGCTGTAAAAAAAAATACAATACCCCCCCAACATTAAAACCCACCACCCACACACCCAACCCTACTCTAAAACCCACCCAATCCCCCCTTAATAAAACCTAACACTAACTCCTTGAAGATCACCCTACCTTGAGAAGTCTTCACCCAACTGGGCCGAAGTCCTCAACGAAGCCGGGCGAAGTGGTCCTCCAGACAGGCAGAAGTCTTCATCCAAGCCGGGAAGAAGAGGTCCTCCAGATGGGCAGAAGTCTTCATCCAGACTGCATCTTCTATCTTCATCCATCCGGAGCGGAGCGGGTCCATCTTCAAGACATCCAACGCAGAGCATCCTCTTCTTTCTTCATTCGACGACTAAATGACGGTACCTTTAAGTGACGTCATCCAAGATGGCGTCCCTTCAATTCTGATTGGCTGATAGAATTCAATCAGCCAATCGGAATTAAGGTAGAAAAAATCCTATTGGCTGATCCAATCAGCCAATAGGATTGAGCTCACATTCTATTGGCTGTTCCAATCAGCCAATAGAATGCAATCAGCCAATCGGAATTGAAGGGACGCCATCTTGGATGACATCACTTAAAGGTACCGTGAACAAAAAAATGCTGAAAATAAAAAATGGAGTTTAATTTTTGAAGTTTCATGCTTTGCAATGTTTTAATGGGAATCAAGCTAACACATTAATTGGTATATTTATCAAGCGTCAACTGATAATACGCTGGAATCCTGCGTCGAATTTAATGTGAGATTGATCCGCTGTAGTTAACAAAGCGTCAAGATTGTCCAATGTTGAAATGTATGACATAATATATGCTCCCGCAATCTCAATCCAACGCAGATCGATGCTTGTGTTATGCGGATGGAAAACTGTGGTATTCGAGTGGAATTCTGATTATTTACCCTCCTAATCGACTATATTTGAACGTCTTACAAAGTTATCAAAAATTCAACAGTTACGCTCACATCTACTCCAACGCAGCGTACCTAATGTTCAAACCGCCACCTCCTAGACCGCGGATGCAATAGAAATCGATGGGTTTGAAAAATCTGAAAGGTTTGTGATCCTTTTTAGACGCTAAGACAAATATAACCAACACAAAGTTTTTAAATAGCATTGTCTTTCTAAGTCATGTTTGACAATGTTCAAACACCACATTATTCTTCAATTCACTCTGTAAATATTTTACAACAAAGGATAGCAAAGACAATGAAAACTGTTGCAAAAAAATACATGAAAATGCCTTTAAAATGGCATTCTCCTTCCCACAAAGGATATCAAGAGACTGAAAACTAATGCACACTAATTACATTTAAATATGTTCAACATTGCATTGTCTTTCTAAGTCATGTTTGGCAATGGTAATACACCACATTGTTCTTTAATATGGGAGTCTCAAAACACCATAATCACTGACCTTTAAGCTGCTGCCATCCAAAAACAGAAAAGCAGAGTAATGATTTTATCTATAGCAAAATACTCATTTGTTGCACATAAGTAATTTACGCCTAAATTACGAGTTTTGCGGTAACAGGGGTGCGGTGCTAGCTTGCAGTTTATTCTCACCGCTCACTTACCTGCAGCGCTTGTATTACGGGTTTTTATCAACCCGGCATTAACAGGCAAGAAGTGAGCAAAAATGAGCTCCACACTGCACTCCAATACCAGCGCTGCTTAAGTGAGTGGTGAGCTGGTTATACGTGCTCGTGCACAATTTCCCCATAGACATCAATGGGGAGAGCCGGTTGAGAAAAAGCAGCGTAAAACTTAGTAAAGCAACCCCATTGATTCCTATGGGGAAACAAATTTTATGTTTACACCTAACACCCTAACATGAATCCCGAGTCTAAACACCCCTAATCTTACACTTATTAACCACTAATCTGCCACCCCCGACATCGCCGACACCTACATTATACTTATTAACCTTCAATCTGCCGCTCCGGACATCGCCGCCACCTACATTATACTTATTAACCCATAATCTGCTGCCCCCAACATCGCTGACACCTACATTATATTTATTAACCCCTAATCTGCCGCCCCCTAACATCGCCGCCACCTACCTACATTTATTAACCCCTAATCTGCCGCCCCGACATCGCCGCCACCTACATTATACTTATTAACCCCTAATTTGCCGCCCCTAACATCGCCGCCACCTACCTACATTTATTAACCCCTAATCTGCCGACCCCAACATCGCCGACACCTACATTATACTTATTAACCCCAAATCTGCCGCTCCGGACATAGCCGTCACCTACATTATACTTATTAACCCCTAATCTGCTGCCCCCAACACCGCTGACACCTACATTATATTTATTATCCCCTAATCTGCTGCCCCTAACATCGTCACCACCTACCTACATTTATTACCCCCTAATCTGCCGTCCCCAACGCTGCCACTATTCTAAATTTATTAACCCCTAAACCTAAGTCTAACCCTAACCATAACACCCCCTAACTTAAATATAATTCAAATAAATCTAAATAAAATTCCTATCATTACCTAAATTATTCCTATTTAAAACTAAATACTTACCTATAAAATAAACCCTAACGGCTAGATTTAGAGTTTTGTCGGTAAGGACCCGCGTATCTAACGCTGGCTTTTTTCTGGCCGCACCTTTAAAATAACTCTGGTATTGAGAGTCCACAGAATGGCTGCGTTAGGCTCCAAAAAAGGAGCGTAGAGCATATTTAACGCAACTTCAACTCTCGATACCAGAGTTGCTTACAGACGCGGCCAGCCTCAAAAACGTGCTCGTGCACGATTCCCCCATTGTTTTGAGCTGAAAAAAAACCTAACACCTGCAAAAAAGCCGCGTTCAGCTCCTAACGCAGCCCCATTGTTTGCTATGGGGAAACACTTCCTACGTCTGCACCTAACACCCTAACATGTACCCCGAGTCTAAACACCCCTAACCTTACACTTATTAACCCCTATTCTGCCGCCCCCGCTATCGCTGACCCCTGTATATATTTTTAACCCCTAATCTGCCGCTCCGTAAACCGCCGCTACTTACATTATCCCTATGTACCCCCTAATCTGCTGCCCCTAACACCGCCGACCCCTATATTATATTTATTAACCCCTAATCTGCCCCCCACAACGTCGCCTCCACCTGCCTACACTTATTAACCCCTAATCTGCCGAGCGGACCGCACCGATATTATTATAAAGTTATTAACCCCTAATCCGCCTCACTAACCCTATAATAAATAGTATTAACCCCTAATCTGCCCTCCCTAACATCGCCGACACCTAACTTCAATTATTAACCCCTAATCTGCCGACTGGAGCTCACCGCTATTCTAATAAATGTATTAACCCCTAAAGCTAAGTCTAACCCTAATACTAACACCCCCCTAAGTTAAATATAATTTAAATCTAATGAAATTAATTAACTCTTCTTAAATAAATTATTCCTATTTAAAGCTAAATACTTACCTGTAAAATAAATCCTAATATAGCTACAATATAAATTATAATTATATTATAGCTATTTTAGGATTAATATTTATTTTACAGGTAACTTTGTATTTATTTTAACCAGGTACAATAGCTATTAAATAGTTAAGAACTATTTAATAGCTAAAATAGTTAAAATAATTACAAATTTACCTGTAAAATAAATCATAACCTAAGTTACAATTAAACCTAACACTACACTATCAATAAATAAATTAAATAAAATACCTATAATTATCTACAATTAAACCTAACACTACACTATCAATAAATTAATTAAATACAATATCTACAAATAACTACAATGAAATAAACTAACTAAAGTACAAAAAATAAAAAAGAACTAAGTTACAAAAAATAAAAAAATATTTACAAACATTAGAAAAATATTACAACAATTTTAAACTAATTACACCTACTCTAAGCCCCCTAATAAAATAACAAAGCCCCCCAAAATAAAAAAATGCCCTACCCTATTCTAAATTACTAAAGTTCAAAGCTCTTTTACCTTACCAGCCCTGAACAGGGCCCTTTGCGGGGCATGCCCCAAGAAGTTCAGCTCTTTTGCCTGTAAAAAAAAACATACAATACCCCCCCCCAACATTACAACCCACCACCCACATACCCCTAATCTAACCCAAACCCCCCTTAAATAAACCTAACACTAAGCCCCTGAAGATCTTCCTACCTTATCTTCACCATACCAGGTTCACCGATCGATCCAGAAGAGCTCCTCCGATGTCCTGATCCAAGCCCAAGCGGGGGGCTGAAGAGGTCCATGATCCGGCTGAAGTCATCATCCAAGCGGGAGCTGAAGAGGTCCATGATCCGGCTGAAGTCTTCATCCAAGCGGGAGCTGAAGAGGTCCATGATCCGGATGAAGTCTTCTATCAACGGCATCTTCAATCTTCTTTCTTCGGGAGCCATCATCTTCCATCCGACGTGGAACATCCTCTTCTCTCGACGCCTACTAGCTGAATGACGGTTCCTTTAAATGACGTCATCCAAGATGGTGTCCCTCGAATTCCGATTGGCTGATAGGATTCTATCAGCCAATCGGAATTAAGGTAGGAATATTCTGATTGGCTGATGGAATCAGCCAATCAGAATCAAGTTCAATCCGATTGGCTGATTCAATCAGCCAATCAGATTGAGCTTGCATTCTATTGGCTATTCCGATAATAGCGGTGCAGTCCGCTCGGCAGATTAGGGGTTAATAAGTGTAGGCAGGTGGAGGCGACGTTGAGGGCGGCAGATTAGGGGTTAATAAATATAATATAGGGGTCGGCGGTGTTAGGGGCAGCAGATTAGGGGTACATAGCTATAATGTAGGTGGCGGCGCTTTGCGGTCGGCAGATTAGGGGTTAATTATTGTAGGTAGCTGGCGGCGACGTTGTGGGGGGCAGGTTAGGGGTTAATAAATATAATACAGGGGTCGGCGGTGTTAGGGGCAGCAGATTAGGGGTACATAAGTATAACGTAGGTGGCGGTCGGCAGATTAGGGGGTTAAAAAAATTTAATCGAGTGGCGGCGATGTGGGGGGACCTCGGTTTAGGGGTACATAGGTAGTTTATGGGTGTTAGTGTACTTTAGAGCACAGTAGTTAAGAGCTTTATGAACCGGCGTTAGCCCAGAAAGCTCTTAACTACTGACTTTTTTTCTGCGGCTGGAGTTTTGTCGTTAGAATTCTAACGCTCACTTCAGACTCTAAATACCGGAGTTAGAAAGATCCCATTGAAAAGATAGATACGCAATTGACGTAAGGGGATCTGCGGTATGGGAAAAGTCGCGGCTGAAAAGTGAGCGTTAGACCCTTTTTGACTGATTCCAAATACCGGCGGTAGCCTAAAACCAGCGTTAGGAGCCTCTAACGCTGGTTTTCACGGCTACCGCCAAACTCCAAATCTAGGCCTAAGATAGCTACAATATAACTAATAGTTACATTGTATCTAGCTTAGGGTTTATTTTTATTTTACAGGCAAGTTTGTATTTATTTTAACTAGGTAGAATAGTTACTAAATAGTTATTAACTATTTACTAACTACCTAGCTAAAACAAATACAAATTTACCTATAAAATTAAACCTAATAATGATGCAAAAATACAGAAAACCTGTCAATAATTTGTCTATGTAATGTGTGGCGTGTAAGTTATTCAATCAATTACTGCAATTATTTACACCTAGGGTTGGTCTTCATGCCTTCCGTGATCAAGAGGTGATCCGTCAATTTCAACTCAATAGGGCTTCTATTGAGAGGCTCTATGTCGAAATCAAGGACTCTCTCGAACCACTGACTGCACGGACTAGGGCAATCCCTGGGATGGTAAAGTTACTATCGGTTCTCTATTTTTTGGCAACTGGATCGTTCCAGGTTGTGATAGGTCTAGGTGTAGGTATGAGCCAGGCAACCTTCTCCCGTCATCTGAAGGTTGTTTTAATGCCTTGCACCAATGCCTAGTCCAAACATGTCCACTTCCCAATACACCTGAGGAGTGGCTTGCTGGGTTGCCAAGAGTATTGGGGGCCATAGATTGCCATGCATATATTGGTGCAGCCTCCCAGGTGAAGAGAGGATCCAGACCGGGACAGGAAGCATAACCACTCGAATATCCAGGTCATCTGTGATGCCAGGTTGAGGATAATGAGCGTCCGCTCTGGATTACCTGGTTCCAACCATGATTCCTTCATCCTGCGGAATTCTGCCATATACGATTGGTTCCAGGAGGGGACAAAATGCCCGAGGGAATCCTCATAGGTAAATATCTCTTTTTACACATATGTATATTATAGATTTGAGTCATTCCTATTGCTAATATCAATGCTCTATTTCTTTTACGTGGGTGATTCTGGATATTCTTGTCTGCCGTGGCTGTTCACACCCGTCAACAACCACAACAGAGTGGAAGAGGTACACTACAACGTGGCCCATATTGCCACACGATTAAGGATTGAGCGCACCTTTGGCGCATTGAAGAGCCTTTTACGATGCTTGGACATCTCCGGCAGGGTCCTTCAGTACGCCCCCCCCAAAAGCCTCTTTGATTTTCCTTATATGCTGTATGTTACACAAGATTGCCATTTAAATCCCTGATATAGATCTGGAGAGCTTGGATGTATGGCGATCATTTAGCTCTTTTAGAGGAAAATGATGCAAGGGGAGTCCAAGCTCGAGCAGTCTATATACAGGCGGTTTTTGGCCAAAAATGTTGTCAGTATTGACAGTGTAACATACAGTATTTTTATTACTGCAATATTATTTTACACTATTTTTTTAATTCCAAAAGATGTTATATTTTGGATATTTTGCAATTATTGTCTTTTAAATATTGACTAAATTATATTTTATTTTACTGTCTTGCTATTGACCAAAAGGTGTTCATTTTGGCTATCTTGCAATTGTTCAATGTAAAGGTTTGTCAAAACAGATCTTTAAATAAAGATCTTAAAACAAAATAAATATTTCGTACACTTGACTCAGTTTTTCATTTTAAAGTCTTTCTATGATTGTCTATATATATATAATATATATATATATATATATATTATATATATATATAATATATTTTACATTTACAAAAAAATGGTAACAAGGTTTTAATCTCTTGTGTTTGGTAATGTTAAAGTGACAGCATAGTCACAGTTAAACCTTCATGAATCAGATAGGGCATGTAATTTGAAGCAACATTCCTATTTAAAATTCTTATATATCCTTCTTTCTTCTCTTTTTATTCTTATTTGAAAGATCAAACTAGGTAGGTTCATCTGATAATATCTAAGTACTTCAAGGTTACCTCTTATCACATTCAATATGTAGCTTTTTGAAACAGGAGAGTGCTTTTCATGTGAGCCTTATAGATAACATTATTCTTACGCACGTTGCTTGTGGCAGACACTAGCACTAATTGGCTAATATGCAAGTCAAAAAATATTAAATTAAATATCATGGAATCAGAGGTCTGTCATGAGATGCTTAGATACAATGTAATAAGAGGTCAAATTTATAATAATCGGAAATTAAACAAAAAATATGTTATTTAAGGATTTATGTGGAAAAAACAACTTTACATTTCACTCATACAACAAAATTTCATTCATTCTGTTGGTATCATTTGTTGAAGGAGCAGCAATGCACTACAGGTTTCCAAATGAATACATGTGTGAGCCAGTGACAGTATATATATATGTGTGTGTGTATATATCTATCTAATCTCTCTCTCTTTATATATAAAGAGAGAGCTTACAAAAAATGGAAGGGGTTAGTTACCTGTGCACCCTTGTTGGATTGAGAGCTTGCATTGTGTGGCTGCTTTAGGGACCCAGGTTTTGGAAGGGACCTTGACCAGGTACCTGGGCTTGTCCCATTTGGTCAAATGTGGTAACTAACCCTTCCATTTTTTATTTTAATATTATTTGAGAGCTTGTACGTGAGTGCTGGACTTTCTCTGTGTTGTTGTATTAATTTTTTAATTTTCCCTATGGGCCTTGTCAGGGCCGGACTTTGACCAAAATAGGCCCCGGTCATTTTAAAGGCAAAGTGGCCCTCCCATACACACAAATACACTCATATGGAGGCACACTACATATATACACACACAATCATATGCACACACACCACAGATACACAACAATTGCACGCAAACTAGATATACCCACACACATACCAACTCTTATATGCATGCACACCACACATACACACATTCATATGCATGCACACCACACATACACACATTCATATTCATGCACACCACACATACACCACATACATACATTCATATGCATGCACACCACACATACACACATTCATATGCATGCACACCACATGCGCACAACACATACACATATTCATATGCATGCACATCCACATATCACCACACACACACATTCATATGCACGCACACTACACATACACACATTCATATGCATGCACACCACATGCGCACAACACATACACATATTCATATGCATGCACACCACACATACACCACACACACACCTTCATATGCACGCACACTACACATACACACACTCATATGCATGCACACCACATACACACACATCACACTCATATGCATGCACACAACACACACTACACATACTCCAAAAACACACACTGATATGCACACCACACACTCATATGCACACACACTACACATACACACACACTCATATGCACGCACATCACACACACAATCATATGCATGCACACCACAAACACACTACACATACTCCACATACACACACTACACATATTACCTTCTGTGAGGGTTTGGTGCCTCACTGCCTTACTGCCTAATTTGGCCCTTTGCAGCAGAATCCTTTCGGAATTGGGCAAAACTCACAACTCCTATCCTGGAGACTGCCCAGCTGCTCTAAATATCCCGCGGCCACTAGAGCCAACAGACAGCTGTCTTTCTACAGGAACCGTCTACCTGCTGTGACTTCGCTGATTCCGTGGCCCACGCTGCTCCTTCCGCTTCCAGCTCCAATCAGTGCGTGTGGCGTGGTATATCACCCACATTAGTTAGGAACCTTCATCTCTCTCACATTTAGATTGCTTCATCACGGCAGCGTACCCGATACCGTGACCTACAGAGGAGTGGGTTTTCTTATCCGGGCAAAGGCAAAGATCAGTGGCAGTGCCTAGGGATACACTCAGGTGGTGAGCTTGAACCACACTCCTTTTTCGTGTGCTCAGCATCACACCTTCCACCGGAAGCCCTTCAATGGTGGGCAGGGCGGGGCTAAGTTAACCTGCGGCCAACAACTGCAACATCATTTAAGAATAAATACAGTTTTTGCAGCAAACACAGTGAAAGCACTTAGTAGGCAGGGCTAAAGTAACTGGCGGCCCACCAGGCATATACCCAGTATATCCTATGGCCAGTCCGGGCCTGTTGAAGATAGAAGACCACTGCCGGAATGAAGATGGAGCACTGCCGGGATAAATTGGAGTGTCGGGTGGGTTTTTAGAATAGGCATAACAGTTTTTTTTTATTTTTGTTAATTTGTTTTTTTCTGTAATTGTATTTTATTCTGTATTGGTAGTTTATTTTATTTAGGTTTGTTTGTTTTTTTAAGGAAAAGTTAGAGTTTTGTTTAAGGTGAGGTTAGGTTTTTTTAGTATACAGCAAGAATCTCAATAGTAGAGATCCCAATAGGGGGCGCGCTAATGGAATGCAAAACAAGCAATATCAATAAGGGGTATCAATGATCTAGATACTCTCACATATGTACACACACAAGTATACGTGTATATACAAACACAGTTATGTATATGTATATTGGTATACAAACACAGGTGTATATAAAATAATAATAAGATGTGGATATATAAGTGGGGGAAACCAAATAGTCAGTTTCTATTAATTAGTATACTAGAAAAAACAAATCAAATCACATCACATATGTGAAATAATCATAATAAACATAAGAAACTTAAAAAATAAAATAGAACCAAAAAGTCTCTCTCAAAGTGATAAAGTCCCAATGTGGATTTCCAAAACCAAGGGATACTGAGAGAAAAATCCGGAAGTGAAGGTCAATGAAGCAGCTCTCTCCTCACATCAAAAACAGAGTGACATCTAAAAAGCAAGAAGGGAGAAAAAGAGAGGCGCTTGTGTGTACCAGTAGAATCAATACAGATAGTAATGTGTATCCACAACAGGGTACTCACATTCTCTTGAAGCACTCATACAGTGCTATCAGGCACGTACTGGGTAATCTTGTGATCCAGCTTTTGGGATACAAAGCACAAGTGTTCCTGTACGCATTGGAAAGTCAGCAAGCTGGGTTGCTGAGATTACCCAGTACGTGCCTGATATCACTGTATGAGTGCTTCAAGAGAATGTGAGTACCCTGTTGTGGATACACATTACTACCTGTATTGATTCTACTGGTACACACAAGCGCCTCTCTTTTTCTCCCTTCTTGCTTTTTAGTTTTTTTTTAGGTATGGTTGTTTTTGTTTTTTTAAGGTAAGGTTAAGTTTTTTTTAGGTAATGTTACTTTTTTTATTTTTAAAGGTACTGTAAGGTTTTTTACTTTCAGATAAGTTCAGTTTTTTGGGGTGGTGAATTAGGGGGTGTTAGGTTAGGGAGGTTAGCTTGATAGGGGATTTAGATGTTAGTGGGTATTTTGTAGTGGGGGTTGTGACGGTTTAGGGGTTAATATCTTTTATATGTCTCTGCACTCACATATGTCTCTTTAAGTTCAGTAAAAAAAAAATGCTTAAAATAAAAAATGGAGTTTAATTTTTGAAGTTTCATGCTTTGCAATGTTTTAATGGGAATCAAGCAACACATTAATTGGTATATTTATCAAAGCGTCAACTGATAATACGCTGGAATCCCACGTCGAATTTAATGTGAGATTGATCTGCTGTAGTTAACAAAGCGTCAAGATTGTCCAATGTTGAAATGTGTGACATAATATATGCTCCCGCAATCTCAATCCAACGCAGATCGATGCATGTGTTATGCAAATGGAAAACTGTGGTATTCCAGCGGAATTCTGATTATTCACCCTCCTAATCGACTCTTTTTGAACGTCTTACAAAGTTATCAAACATTCAACAGTTACGCTCACATCTACTCCAACGCAGTGTACCTAATGTTCAAACCGCCACCTCCTAGGCCGCGGATGCAATAGAAATCAATGGGTTGGAAAAGTCTGAAAGGTTTGTGATCCTTTTTAGATGCTAAGACAAATATAACCAACACAAAGTTTTTAAATAGCATTGTCTTTCTAATTCATGTTTGGCAATGTTAAAACACCACATTATTCCTCAATTCACTCTGTAAATATTTTCCAACAAAGAATAGCAAAGACAATGAAAACTGTTGCAAACAAAATACATGAAAATGTCTTTAAAATTGCATTCTCCTTCCCACAAAGGATAGCAAGAGGCTGAAAACGATTGCACACTAATTACCTTTAAATATGTTCAACATTGCATTCTCTTTCTAAGTCAAGTTTGGCAAAGGTAAAACACTACATTATTCCTCAATTCACTCTGCAATTATTAAGGATAGCAAAGACAATGTTAATATACCACTTTGTTCTTTAATATGGGAGTCTGAAAACACCATAATCACTGACCTTATAAGCCTCCACGATGCTGCCATCCAAAAACAGAAAACCAGAGTAATGATTTTATCTATAGCTAAATACTCATTTGTTGCACATAAGTAATATAGTTAATTGCACAATCAATATCAAGCATACACCTGCATTTACAGCTGGTAAACTCACCTGGAACGTGCTTCCATACACATTTACCTTTTAAACAACAACTTTGTGCTCGTACAATGACTCATTCATGAATAAATGATGTAAACTTGTCATTTTATATACCGTGTGTCACAGAAGTAATTCAGTTAATCCATCATATATATACAATCATATATCAATCGTCCACAGATGATTTTCAGCTGGTTAACTTGTCATGTGGGAGGTGCTTGCATACATTTTCAGCTGGTCAACTTGTTATCTGGGAGGTGCTTCCATATATTTTACCTTTTTAAAAACCACTTTGTGCTCGTATAATGATGCAAAAATACAGAAAACCTGTCATTAATTTGTCTGTTATGTAATGTGTGGCGCTTAAGTTATTCAATCAATTACTGCAATTATTTACGGCTGGAGAACTTGGCACTATAAAAAGGGTTTGAGTATGGGTGAGTAGAGCGCTGGAAGTACAAGGATTCCAAACACCTCACTAAGGGAAAAGATCCTTCTGTCTTTTCAAATGCTGTAATTGGTTATGTGTGGGGAGTGAGGGCGCTAAATATAGCTAAAGGAATCTGGCGAATAAAACAAAAAAATAATTTGTGCAAAAAAATGTGTAAAGTGCTTTCCTACGGTAATTTCAGTAGAATATTTTAAAGTGCAAAGTGCATTTGTGGCAAATATGGTATTGAAATTTCGAATAAATATAGTTTACAAAAATATTTTTTGCAAACATAAAAAATTCTTTTTTTTTTTTACAAAAAGTGTTTTTTTACAAGTTATAATGTACAATGTGTCATCATCAAATGTATAATCTGAGAAATATTTGATAGTGTTGCGCCATTTGCGTATCCTATCTTTTCAATGGGATCTTTCTAACGCCGGTATTTAGAGTTGTGGCTGAAGTGAGCGTTAGAAATCTAACGACAAAACTCCAGCCGCAGAAAAAAAACAGGAGTTAAGAGCTTTCTGGGCTAACGCCGGTTTATAAAGCTCTTAACTACTGTGCTCTAAAGTACACTAACACCCATAAACTACCTATGTACCCCTAAACCGAGGTCCCCCCACATCGCCGCCACTCTATTAAATTTTTTAACCCCTAATCTGCAGCTCCGTACACCCGCCGCCAGCTACGTATCCCTATGTACCCCCTAATCTGCTGCCCCTAATACCGCCGGACTACCTATATTATATTTATTAACCCCTAATCTGCCCCCCCAACGTCGCCGCCACCTACCTACACTTATTAACCCCTAATCTGCAGAGCGGACCGCACCGCTACTATAATAAAGTTATTAACCCCTAATCCGCCTCACTCCCGCCTCAATAACCCTATAATAAATAGTATTAACCCCTAATCTGCCCTCCCTAACATCGCCGACACCTAACTTCAAGCATTAACCCCTAATCTGCCGACCGGAGCTCACCGCTACTCTAATAAATTTTTTAACCCCTAAAGCTTATTCTAACCCTAAACCTAACACCCCCCTAATTTTAATATAATTTTTATCTAACAAAATAAATTATTCCTATTTAAAGCTAAATACTTACCTGTAAAATAAACCCTAATATAGCTACAATATAAATTAAAATTATATTGTAGCTATTTTAGGATTAATATTTATTTTACAGGCAACTTTGTAATTATTTTAACCAGGTACAATAGCTATTAAATAGTTAATAACTATTTAATAGTTACCTAGTTAAAATAATTACAAAATTACCTGTAAAATAAATCCTAACCTAATCCAGATTGAGCTTGCATTCTATTGGCTGATCGGAACAGCCAATAGAATGCGAGCTCAATCTGATTGGCTGATCGGATCAGCCAATCGGATTGAACTTGATTCTGATTGGCTGATTCCATCAGCCAATCAGAATTTTCCTACCTTAATTCCGATTGGCTGATAGAATCCTATCAGCCAATCGGAATTCGAGGGACGCCATCTTGGATGACGTCCCTTAAAGGAACCGTCAATCGTCGGGAAGTCGTCGGTGAAGATGGATGGATCCGCTCTGGAGGTTTGAAGATCAGCAGGTCGTCATCAGATTGAAGAACATAGAAGATGTGGCTTGGATGAAGATGTTTGCCGGTCCGGATGTCCTCTTCTGCCCCCTTGGATCAAGACTTCAGCCGGAGGATGGACGTCACTCTTTAGCCCCCACCTGGGCTTGGATGAAGACATCGGAGGCTCTTCTGGATCGATCGGTGATACCTGGCATGGTGAAGACAAGGTAGGAAGATCTTCAGGGGGGTAGTGTTAGGTTTATTTAACCCCTTAATCACCGGACCATTTTTCAATTTTCTTACCCTTAATGACAATGGCTATTTTTACATTTCTGCGGTGTTTGTGTTTAGCTGTAATTTTCCTCTTACTCATTTACTGTACCCACACATATTATATACCGTTTTTCTCGCCATTAAATGGACTTTCTAAATATACCATTATTTTCATCATGTCTTATAATTTACTACAAAAAAAAAAAAAAATATGAGGAAAAAATGGAAAAAAACACACTTTTTCTAACTTTGACCCCCAAAATCTGTTACACATCTACAATCACCAAAAAACACCCATGCTAAATAGTTTCTAAATTTTGTCCTGAGTTTAGAAATACCCAATGTTTACATGTTCTTAGCTTTTTTTGCAAGTTATAGGGCCATAAATACAAGTAGCACTTCGCTATTTCCAAACCACTTTTTTTCAAAATTAGCGCTAATTACATTGGAACCCTGATATCTGTCAGGAATACCTGAATATCCCTTGACATGTATATATTTTTTGTTAGAAGACAACCCAAAGTATTGATCTAGGCACATTTTGGTATATTTTATGCCACCATTTCACCGCCAAATTGCGAGCAAATAAAAAAAAAAACTTTACATTTTTCACAATTTTAGGTTTCTCACTGAAATTATTTACAAACAGCTTGTGCTATTATGGCACAAATTGTTGTAAAAGCTTCTTTGGGATCCCCTTTGTTCAGAAATAGCAGACATATGGCTTTGGCATTGCTTTTTTGGTAATTAGAAGGCCGCTAAATGCTGCTGCGCACCACACGTAAATTATGCCCAGCAGTGAAGGGGTTAATTAGGTAGGTTGTAGGGAGCTTGCAGGGTTAATTTTAGCTTTAGGGTAGAGATCAGCCTCCCACCTGACACATCCCACCCCCCTGATCCCTCCCAAACAGCTCTCTTCCCTCCCCCACCCCACAAATGTCCCCCGTCATCTTAAGTACTGGCAGAAAGTCTGCCAGTACTAAATAAAAGGAGTTTATTTTTTTTTTATACAAAAAATAAAATATTTTAGCTGTGATGGACTCCTGCCTTAGCCCCAACCTCCATGATCCCCCCCCCAGCTCTCTAACCCCTCTCCCCCTATCTAATTGCGGCCATCTTGGGTACTGGCAGCTGTCTGCCAGTACCCAATTTGCCCCAAAAACAAAAGTGTTTTTTGTTCTTTTGCTTTTTTTTTATGTTTTCTGTAGTGTAGCAGCCCCCCACAATACCCCTATCCCCCTCCCAGATCCTTTTATATTATTTTAAAAAAAAAATCTTTCCCCCCTCTCTTCCCTCCTCATTGGTGTCAGTGTCAGTGCCAGCTAATGCGCGCGCGCACATGCACGTGCACGCGCGTCCCCCGCACGCTCCCGGCACCCGGCGTGCACATTGCACTTCTAGGAACCGGATGCCGGGTAGCGATGGGCCGCCCACCCGCCTCCCTGTTACGCTCCCACCCACCAACGAACCGGCACCATCGCTACCGGTGCAGAGAGGGCCACAGAGTGGCTCTCTCTGCATCGGAGTCTTCTAAAAAGGTATTGCAGGATGCCTCCATATGGAGGCATCACTGCAATACCCTGAGAGCTGCTGGAAGCGATTGCGATCGCTTCCAGCACTCTCTTAGACAACTGACGTACCAGGTACATCCATTGTCATTAACTGCTTGTTAATGCATGACGTACCTGGTACGTCAGTTGTCATTAAGGGGTTAAGGGGGGTTTGGGTTAGATTAGGGGTATGTGGGTGGTGGGTTTTAATGTTGGGGGGTATTGTATGTGGTTTTTTTTACAGGTAAAAGAGCTGAATTCTTTGGGGCATGCTCCACAAAAGGTCCTTTTAAGGACTGGTAAGGTAAAAGAGCTTTGAACTTTTTTAATTTAGAATAGGGTAGGGCATTTTTTTATTTTGGGGGTCTTTGTTATTTTATTAGGGGGCTTAGAGTAGGTGTAATTAGTTTAAAATTGTTGTAATATTTTTCTAATGTTTGTAAATATTTTTTTATTTTTTTGTAACTTATTTTTTTTTTTTTTTGTACTTTAGTTAGTTTATTTAAATGTATTTATTTGTAGGTATTGTATTTAATTAATTTATTGATAGTGTAGTGTTAGGTTTAATTGTAACTTAGGTTAGGATTTATTTTACAGGTAATTTTGTAATTATTTTAACTAGGTAACTATTAAATAGTTATTAACTATTTAATAGCTATTGTACCTGGTTAAAATAATTACAAAGTTGCCTGTAAAATAAATATAAATCCTAAAATAGCTACAATATAATTATTATTTATATTGTAGCTATATTAGGGTTTATTTTACAGGTAAGTATTTAGCTTTAAATAGGAATAATTTATTTAATAATAGTTAATTTATTTCGTTAGATTTAAATTATATTTAAGTTAGGGGGGTGTTTGGGTTAGGGTTAGAATTAGCTTTAGGGGTTAAAAAATGTATTAGAGTAGCGGTGAGCTCCGGTCGGCAGATTAGGGGTTAATGCTTGAAGTTAGGTGTCGGCGATGTTAGGGAGGGCAGATTAGGGGTTAATACTATTTATTATAGGGTTATTAAGGCGGGAGTGAGGCGGATTAGGGGTTAATAACTTTATTATAATAGCGGCGCGGTCCGGTCGGCAGATTAGGGGTTAATAAGTGTAGGCAGGTGGAGGCGACGTTGAGGGGGCAGATTAGGGGTTAATAAATATAATATAGTGGTCGGCGGTGTTAGGGGCAGCAGATTAGGGGTACATAGCTATAATGTAGCTTGCGGTGGTGTACGGAGCGGCAGATTAGGGGTTAATAATAAAATGCAGGGGTCATCGATAGCGGGGGCGGCAGATTAGGGGTTAATAATTGTAAGTTTAGGGATGTTAAGACTCGGGGTTCATGTTAGGGTGTTAGGTGCAGACTTAGGAAGTGTTTCCACATAGGAAACAATGGGGCTGCGTTAGGAGCTGAAAGCTGCTTTTTTGCAGGTGTTAGGTTTTTTTTTCAGCTCAAACAGCCCCATTGTTTTCTATGGGGGAATCGTGCACGAGCACGTCTTTGAAGCTGGCCGCGTCCGTAAGCACCGCTGGTATCGAGAGTTGCAGTGGCGTTAATTATGCTCTACGCTCCCTTTTTTGGAGCCTAACGCAGCCCTTCTGTGAACTCTAAATACCAGCGGTATTTAAAAGGTGCGGGGGAAAAAAAGCACGCGTAGCTAACGCACCCCTTTGGCCGCAGAACTCTAAATCTAGCCGTTAGGCTATTGGCAATATTAAAACTAATTTTATATAACCAATCCTATATAAAATAAAATTAAAAAGATGAAAGTTAGGCTGGAATGTATGATACAAATATTGATACAATAGAAGAGCTTAAAACAAAGTATATGTGAGTGAACGATAAATTCAAACGTTACACATGAGCTACGGGACGTCTCCCCAGAAGTGTTAGAAACAAAGATTACTGACAAATATACAGATATTATTATCAGAATCTTGTATCTGAATTATACATTATTTATTGCACACAGTTCCCAGTATTAAAAATATCGTATTGGTATGGCTCAGTTTTAGTTACTTCATAGAGGTTTTGAACAACAGGAGGTTAAGCCGTATCTGAAGGGCTCAGTGTTAATCACTTAATATAAATTTCTAGCAGCAAAAGATTAAGCCGTATTGAGTAGAGTCCTTCTATTGTACAGGACAAAAGTCTCTATAGTACACCTTGGGTAAGAGTTACCTTGTTTTCTTTACAGTTGTGGTTTCACTCGTAGCTTGTTTGTTCCGATAGTCACTTTCAGCAACACCATATGTGTCTTGGGGGCCTAGTTATCAAGCCGTCAACCTCAAATACGCTGGAATTCCGCAGCGTATTTGTGGCGAGGCTGATACGCCTTAGTTATCAAAGGCTCGAGACCGGCAAAAGTAGAATTTTGTGACATAAGCATCGATCCGCCAGACTCAGTCCGACACAGATCGATTCTTACGTCACTCCAGATGTTCCGCACACAAGTGCGGCACATTCTCACTACTTTTGCTAGTTATCAAAAAACTAGCAGGTACGCTCGGCACTTTTCCGGCCCAGCGTACCTGGTTTTCAAACCGCCACCCCTGGAGGCGGCGGATCCCATAGGAATCAATGGGAGTCTGACCATAGCGAAAGTACAAGTTCGCTGCTGACAGACATCCCATTCATTCCTATGGGAGCTGTCTACACCTAACACCCTAACATGTACCCCGAGTCTAAACACCACTAATCTGTCCCCCCTACACCGCCGCAACTAAATAAAGTTATTACCCCCTAAACCGCCGCTCCCGGAGCCCACCGCAAGCTACTCTATACATATTAACCACTAAACCGCCGCTCCCGGAGCCCACCGCAACTATAATAAATGTATTAACCCCTAAACCGCCGCTCCCTGAACCCGCCGCAACCTATATTAAATGTATTAACCCCTATCCTGCCCCCCCCTACACCGTCGCCACCTATAATAAATTTAATAACCCCTAATCTGCCCCCCCTACACCATCGCCACCTATAATAAATTTATTAACCCCTATCCTGCCCCCCACTACACCGCCGCCACTGTAATAAAATTATTAACCCCTAAACCTAAGTCTAACCCTAACCCTAACGCCCCCCCTAACTTAAATATTAATTAAATAAATCTAAATAAATTAACTCTTATTAACTAAATGAATCCTATTTAAAACTAAATACTTACCTTTAAAATAAACCTTAATATAGCTACAATATAAATAATAATTATATTCTAGCTATCTTAGGATTTCTTTTTATTTTACAGGTACCTTTCAATTTATTTTAACCAGGTACAATAGCTATTAAATAGTTATTAACTATTTAATAGCTTACCTAGCTAAAATAAAGAGAAATGTACCTGTAAAATAAATCCTAACCTAAGTTACAATTACACCTAACACTACACTATACTTTAATAAATTATTCCTATTTAAAAATAAATACTTACCTGTAAATAAACCCTAAGATAGCTACAATATAATTAATAATTATATTATAGCTATCTTAGGATTTATATTTATTTTACAGGTAACTTTGTATTTATTTTAGCTAGTTAGAATAGTTATTAAATAGTTATTAACTATTTAATAACTACCTAGCTAAAAGAAATACAAAATTGCCTGTAAAATAAATCCTAACTTAAGTTACAATTAAACCTAATACTACACTATCATTAAATTAATTAAATAAACTACCTACAAATAACTACAATTAAATACAATTACATAAACTAACTAAAGTACAAAAAATAAAAAAAGCTAAGTTACAAAAAATAAAAAAATAAGTTATAAACATGTTAAAAATATTACGACAATTTTAAGCTACTTACACCTAATCTAAGCCCCCTAATAAAATAACAAACCCCCCCAAAATAAAAAAATGCCCTACCCTATTCTAAATTAAATAAATTTCAAAGCTCTTTTACCTTACCAGCCCTTAAAAGGGCCATTTGTGGGGGCATGCCCCAAAGAAAACAGCTCTTTTGCCTGTAAAAGAAAAATACAACCCCCCCCAACATTAAAACCCACCACCCCACATACCCCTAATCTAACCCAAACCCCCCTTACAAAAACCTAACACTAATCCCCTGAAGATCATCCTACCTTTAGTTGTCTTCACTCAGCCGAGCCACCGATGGAACTGAAGAGGACATCCGGAGCGGAAGAAGTTAATCCTCCAAGCGGCGCTGAAGAAATCTTCCATCCGATGAAGTCATCATCCAGGCGGCGCTGAAGAAAAGTCTTCGATCCGGCCGATGTCATCTTCAAAGAGGCGCTGAAGAGGTCTTCTATCCGGGCGAAGTCATCTTCCAAGCCGGGTCTTGAATCTTCCTTCCGCCGACGCGGAACCACCTTCTTCACCGACGGACTACGACCGAATGATGGCTCCTTTAAGGGACGTCATCCAAGATGGCGTCCCCTCAATTCCGATTGGCTGATAGGATTCTATCAGCCAATCGGAATTAAGGTAGGAAAAATCTGATTGGCTGATGGAATCAGCCAATCAGATTGAGCTCGCATTCTATTGGCTGTTCCGATCAGCCAAATAGAATGCAAGCTCAATCTGATTGGCTGATTGGATCAGCCAATCGGATTGAACTTGAATCTGATTGGCTGATTCCATCAGCCAATCAGAATTTTCCTACCTTAATTCCGATTGGCTGATAGAATCCTATCAGCCAATCGGAATTGAGGGGACGCCATCTTGGATGACGTCCCTTAAAGGAGCCGTCATTCGTCGTAGTCCGTTGGTGAAGAAGGTGGTTCCGCGTCGGCGGAAGGAAGATTCAAGACCCGGCTTGGAAGATGACTTCGCCCGGATAGAAGACCTCTTCAGCGCCTCTTTGAAGATGACATCGGCCGGATCGAAGACTTTTCTTCAGCGGCCGCCTGGATGATGACTTCATCGGATGGAAGATTTTCTTCAGCGCCACTTGGAGGATTAACTTCTTCCGCTCCGGATGTCCTCTTCAGTTCCATCGGTGGCTCGGGCTGAGTGAAGACAACTAAAGGTAGGATGATCTTCAGGGGATTAGTGTTAGGTTTTTGTAAGGGGGTTTGGGTTAGATTAGGGGTATGTGGGTGGTGGGTTTTAATGTTGGGGGGGGTTTGTATTTTTCTTTTACAGGCAAAAGAGCTGTTTTCTTTGGGGCATGCCCCCACAAATGGTCCTTTTAAGGGCTGGTAAGGTAAAAGAGCTTTGAAATTTATTTAATTTAGAATAGGGTAGGGCATTTTTTTATTTTGGGGGGGTTTGTTATTTTATTAGGGGGCTTAGATTAGGTGTAAGTAGCTTAAAATTGTTGTAATATTTTTAACATGTTGTAACTTATTTTTTTATTTTTTGTAACTTAGCTTTTTTTATTTTTTTGTACTTTAGTTAGTTTATGTAATTGTATTTAATTGTAGTTATTTGTAGGTAGTTTATTTAATTAATTTAATGATAGTGTAGTATTAGGTTTAATTGTAACTTAGGTTAGGATTTATTTTACAGGTAATTTTGTATTTCTTTTAGCTAGGTAGTTATTAAATAGTTAATAACTATTTAATAACTATTCTAACTAGCTAAAATAAATACAAAGTTACCTGTAAAATAAATATAAATCCTAAGATAGCTATAATATAATTATTAATTATATTGTAGCTATCTTAGGGTTTATTTTACAGGTAAGTATTTATTTTTAAATAGGAATAATTTATTAAAGTATAGTGTAGTGTTAGGTGTAATTGTAACTTAGGTTAGGATTTATTTAACAGGTACATTTCTCTTTATTTTAGCTAGGTAAGCTATTAAATAGTTAATAACTATTTAATAGCTATTGTACCTAGTTAAAATAAATTGAAAGTTGCCTGTAAAATAAAAATAAATCCTAAGATAGCTAGAATATAATTATTATTTATATTGTAGCTATATTAGGGTTTATTTTAAAGGTAAGTATTTAGTTTTAAATAGGATTCATTTAGTTAATAAGAGTTAATTTATTTAGATTTATTTAATTAATATTTAAGTTAGGGGGGCGTTAGGGTTAGGGTTAGACTTAGGTTTAGGGGTTAATAATTTTATTACAGTGGCGGTGGCGTAGTGGGGGGCAGGATAGGGGTTAATAAATTATTATAGGGGGCGACGGTGTAGGGGAGGCAGATTAGGGGTTAATAAATTTATTATAGGTGGCGACGGTGTAGGGGGGCAGGATAGGGGTTAATAGGTTTAATATAGGTTGCGGCGGGTTCAGGGAGCGGCGGTTTAGGGGTTAAACTATTTATTTAGTTGCGGAGAGGTGCGGGATCAGCAGGATAGGGGTTAATAACTTTATAATAGAGGGCGACGGTGTAGGGGGGGCAGGATAGGGGTTACTAGGTATACTGTAGGTGGCAGCGGTGTCCGGGAGCGGCGGTTTAGGGGTTAATACATTTATAAGAGTTGCGGGCGGGTCTAGGAGCGGCGGTTTAGGGGTTAGTAACTTTATTGAGTTGCGGGGGGCTCCGGGGGCGCCGGTATAGGGGGTAGAACAGTGTTGTTTAGTGTGAGTGCTTAGTGACAGGCTAGCAATAAAGCTGGGAAAAAGCCGAAGGGCAGCGAGATCGGATGAGTGATAACTGTCACAGTCCGCTGCTCATCGCCCCGCGGCTTTTTGACAGCTTTATTTGATAACTTAGGCGTATTTTTTCAGGTCCGCGGCGGCGATGTGAGGCGAGCTTAGGCGGGCGTATTGGGCCGGCGAAGCCAGAAAAGTAGACGGCTTGATAACTACCCCCCTTGGCATCTGACGTCACCCTCTCTAGTCAGAGGTCAAGTTCCGGAGATTTTTACCTTGTTTGTTTAAACAGTTTCTTATTCACCAAATGGCACATCGGAAAAGTCCTGCACTTAGTGCTATGCACGCAGGTGTGGGATAACTTTAGCAGCCAAGTATAAGGCAGTAGTGGTGCGTGGAGATAGATGGATAAACAGATAACCTGGGTTATATAGCCACAATCTTATTCTTAGATTTGCAAAGATGATGATCCCTCACTTTGAAGTTTGCAGACAAGTCACACAGCTCGACGCGTTTCGCTCTATACAGAGCTTTATCAAGATGCTTGTGACTTGTGATTTTTAGACTTTTAAATGTGATGCCAGATTCTGATTGGTAATTTTCAATTCTGATTAAAGGTGGATTTGTAGGTAACTCATACCGGTGTCTATGCTATTTCAGGAAATAGCATAGACACCGGTATGAGTTACCTACAAATCCAGCTTTAATCAGAATTGAAAATTACCAATCAGAATCTGGGGAGACGTCCCGTAGCTCATGTGTAACGTTTGAATTTATCGTTGACTCACATATACTTTGTTTTAAGCTCTTCTATAAGATTTTAATAAATTGTATCAATATTTTTATCATACATTCCAGCCTAACTTTCATCTTTTTAATTTTATTTTATATAGGATTGGTTATATAAAATTAGTTTTAATATTGCCAATAGCCTAAGTTTTTTTGTGAATATTCACACAATACCTTTTATTTATGAGAACCAATATACGCGATCACCTATTATTTTTGTTATCACTATATCAACACTATCAAATATTTCTCAGATTATAAATTTTATGATGACACATTGTACATTATAACTTGTAAAAAAACACTTTTTGTAAAAAAAAAAAAAAAAAGAATATTTTTTTTTTTTTTTTAAGTTTGCAAAAAATATTTTTGTAAACTATATTTATTCGAAATTTCAATACCATATTCGCCACAAATGCACTTTGCACTTTAAAATATTCTCTTGAAATTACCGTAGGAAAGCACCTTACACATTTTTTTGCACAAATAATTTTTTTGTTTTATTCGCCAGATTCCTTTAGCTATATTTAGCGCCCTCACTCTCCACACATAACCCACTATAAAAAGGGGTTTCATTTGACACTTCATTTCATTATTCTTTTGCAATGGATATAATTAACATAGTACAGTTTGTCCTGTTTCTACAGAGACACAGAGGAAGATGGGTGATGATAGCTGCGGAGCATCAAAGAAGACGCCAGCGGGTGCCGAGGGTTTTCCTGCCTAGGGTTGGTCTTCATGCCTTCAGTGATCGAGAGGTTATCCGTCAATTTCGACTCAATAGGGCTTCTATTGAGAGGTTCTATGTCGAAATCAAGGACTCTCTCGAACCACTGACTGCAAGGACTAGGGCAATCCCTGGAATGTAAAGTTACTATCGGTCCTCTATTTTTTGGCAACTGTATCGTTCCAGGTTGTGACAGGTCTAGGCGTAGGTATGAGCCAGGCAACCTTCTCCCGTCATCTGAAGGTTGTCCTTAATGCCTTGCACCAATGCCTAGTCCAACATGTCCACTTCCCCAATACACCTGAGGAGTGGCATGCTGTCAAGCTCCAGTTTCATCATCTTGCTGGGTTGCCAAGAGTATTGGGGGCCATAGATTGCACGCATATATTGGTGCAGCCTCCCAGGGGAAGAGAGGATCCATACTGGGACAGTAAGCATAACCACTCGAATATCCAGGTCATCTGTGATGCCAGGTTGAGGATAATGAGCGTCCGCTCTGGATTACCTGGTTCCAACCATGATTCCTTTGTCCTCCAGAATTCTGCCATATACGATCGGTTCCAGGAGGGACGAATGCCAGAGGGAATCCTCATAGGTAAATATCTCTTATATTTTTACACATATGTATATTATAGATTTTAGTAATTCTGATTGCTAATATCAATGCTTTATTTCTTTTTTTTACGCCCGTCAACAACCCCAACAGAGTGGAAGAGGTGCACTACAACGTGGCCCACATCGCCATATGATTGGCGATTGAGCGCACCTTTGGCGCACTGAAGAGCCGTTTACGATGCTTGGACATCTCCGGCAGGGTTCTTCAGTACTCCCCCCCAAAAGTCTCTTTGATTTTCCTTATATGCTGTATGTTACACAACATTGCCATTACAATCCTTGATATAGATCCGGAGAGCTTGGATGTCCCCGAGTATGGCGATCATTTAGCTCTTTTAGAGGAGTCCAAGCCTGAGCAGACTATATACAGGCGGTTTTTGGCCAATAATGTTGTCAGTATTGACAGTTTAACATACAGTATTTTTATTTCTGCAATATTATTTTACACTATTGGTTTAATTCCAAAAGATGTTATATTTTGGATATTTTGCAATTATTGTCTTTTAAATATTGACTAAATTATATTTTATTTTACTGTCTTGCTATTGACCAAAAGTTGTTCATTTTGGCTATCTTGCAATTGATCAATGTAAAGGTTTGTCAAAACAGATCTTTAAAGGGACAGTCAACAGCAGAATTTTTGTTGTTTTAAAAGATAGATAATCCCTTAATTACCAATTCCCCAGTATTGCATAACCAACACAGTTATAATTATACATGTTTTACCTCTGTAATTACCTTGTATCTAAGCCTCAGCAGACTGCCCCCTTATTTCAGTTATTTTGACAGACTTGCATTTTAGCCAATCGGAGCTGTCTCCATGGTAAATTCACGTGCATGAGCTAAATGTTATCTATATGAAACACGTGAACTAATGCCCTCTAGTGGTGAAAAACTATCAAAATGCATTTAGATTAGAGGCGGCCTTCAAGGTCTAAGAAATTAGCATATAAACCTCCTAGGTTTAGCTTTCAACTAAGAATACCAAGAGAACAAAGCAAAATTGGTGATAAAAGTAAATTGGAAAGTTGTAAATTACATGCCCTATTTGAAACATGAAAGTTTTTTTTGGACTTGACTGTCCCTTTAAATAAAGATCTTAAAATAAAATAAAAATTGTGTACACTGGACTCTGTTTTTCATTTTAAAGTATTTCTATGATTGTCAATATATATATATTTTTTACATTTACAAAAAATTGGTAACAAGGTTTTAATCTCTCATGTTTGGTAATGTTAAAGTGACAGCATAGTCACAGTTAAACCTTCATGAATCAGATAGGGCATGTAATTTGAAGCAACATTCCTATTTAAAATTCTTATATATACTTCTTTCTTCTCTTTTTATTCTTATTTTAAAGATCAAACTAGGTAGGCTCATCTGATAATATCTAAGTACTTCAAGGTTACCTCTTATCACATTCAATATGTAGCTTTTCGAAACAGGTGAGTGCTTTTTCATGTGAGCCTTATAGATAACATTATTCTCAGGCATGTTGCTTGTGGCAGATATGCAAGTCAAAAAATATTAAATGAAATTTCATGGAATCAGAGGGCTGTCATGAGACGCTTAGATACAATGCAATAAGAGGTCAAATTTATAATAATCGTAAATTAAACAAAAAATATGTTATTTAAGGATTTATGTAGAAAAAACAACTTTACATTTCACTCATACAACAAAATTTGATTCATTCGGTTGGTATCATTCTGTTGGTATCACAGGTTTCCAACTTAATACATGTGTGAGCCAATGACAATATAAATATATATATATATATATATATATATATATATATGTGTGTGTGTCTCTCTCTCTCTCTCTCTCTCTATATATATATATATATATATATATATATATATATATATATATATATATATATAACACAGAGAGAAAATCAAACACTCACAAGCTCTCAGCTAAGATTAAAAGCAAAAATGGAAGGGTTAGTTACCTGTGCACCCTTCACCTGTTCCGAGATTGTTGGATTGAGAGCTTGCATTGTGTGGCTGCTTTAGGGACCTAGGTTTTGGAAGGAACCTTGACCAGGTACCTGGGCTTGTTCCATTTGGCCAAATGAGGTAACTAACCCTTCCATTTTTTATTTTAATATTTGTTCTGTCTATTATATGCTTATTATGTTGATGACATCTGGTGGTTTCATGTTGCAATTACAGCTTGGTTCCTCTCAAGAATGAAACAGGAAGTGTTTATAAAGTTTGTTAATAAAAAGTTTTACTTTCAGTTTCTCAGCAGCCATCTTAGCTTCAAGAAGCATGGAAATCAGCTCTTCATATTTGCCTATAAATATACATATGCCTGTAAGTTATTTGTTGTTTGCTAATAGTTCATTGTGCATTTGAATTGCATTGCTATTTGCTGTAAGGTTTAAATGTAAGCTCTCTGTGTTAGAAACATGTATTATTGTATGTATTGCAAGCACCATGTGTAACTACATATTGTAATTTCAACTTTTCTTATTGTATTGCAGTTTTACAAAATAACTATTCAGAAGTAAAATCAGTTTGGAATAAACACAAAGCTATTTCTGTCTGGTTTGTTAACTAGCTGTCTAGCTATCAGTTAGTGAGGACAGTACAGTAAAAAGGCATGCTATATCAAGGGAAGATACAGAGCTGTATTGTTCAGTAAAAAGGCATGCTATTGTAAAGTGAGAAGAAATAACAAGCAAGATACAAAGGCTGCATTTTAAAGTAAAAAAAATCACTAAATAAGCAAACATACAAGACCTGCAATTTAAAGTGAAAGGCAGTAAAAATAATTTGCACAAGAACTGCATTTAAAATATTGCTTAACCTGATCACTATGAACCAAGATAAGAGTGTTGATATGACGCAGCAAACTTTAGAGACCAGATCCTATGCCTCTGACTCTAAATATTCAATGCGCTCCTGCAGATCATCAGCCAGTTCTGCAGGACTCAGAGCCCATGCTAAAGCGCAAGCAGCCCAGGCACAAGTTTCCTATGCTAAAAAAGAAGCAGACATGATAAAGCAGAAAGCAGCACTAGAAGCAGAGGCAGCTAGGCGCAAAACAGATATGGAAGCAGAGGCAGCTAGGCGCAAAACAGAGACAGCAAGATGTGAAGCTGAAACAGCGCAACACAAGGCAGATTTAGAAGCTAATATGCATGTGCTAAAGATTCAAAGGGCAGCAGTTGAAGCATCTGCAGAAGCAGCAGTCTATGAAGCAGCAGCTGAACTTGAAGAGGAACCACTTCAAGATTTTGAAGAAATAACTACCCATGATTCAGTACAAAGGACTCGTGAGTATGTACAGAACCATGCTCTGGACCAAGATAAAACAGAGCATGCTCCTATCCAAACTATGTCCAGCATAATACCACAGTTTCCTGACTCAACATATTTACAGTCTACTCCAAGTATTCCTGACTTGCACCCTCCTTCCCAGACTGACACTGCAAATGTCTCAACACCAAGGGTGCGCTTTCAAGAAAGCAGAGGCTACGCTGATCCACAACATCCATCACAGTATATGGACTCTCACATATCCCCTCTCAGAAATAGCACATTAGGAACTTCAGAGACTACTGACCTAGCAAAGCACCTGATTCGTCGAGAGTTAGTGAGTACAGGGCTACTAACATTTGATGATCGACCAGAGAACTACTGGGCATGGAACACATCATTCCAAGGTGTCACCAGAGATCTTAATCTTACAGCCAGAGAAGAGCTAGATCTTTTGACTAAGTGGCTTGGACCAGAGTCATCTCAACAGGCTAAGAGAATCAGGCCAGTGCATGTTCATAACCCAGTTGATGGAGTTAAAGTGGTATGGCAGAGACTAGAAGAATGTTATGGCAGCCCTGAAGCTATTGAGAATGCACTGTTAAAGAAGTTAGAAAACTTCCCCAAAATCTCAAACAAAGACAACATAAAGTTAAGAGAACTTGGTGACATGTTGTTGGAGGTGAATGCAGCTAAGACAGGAGGCTTTTTGCCAGGACTGGCATACCTAGACACAGCTCGTGGCATCAAAACAATTATTGAAAAACTGCCATATAGCCTGCAAGAAAAGTGGATTTTTCAAGGTTCCAAGTACAAAGAAGACCATCATGTCTCCTTTCCACCATTCAGT
Source organism: Bombina bombina (assembly GCF_027579735.1). Taxonomy (NCBI): domain Eukaryota; kingdom Metazoa; phylum Chordata; class Amphibia; order Anura; family Bombinatoridae; genus Bombina; species Bombina bombina. The sequence goes on from NC_069503.1 coordinate 680,580,392, forward strand.
TTCTTCACCAGAAAGCAAGGACTAGAAATGATCCAAGCTTCATATTCTCAACATGCAGCAACCAAGTTCCAGCAAATACAGAGAAGACAGGAACAAGGTATAGTAACAGACCGAAAGTGTCAGTAAGAAAGACAGAAGTGTCAGCTACTAATGCAACTCCACAAGTGAACAGCCGTGCAAGGAAATCCATGGAACCAGACAGTCCATGTCCAATTCATAATAAACCACACCCACTGTCAAAGTGTCGTGGGTTCAGAAGCAAGCACATTGATGAACGTAAAGCTTACCTGAAAGAGAATTCTATCTGCTTTAGATGTTGTGCATCCACTAGACACATTGCCAAAGACTGCAAAAATAACGTAAGATGCAGAGAATGCAACAGTGACCAGCATACTTCAGCTTTGCATCCAGGTCCAGCTCCCTGGGCAAATAGAGACTCCTTTACCAAAGGGAGAGCAAGGCGGGGAGCAAGAGGAAGCTACTCCACCCACTATTGTATCCAAGTGTACAGAGGTATGCGGGAAAGGGACAAGGCCCAGATCATGTTCCAAGATTTGTTTAGTGACTGTATATCCCTCTAACAAACCTGACTGTTCTGTAAAAATGTATGCAGTGTTAGATGATCAAAGTAACCGTTCTTTAGCCAAATCAGAGTTTTTTGATGTGTTTAACATTAGTGGTGAAACATTTTCCTACACTCTAAGAACATGCTCAGGCATTACAGAGAACACAGGGCATAGGGTATCCAAGTTCACTGTTCAGTCTATGGATGGAAAAACACACATAAAACTCCCCACACTCATTGAATGTGACATGATACCTGATGACAGGTCAGAAATTCCAACACCTGAGATTACACAGCATTTCCCTCATCTGAAATCCTTAACAGACAAGATCCCAGCACTTGACCCTAACGCACAAATACTTCTCTTGTTTGGAAGAGACATTCTGAAGGTGCACAAAGTATGTGAGCAGATTAATGGGCCTCATAATAGTCCTTATGCACAACATTTAGATTTAGGTTGGGTCATAGTTGGGGAAGTATGCTTAGGAGAAGCTCATAGACCAGCAGATTTGAACTCTTTCAAGACAAATGTGCTGCCTAGTGGATGCACTTCTCTGTTCAGCCCATGCACTAGCTATATACAGGTAAAAGAGACTTTTGATGCTTGTAAACAACAGTCATACACCCCCTCATTGTGTTATTTAGGAACTGCAACTCACAATTTGGGCAGTTTAGATGATAATGTGTTTGTTACTACTCCAAACGATGACAAACCTGCTATGTCTATTCAAGATGGTATGTTCCTTGATGTAGTAGAAAAAGAGATGTTTATTGATGAAGCAAATTACTGGGTAGCACCCCTACCATTTCGCTCACCTCGTCTTAGACTACCAAACAACTTAGAGCAAGCCCAGAAAAGACTCCTTGCTCTACAGCGTTTCTTTGTGAAAAAACCTGAAATGAAGGAACATTTTGTTAACTTTATGCAAAAGATCTTTGACCATGACCAAGCAGAACCTACCCCACCATTGGAACCAGGTGAGGAGTGTTGGTACCTACCAATCTTTGGTGTCTATCACCCTCAGAAGCCAGGACAGATCAGAGTAGTTTTTGATTCAAGTGCTCAGTTTGAAGGCATCTCACTGAATGACACACTCCTCAGTGGGCCTGATTTAAATAATACACTACTAGGTGTCCTTTTATGTTTCCACAAAGAGCAAGTTGCAATTACCACTGATGTACAACAAATGTTTTACTGTTTCATGGTTAGAGAATATCACCGTAACTATTTGAGATTTCTTTGGTTTCGTGACAATGACCTTAACAAAGAAATTACAGAGTTCAGGATGAAGGTACATGTCTTTGGGAACAGCCCTTCCCCAGCCATAGCCATTTATGGTCTAAGACAAATAGCAAAGCAAGGAAAGAGTGAGTATGGTGAAGATGTAGAACAGTTTATCTTGAGGAATTTCTATGTAGATGATGGACTCGCATCTGTGCCTACTGAAGCTGAAGCAGTCAGTCTCCTGCAGAGAGCTAAGGACATGCTCACAGGATCAAATCTCAAGCTACACAAAGTGGCATCCAACAGAAGTCCAGTAATGGAAGCATTTCCTGCAGATGACAGAGCTAAAGATCTAAAGGACCTTGTTTTAGGTGTCGATCCTCTACCCCTCCAAAGGAGCTTAGCAGTAAGTTGGAACTTACAGACAGACAGTTTCACTTTTCAAGTGTCCAAAGAGGTAAAACCTTTCACACAGAGAGGTATCCTGGCTACAGTAAACAGTCTTTATGACCCACTTGGGTTTGCATCTCCAATCACTATGCAAGGTAAATCTTTAGTCAGAGAACTCTCAACAGACCAATGTGATTGGGATTCCCCACTCTCACCAGATAGAGAAGATCAATGGAGAGCATGGACAGAAGACTTGATCCATCTTGAAGATCTCAGTATTCCTAGACCCTATGTGCCGGTGTCACTATCGTCCACAGTGAGAAAGGAGGTATGTGTTTTTTCTGATGCTTCTACTGTAGCGATAGCAGCTGTGGCATATCTCAGAGTCATAGACAGCAGTGGTCAATGTCATGTAGGCTTTATTATGGGCAAATCTAAACTAGCTCCAAGACCAGCCCATACAGTGCCACGTCTAGAATTATGTGCAGCTGTTTTGTCAGTTGAGCTAGCTGAACTTATTACTGAAGAAATGGACATTGAACTTTATGCAGTTAAATATTACACTGACAGCAAAATTGTGTTAGGTTATATTCACAATACTTGTAGGAGATTTCATGTATATGTCTCAAACAGAATAATTCGTATTAGAAAATCTACTAATCCAGATCAGTGGCATTATATTAACACCAGTCAGAATCCAGCAGATCATGGTACTAGACCAATTCAAGCAGCTCACCTAAAACATACCAACTGGTTCTCAGGCCCAGATTTCTTACATCAGGTAGATACTAGTGATCAATCTGAAGCTAAAGTATTTGACCTTATTGAACCAGATTCTGACAGTGAGATCCGACCTGAAGTGACAGCTTTAAGAACTGAAGTGTATGAATGCCAGCTAGACTCACATAGATTTCTTAGATTCTCAAAGTGGAAGTCTCTTGTGAGAGGTATAGTAACACTAATTCACATTGCCAAGTCATTTTCCAGCAGCACTCAAGAGGAGTCATGTACAGGCTGGCATTGCTGCAAAGGGTTATGCCATTCATTAGATTTCTTGCAAGCTGAAACAGTGACTATCAAATGTATCCAAACATGGAAATATAGAAAATGGAAAGAGAAACAAAACGTTCAAGAAGGAGATCTTGTATTGTTGAAAGACTCTCAAGTAAAGCGCAATGGATGGACAATGAGTCTTATTGTAAAAGCCATTCCTAGTGGTGATGGTAGAGGTCAAAATCATTAAACAAGGGACTGCTAAAGTATACCTTAGACCTGTGTCATATTTGATTGTTCTTTTTCAAAGTAAAGAGTTATCTGGTTGAATTTAATAATAATTTATAGATCATGTAATAGTGGTATATGTTTATACCAGGCGGGGAGTGTTTTGTTTATTATATGCTTATTATGTTGATGACATCTGGTGGTTTCATGTTGCAATTACAGCTTGGTTCCTCTCAAGAATGAAACAGGAAGTGTTAATAAAGTTTGTTAATAAAAAGTTTTACTTTCAGTTTCTCAGCAACCATCTTAGCTTCAAGAAGCATGGAAATCAGCTCTTCATATTTGCCTCTAAATATACATATGCCTGTAAGTTTTTTATTGTTTGCTAATAGTTCATTGTGCATTTGAATTGCATTGCTATTTGCTGTAAGGTTTAAATGTAAGCTCTCTGTGTTAGAAACATGTATTATTGTATGTATTGCAAGCACCACGTGTAACTACATATTGTAATTTCAACTTTTCTTATTGTATTGCAGTTTTACAAAATAACTATTCAGAAGTAAAATCTGTTTGGAATAAACACAAAGCTATTTCTGTCTGGTTTGTTAACTAGCTGTCTAGCTATCAGTTAGTGAGGACAGTACAATATTATTTGAGAGCTTGTAAGTGAGTGCTGGACTTTCTCTGTGTGTTGTATTAATTAGTTTTTTTAATTTTCCCTATGGGCCTTGCCAGGGCCGGACTGGGACCAAAAATAGGCACAGGCATTTTAAGGCAAAGTGGCCCTCCCATACACACAAATACACTCATATGGAGGCACACTACATATTTACACACACAATCATATGCACACACACTACAGATACACAACAATGCACACAAACTACATATACCCACAACACACATACCAACACTTATATGCATGCACACCATACATACACACATTCATATGCATGCACATATTTATTTTATTTTTGGTAATTTGTTTTTTTCCTGTAATTGTAGTTTTTTTTTCTGTAATTTTTCTGTAATGTTAGGTTATTTTATTTTTCAGATAATGTTAGGTTGTTTTTTTTTAAGGTAAAGCTAGTTTTTTTTTTAGGTAAGGTTAAGTTTTTTTTTTTAGGTAATGTTACGTTTTTTATTTTTAAAGGTACTGTAAGGTTTTTTTACTTTCAGTAAAAAAGTTTAGTTTTTTGGGGTGGTGAATTAGGGGGTGTTAGGTTAGGGAGGTTAGCTTGTTAGGGGATTTAGATGTTTGTGGGTATTTTGTAGTGGGGGTTGTGACGGTTTAGGGGTTAATAGAGTAGTGTCGTATTTTGCAACGTGGTGTGGCAGTTAGGGGTAATTAGGGCAGAGGAGACTTTGTGGGGGGCTATAAGTGGGTTGAGGGGTAATACAGAAGTGGGGTATTTTGCAATGTGGTGGTGTGGTGGCTTAGGAGTTAATAGTGTAGAGGGGTAGTTTGCAATGGGGGTTGTGGTAATTTAGGGCTTTATAGTGTAGAGGGGTAGTTTGCTATATGGGGGTGTATCCGTTTAGGGGTTAATAGAGTAGTTTAGAGCAACTATTTCCTCCGGCCAAACTCTTTACCTTTCAGGTAGCATTAGAAGTTTGAGCGTAAAATATGATTTTGTTCAAGCAATCGCATTTACTTTCAACTTGTAATACGAGCGGACATTGCCACTATCTCACGGTCGCTTTTATGTTCCTTGCGCTAACGATAGCACTCCACCTGAAGTCTGTCCCTTGATAGGCCCAATATGTTTCCCTGTATTATTTCCAATGTTTTTTTTAATACCCTTTTCTTCTTTTATTCCCATTTGTTATGTTGAGTTCTCTGTATCTCTACTTTGTTTTACTAGTACTACATTTTTTTCCTTTCTTCCTCCAGTGGTAAATATAATAATCTTCCTTTATCTTCTATTTGTAGTATTTCTTATTTTTTCCTTTTAGTTGTTGTTTTTATTTTCTTTAAGTCCATTAAGTTTCTCATAGTTTTTAGCTGTTATAACTATATTTATTATTATAAATTTATAAAGAGCTGCCAAATCCCGTAATGCTGGGTACATGAGCAGGGGGTAACACATGAACACTGACTATAAAAACAAATATATGTGTACAATAAAATGTATGTGTTTATGTCATGATTCACCTGTACCTGTAAGAGATCAGTGGGAGTGTACTTACCTCAAGCTATGCTATTTAGCAAACACCTGAACAGTTCAGCACTGCTTGAGTATTGAAGTCAATCCTATGCTTGTTTAACCAGGACAAGCAATCCTCCCTTCACAGGTTTACACTATTCCTAAAGGATTTCAAGCCTACTGTTCCTATACAGATTCTACGTATTACCATAAGGAGGATTTCTAGCTTCTTGTAAGACTTTGGACCTCCTACATTCCTTTGCTGCAATCCAAACATTCCCTGATATATTCCTCCTCTTACTTCCACTCTTATGGAAGGTTAAAGGGAGAGTCAAGTCCAAAAAAAACTTTTATGATTTAAATAGGGCATGCAATTTTAAACAACTTCCCAATTTACTTTTATCACCAATTTTGCTTTGTTCTCTTGGTATTCTTAGTTGAAAGCTAAACCTAGGAGGTTCATATGCTAATATCTTAGACCTTGAAGACTGCCTCTAATCTGAATACATTTTGACCACTAGAGGGCATTAGTTCACATGTTTCACGTAAAGTGACCTAGGAGTGAGCACTGACTGGCTAAACTGCATGTCTGTCAAAATAACTGAAATAAGGGGCAGTCAGCAGAGGCTTAGATACAAGATAATTACAGAGGTAAAACGTGTATTATTATAACTGTGTTGGATATGCAAAACTGGGGAATGGGTAATAAAAGGATTATCTTTCTTTTTAAACAACAAAAATTCTGGTGTTGACTGTCCGTTTAAAACCTTTTTTCAATCGTAATCTGTTGACTTTGAATACTGAAACGTTCCAAGAGAAATTATATTGCTACTGACCACCAGAGGGAGCTTGTGCTCTTGCTCTTATATTAAAGCAGCTACACATAAAATAGCTGCTGTAGGTTTTTTCAGTACATATTACCATTTACATACAAACTATATACAAGTCAAATTCTTGCAGTTGTGGTTCACTTTAAATTTCTTTAAAAAATAGTGCTGACAGTTCCTTATTATCTCCTTCCCTTTTATTTTCCTTTCCTTACACTTTCACATCCTTACAGTTTCTCACCCATTTTTGTTAACAAACTTACGGCTAGATTATGAGTTGTGCGTTAGGGTACAAAAGCAGCGTTAAGAGGTACCAACGCTGCTTTTTTACACCCGCTGGTATTACGAGTCTTGAAGGTTTAGGGTCACCGCACACTTCTTTGGCCTTACTGCAAAACGACTTAAGTAAACATCGTAAAGTTTTTTTTCTATGGGACTTCCATAGCGCCGGTATTACGAGTCTGCCCTGGGAGGCCAAAAAGTGAGCGGTACACCCTACCCTGTCAAGATCCGTAACGCATTTAAAAGTCAGTAGTTATGAGTTTTATGGTACAACGCCGTAGCATAAAACTCATAACTAAAGTGCTAAAAAGTACACTAACACCCATAAACTACCTATTAACCCCTAAACCGAGGCCCTCCTGCATCACAAAGACTATAATAAAAAAATGTAACCCCTAATCTGCCGCTCCGGACACCGCCGCCACCTACATTATATTTATTAACCCCTAATCTGCCGCCCCCAATGTCGCCGCAACCTACCTACATTTATTAACCCCTAATCTGCTGCCCCCAACGTCGCCGCCACTATATTAAAGTTATTAACCCCTAAACCTAAGCCTAACCCTAACCCCCTAACTTAAATATAATTACAATAAATCAAAATAAATATTACTATCATTAACTAAATTATTCCTATTTAAAACTAAATACCTATAAAATAAACCCTAAGCTAGCTACAATATAAATAATAATTACATTGTAGTTAGCTTAGGGTTTATTTGTATTTTACAGGCAAGTGTGTATTTATTTTAACTAGGTTGAATAGTTATTAAATAGCTATTAACTATTTAATAATTACCTAGCTAAAATAAATACAAAAGTACCTGTAAAATAAAACCTAACCTAAGTTACACTAACACCTAACACTACACTATAATTAAATAAATTAACTAAATTAAATACAATTACCTAAATTAAATTAAATTAGCTAAAGTACAAAAAAAACAAAACACTAACTTACAGAAAATAATAAACAAATTACAGATATTTAAACTAATTACACCTAATCTAATAGCCCTATTAAAATAAAAAAGCCCCCCCCCAAATTAAAAAAAAACCCTAGCCTAAAATAAACTACCAATAGCCCTTAAAAGGGCCTTTTGCGGGGCATTGCCCCAAAGTAATCAGCTCTTTTACCTGTAAAAAAAAATACAAACAACCCCCCCAACAGTAAAACCCACCACCCACACAACCAACCCCCCAAATAAAATACTATCTAAAAAAACCTAAGCTCCCCATTGCCCTGAAAATGGCATTTGGATGGGCATTGCCCTTAAAAGGGCAGTTAGCTCTTTTGCAGGCCCAAAGTCCCTTACCTAAAAATAAAACCCACCCAATACACCCTTAAAAAAACCTAACACTAACCCCCTGAAGATTGACTTACCAGGAGACGTGTTCATCCAAGCCAGGCCGAAGTCCTCAACAAAGCCGGGAGAAGTCTTCATCCAAGCAGGGCAAAGTGGTCCTCCAGACGGGCAGAAGTCTTCATCCAGACGGTATCTTCTATCTTCATCCATTCGGTGCGTAGCGGGTCCATCTTCAAGACATCTGACGCGGAGCATCCTCTTCATCTGACGACTAAAGCTGAATGAAGGTACCTTTAAGTGACGTCATCCAAAATGGCGTCCCTTAGATTCCGATTGGCTGATAGAATTATATCAGCCAATCGGAAATAAGGTAGAAAAAATCCTATTGGCTGATGCAATCAGCCAATAGGATTGAACTTCAATCCTATTGGCTGATCCAATCAGCCAATAGGATTGAGCTCGCATTCTATTGGCTGTTCCAATCAGCCAATAGGACTGAGCTTGCATTCTATTGGTTGTTCCAATAAGCCAATAGAATGCGAGCTCAATCCTATTGGCTGATTGCATCAGCCAGTAGGATTTTTTCTACCTTAATTCCGATTGGCTAATATAATTCTATCAGCCAATCGGAATCTAAGTGACGCCATCTTGGATGACGTCACTTAAAGGTACCTTCATTCAGCTTTAGTTGTCAGATGAAGAGGATGCTCCGTGTCGGATGTCTTGAAGATGGACACGCTCCGTGCCGGATGGATGAAGATAGAAGATGCCGTCTGGATGAAGACTTCTGCCCGTCTGGAGGACCACTTCACTCGGCTTGGATAAAGACTTCTCCTGGCTTCGTTGAGGGCTTCGGCCCGGCTTGGATTAAGACGTCTCCCAGTAAGTCGATCTTCAGGGGGTTAGTGTTAGTTTTTTTTAAGTGTGTTTTGGGTGGGTTTTATTTTTAGGTTAGGGACGTTGGGCCTGCAAAAGAGCTAACTGCCCTTTTAAGGGCAATGCCCATCCAAATGCCATTTTCAGGGCAATGGAGAGCTTAGTTTTTTTTAGATAGTATTTTATTTGGGTAGGTTGGTTGTGTGGGTAATGGGTTTTACTGTTGGGGGGGTTGTTTGTATTTTTTTTACAGGTAAAAGAGCTGATTACTTTGGGGCAATGCCCCGCAAAAGGCCCTTTTAAGGGCTATTGGTAGTTTAGTTTAGACTAGGGTTTTTTTATTTTGGGGGGCTTTTTTATTTTAATAGGGCTATTAGATTGGGTGTAATTAGTTTAAATATCTGAAATTTATTTATTATTTTCTGTAATTTAGTTATATTGTAGCTAGCTTAGGGTTTATTTTATAGGTAAGTATTTAGTTTTAAATAGGAATTATTTAGTTAATGATAGTAATATTTAATTACATTTATTGTAATTATATTTAAGTTAGAGGGTGTTAGGGTTAGACTTAGGTTTAGGGGTTAATAACTTTAATATAGTGGCGGCGACGTTGGGGGTGGCAGATTAGGGGTTAATAAATGTAGGTAGGTTGCAGCGACATTGGGGCAGCAGATTAGGGGTTATTAAATAGTATGTAGGTGTCGGCGATGTTGGGGGCAGCAGATTAGGGGTTAATACATATAATGTAGGTGGCGGCAGTGTCTGGAGCGGAAGATTAGGGGTTAATAATTATAATGTAGGTGTTGGCGATGTCAGGGGCGGCAGATTAGTGGTTAATAAGTGTAAGATTAGGGGTGTTTAGACTCAGGGTTAATGTTAGGGTGTTAGGTGTAGACATAACTTTTGTTTCCCCATAGGAATCAATGGGGCTGCGTTAAGGAGTTTTACGCTGCTTTTTTGCAGGTGTTAGACTTTTTCTCAGCCGGCTCTCCCCGTTGATTCCTATGGGGAAATTGTGCACGAGCACGTACGATCAACTCATCGCTGACTTAAGCAGCACTGGTATTGGAGTGCGGTAATGAGTAAAATTTTGCTCAACGCTTACTTCTTGTCTTTTAACGATGGGTTTGTAAAAACCCGTAATACCAGCGCTGTAAGTAAGTCAGCGGTGAGAGAAAACTGCTCGTTAGCACCGCATAGCCTCTAACGCAAAACTCGTAATCTGGGCCTTATATTTTATCTAATCTTACATTTCTTGCACATAGGTGACCTTTCTGACTTAATATTTAAAAAAATTACCTATAAATAAATATGATGCCATTGTCCTATTCCACCAAGTAAGTAGTTTGCAGATTATGCAAAACAAATAAATAAAAAATAAAAAAAAAATATATATATATATATATATATATATATTCTCTTGCTTTTATTAAGGGCTACAAGGGGAGGGCTAATTTTTTGAGCACCCACAAATGGGCAAATTTGCACGTAAACAGCCATTGCACGTAGATCAATTCTTTGTTTAATTTCTAAATGTGCCCCAATTGGCCCCAAAAGAAAGTGTGGTTTACTTTATTAAAAATAAAAATAGTAGCATTGTTATTTTTTAATAAAATAACGTCATGAAGCCGTTATAAGGGGCTAAAGTTGGTGGGTGTAGGGTGCTAGACAACAAATGGAACTGAAAAGTGCCTTTACATTGTGGTCTATGGGAAATTTGTATTCCCTGTAAATATATATGTATATTCTTATATAAGCATTTACATATATATTTCAATGTGCTGCCCATCACTGTTTGACTTACATCCTTCACTAGTTCTCATGCTGTGTTTAACAGCATGAGAACGAGGCTCCCACTTGAGCCTATGGAAGTGTGCTCTCGCATTCCACCTTACTTGTAATACCAGCTCACATTTGCCACCAATCAGCAAGCCCTACCCAGGTGCTAAACCAAAGATGGTCCGGCTCGTAAGCTTACATTCCTGCTTTTTCAAATAAACATACCAAGAGAACGTAAGAAAAATTAATAAGAAGAGTAAATTAGAACGTTGCTTACAATTCCATGCTCTATCTGAATCATGAAAGAAAAAAATTGGGCTCAGTATCTCTTTAAGTAATTTGAGATAGTTCCAAACCCCTATATCTCCCTATTCTTTTACATTAGTACACAAATGTTCACATGATAGGATTGGTGGAATATTAAGCATACCGCTATACCAATAGCAATTAAAAAATGCATTGATAATGTTAGTCATTTTAATTGATAATTTGCTTTAGAACTACTCTTAAATCAGCCATTCATGCAAATTTTCACTGTAACCATGAGCCTGATGATCAAACACTCAACAGCATGGAGAAAAATCAAATAAAATCTTTTTTGAGCACTATATTGTGATGTGCGTCTCTCTTCTTCACATCCAGAACCCTGCTCAGCTAGATAAATAGTTCTCAAGGTAAACTTTGCTTTGCTAAAATTCTTTGAAGGACCTTGCAAGACTCCTTAGATAATTCCAACAGACCAGATAGCTTCACATCATTGAGCTCTACGTCTCCTATCTTCCATCATTAAGCAATCATTTTTTTTTTTTTTTTTTAACTTTTGGTTTTATAGTAAAGAAAATATATTACAATAATCAGATGTAAAAAAATACATCACAATGAATAAAATATTCCATATACAGTTTAAACATTAACAATCCGTGTCAAGGTAAGGGCCAGCAATCCCCCTTACAATAGTGGATTACATAATAAAGATAACCCAAAAATTAGACAATCAACCAGAGTTTATCCTATGTGTAACAAAGTCTAAAAAACATAATAAACTTGTGACAAATTTGTGGTAATTTTTCATCTTTACTTCTTTTAGTAATTAATATCTCTCCCAGGCATACACACATCACACAAAACGAAAAAAAAAAAAAAAAAAATATATATATTCCCGACTCTCTCGTCTCCCGCCCCGCCTAATCACCTCACCCAGAATCTGACGCCCATTCTCCAGGGAAGTGGCCAGCTAGAATGTTTACCATAACATACTCCGTGTCTCTAAGAGGTTTAATCAGCTTTTTCTGAAGTGCAAGAGGAAAAGATCTCACAAGTATTTCCCATTTTTTGAAGAATGTAGGCAGATATTTATCTTGTGGATAGGGAATATTGAATTGCTCTGTTGTGAAATGATTAATCATAGCACTTTTAAATTGTATCATTGTAGGTGCAGAAGAAGCTTTCCACTGTTTAAAGATAAGATTCCGAGCCGTTAGGATTATAGTGTTTATCAGATTGTAATTCTTGGTTATTCCCTGAAATTTCACCAGAAAGAAAACATCTATTGGGGATAATTTATGATCCAATTTCAGAGTTACTGTCATCCAGTAGGATATTTTCTTCCAGTATTGATGGATTTTGGGGCAACTCCAGAGACAGTGGAATAGATCTGCACTTAATGAAGAACATCTAGGACAAAGGACTCTTGATTTATACCATTTGGAGAGAACAGCAGGAGTAAGATATCTTTTAAGGCCAATTTTTATCTGTGACTCTCTCCACGAGGTTGGTACCCAGCTTTGTTGGATTATTTGGAAACTCCCTGTAATGGTCTGTTCGTCTATATCTGGGAAATATGTGTCCCACATTGCCACCATCTCAGTTACCTGTGTCTTTGACGTTTTCTGATTTATGAGAAGATATAGTGGGGAAATTATATAGATTCCTGCCGCATACAGGGAGATCTTGGCCTGTAGCTCGCCCCGGAACCAATTATTCCCGTATTTTGAGCATAGCTCATGCAGATAGTGTCTAGCTTGGAGATAAGCATAGAATTCACGTGGCTGTAGATCGTATTGCATTGCAATATCCTCAAACAGTCACGGATATCCGTCTGTGTCTAGTAGTTGCCACATATTTTGAAGGCCCTTTGACGCCCAAGCTTTGAATATCTGATTGGTTAAGCCCGGCCCAAACTCGGGATTACCACATATAGTTAAATATTGTCATATGTGGGGGGAGCAATCGTTTTCCACACAAAGCCTCTGCCAGGCCACAAGGACGTTCTTAAAGGTGGCCATATAGAATATATTGGAGGGCAGGGAAGTGAGGGGACAGTGTAAAAGTGCCTTCAAGTTGAACGGGGCCACAATTTGATTTTCCCAGATAACCGAGGAAATTTGGTCTTTCCCAGTTAGCCAGTCTAGAGCAAATCTGGCTAAAATGACCAGATTATATGATTGAATATTAGGGAGAGCGAGGCCTGCTGAAAGCTTAGAATTCATAAGTCTATGGGGCGCAATGCGTGGTCTCTTACCATTCCATAAGAATTGAGAACATGCCCTATTATACATGATAATATCTTTTTTATGTAGAAAACACGGGATATTCTGCATAATATAAAAAAGTTTTGGAAAGAGGACAGATTTAATTAAAGTTACAAGCGCCGTTAATGATATAGGTAACGAAGTCCACTCCACTAACTTCTTTCTGCAGTAGTCTAGACTTGGCCTATAATTTATTTTGTACCACTCTTCTGGATTTCTAGATAGACAAAGGCCGAGATAAGTAATCTGGGAGACCTCAAGGAAGGGATGATTACAATAATAAGGAGGATTTCTATATAGCCACATTAGTTCTGATTTTGAGATGTTTATCTTAAATCCAGAGATCTCCCCAAATTCTTGGATAATCGTTTGAAAGATGGGTATAGTGACCTTAAGATTAGAAAGAAATATTAGAAGATCATCCGCATATAGGAGCAACACTAGCTTTTCATCTGCCATGAGGATCCCGTCCAGTTCTTGTCTTAATCGAATGGCAAGGGGTTCTATACTCAGGTTGAATAGAAAAGGAGAAAGAGGGCATCCTTGTCTAGTCCCTCTGGAGAGCTCAAAGCGTTGGGTAGATGTATTATTTATGATGACCGCCGAGGAAGGGGTACTATAGATTAATTGAATATAATTAATAAAATATTCAGGAAATCCGAACCGATCTAGCGCGGTGAACAAATGGGCCCAGTCAACGCGATCGAACGCTTTCTCCGCGTCGATCGTTAGGATAGCCTTATCTTCCGTTTCCCGTGCTCGTAAAGACTTATATTTAATCCAGAAGGATTCGATCAGGATTAATAATTTCCTTGTATTTCTTACAGGTTTCCGGCCCGACATGAAACCAGATTGGTTCTCATGGATTAAATCACCCATGTATGGTTTCAACCGGGAGGCTATTATAGATGCGAGCAGCTTATAGTCGGTGTTTAGGACTGAGATCGGTCTATAGGAGCTAGGTAATTCCGGGTCTTTACCCTTTTTTAGGATTAATGAGATATTTGCGGTTGTAAAAGAGGGAGAACAATTGGTGTTCTCTGAAAAATAAAAATTAAATAGCTTATTCAATATTGGGGTCACCTGTGTCTGTAAAATCCTATAGTACTCAATGGGGAGGGCATCAGGTCCAGCCGCTTTATTAGTTTTCGCATTCTTAATTGCTATTGTGATTTCCTCCTCAGTAATAGAGGCATTAATCGTGTCTCTGGCCTCAGAAGATAACCTTGGGATCTCAATCTTTTCCCAGAATACCAATCTCTTATCGGGGTTAGTAGGCTCTCTTTTGTATAAATCTTGAAAAAAGTCAAAGAATACTTTTTCAATGTCAGTATGTTTGGTATATCTCATATCTCCCTGTTTAATAGCAGATATTGGATGTCTGGGAGAAGATTTAGTAGTTCTGGCCAGAAATTTCGCCGATCTACCCGTAAAGCCACCGTATATTGCTCTCATTCTCATTTCTTCCTGAACGCTACTTTGCTTAATATGCGTGTCACGGAGCGTTTTTGCAGTCACATATGCATCCCAGCAAACTTTAGTGTGGTTTATAATATAAGCCCTATATGCGTTCTTAACCCGATTAGCAAGTTGTCTAGTTGTTAGGGTCCAATTTTTTTTCAGATGTAGGGAGTATTAAGCAATCATTTTATAAATACGTATTCTACATAAGTGATGGGTTCTTAGTAAAACTCAAGTGGTCACTTATACTGCCCATTAGTTCTCAAAGCAAAAGTGTTTTCTATCCACTGTGTGTTTAGGATAGAGCAAACTAACAGGGAAAGGAGAGTATAGACGAATAATGATCCTAATTCATGGTACAGCAAATGAAGCAGACGGTAGCCATGAGCCCACTAATTTTCCACACAACAGAGTCAGTTGGTCCTTCATCATGTGAACCTGCATTGTGTGTGCCAGCTATATCTAGGGATGAATCTCAGGAAATTTCAGCAGTGAGAAGAGTGATTATGTATTGTCTCTGGAAAATAGCAGTAAATCATTATATCCAGAAAACAGCACTGATCCATCATCTCTAGAAGACAGTGGTTATTTACCATCTTTGTGATGATTCATCAAAGGGGATCACTTGTGATAAAACATCAGAGGAGGAGTGCTGTGATGATAACACAACCTAGGCAAGTCTAGAGAAAAAGAGTTAAAGGGACACTGGTGCAGCAATTCTGTGGCAATTTTGAAGCTTTAGCAAAATGTTTCCAGATTGCACAAATGTTGCGCAACTTTGTACAGGTTATCTGCTTAGTGTACTGTGTTGTGTACTAATGGGTACTGTGTAAAAACAAAAGTTACTTTTAGGTTAGGAGGAAAAAAGAAAAGCCCTTAAAGCATAAAGTTTATAGCACTGTATCTACTGCTTTTAAAGTGCCATAAAACATGTTGAGATCTGTGCATATCCTAAAAGGGCTAATTAAGTAAACATAGTTTGCATATTTTTTTTTTTTTAAATTGCTGGTAAATATTTTAACATAATTTTCAATTATAAGCAAAATTACTTACATAACCATGCTGTCTGGAGTAGTCTGATCTACCCCCTTATCAGTGTTTAGCTTCAGGAACACAGTCAGGCATTGTACTTCAACTGAGTTCACAGCAGCATTTTCCAGCAGATAATGAGTGTGTACTTATGCATTCGTAGATATAGATGCAGCTATAGAAGGAATTGTGTGTGGGGGAGTAAGAGCTGTACAATTCGGAAACTTAAAAGATAGGGTTAATTGTGAGGCAATGTAGTATACATTTGCAGGTAAAGTAATAAAAGTACATATTATTATATTTTGGGGCTGAATTATCAAGCTCTGAATTATCAAGCTCTAAAAACAACTGCTCCATAACTTGTCTGCCTGCTCTGAGGCAGCGGACAGAAATCAACCAGATCGAATACGATCGGGTTGATTGAAACCCCCTGCTAGCGGCCGATTGGTTGTGAAATGATAAATGCTTACAGCATATGCGTATTCATAAATACTTAGAACATATCTGTTATGTGCAGAACATAGGAATATGAAATATTTACAGTTAATACATAGTTAAAACCTTTATTAAAAATGAATATTGCATAAACATATTTTTTCATGTTTTCATCTACTTAAAGTACTTTAATTCATCAAAACTTACATTTCACTCCTGTTGAGAAAAAAAACGTACCTTTTAATCTTGACAGCAGCTCCAGCTTCCTCCGGTCGTTGTTCTGACGTCAGAAATGATGGATAGGTAACCTCCAATCACGGCTTCCCCCCCTGGGGGAATCAGTGTCTGATTCAATGCCATGATTGGAGGAAGCCGTATTCCTCATTTTAGACCCAGGAACAGGCTTTGCGACGGGTGGAGGAAGCTGGAGCAGCTGTCAAGTTTAAAAGGTAAGTTTTTTTTCTCAACAGGAGTGAAATATAAGTTTTGATGAATTAAAGTACTTTAAGTAGATGAAAACATGAAAAAATATGTTTATGCAATATTCATTTTTAATAAAGGTTTTAACTATGTATTAACTGTAAATATTTCACATTCCTATGTTCTGCACATAACATATATGTTCTAAGTATTTATGAATACGCATACGCTGTCAGGAGTGAAATGTAAATTTTGATGAATTAAAGTGCCCCTGTTTTTAATCAAATTTTTAATCAAATTTTTAAAAACCGGGCACTTTAGCATCAAAATTGACATTCAATTTAACTGCAAATGGTTCCAATGCATTTATATATACTGTATATGTTTATATATGTATATATGTCTGTAAATACATCTATACGCAAATAAATATTTAATATATAAATATATACATACACATAGACATCCTTAGACATGTATAAATATGTATCTCTATGTCTATGTTAAAGTTCTTTGTCTGCCTTTTTTTTTTCTAACACCTGAGATCTCATATCTTTGAGTCCTTATACATTTTTTTGTGCAATATTTTTTTTAAATAATTCTTATTAGATTGTGTTATTATGAGTGTAAGTGTACTTTGTAATATATTTTGTGCCACTTTTTTGTTTTGCGAAGAAGTTAACCAGGGTTCAGAGGATGCAGTAATCATTCTAACGTAAATTACGATTGCACTCAAGCGATCGCGTTTACTTTCAACTTGTAATACGAACGGAAACACCCGCGATATACCCCTTATCGCTCATGTATAGCTGTTAGCACTCTACTCGTAATCTGGCCAATTGTTTTATATAAACCACTATGCAATAATGTATGCAATATTTCTGCTTAAAGGGAAAGTCAAGTCCAAACAAACTTTCATGATTTAAATAGGGCATGGAATTTTAAACATCTTCCCAATTTACTTTTATCACCAATTTTGCTTTATTCTCTTATCATTCTTAGTTGAAAGCTAAACCTTGGAGGTTCATATGCAAATTTCTTAGACCTTGAAGACTGCCTCTAATCTGAATGCATTTTGACTACTAGAGGGCATTAGTTTATGTGTTTCATATAGATAACATTGAGCTCATGCACGTGAAGTGACCTAGGAGTGAGCACTGATTGGCTAAAATGTAAGTCTGTCAAAAGAACTGAAATAAGGGGGCAGTCAGCAGAAGCTTATATACAAGGTAATTACAGAGGTAAAATGTGTATTATTATAACTGTGCTGGTTATGCAAAACTGGGGAATGGGTAATAAAGGGATTATCTTTCTTCAGAAACAACAAAAATTCTGGTGTTGACTGTCTCTTTAAGTGATAAAATAATAGTTGTATTACAGACAAGCTTAATATCAAATTATATCTTCTTTATACCTATAGATTTTTATTAAACATTTTTTTTAATTAAAGGAACAGTCAAGTCCAAAAAAAAACATTCATGATTCAAACAGGGCATGTAATTTTAAACAACTTTCCAATTTACTTTAATCACCAATTTTGCTTTGTTCTCTTGGTATTCTTAGTTGAAAGCTAAACCTAGGAAGTTCGTATGCTAATTTCTTAGACCTTGAAGGCTGCCTCTAATCTAAATGTATTTTGATAGATTTTCACCACTAGAGGGCGTTAGTTCATTTGTTTCATATAGATAACATTGATCTCATGCACGTGAATTTACCGAGGAGTGAGCACTGGGAAGGGACGATAAAACATGGAGGTAGATTTGGTATAACATCGTTTTTCCAACACACCATGGGGAACATATTGAAGTGCACATTACCTCTCATACAAAAGGACTTTTTTGGTGAAGCCTACATAAGATTCCACTGAGAGCAGTGAAAACCCACAAGGCACTGCATGTCGAACACTATACATAATTTCAAATGGAGGATTATAGTTTTTCAGAGCTACATAGGATTTTGGAAGACCAGCATTAGAGAATAGAGCAAGTACTAGCAGATGTCATTAGTCCAGTTTTATTGTTCCTGAAGCTTATAATACAACACAATTGTACAGCTAAACAAACAACAATACCCCAGCAACCTTTATTAGAGAAACATCAAGAACTAACCACTGCTCTGGTGGAATGAGCAGTAATACACCGTTTTGGTGGCGTTCCTGATGGTCTCAAGCAAAATAGCCAAGGTTGCACCAGTAGCCTTGTGACCCTTGATAGGTCCTGAAAAATGGACAAAGTGGAAAAAAGTCTGAAAGACTTAGTTGCTTCTACATAAAATGTGAGAGCTCTAACAACATCAAGTTGTGAATAATCTTCTTAGAATTCTTAGGAGCTGAAAACATGGAAGGGACCACAATTTTCGGAGTAATGTTATCTATGGATACCACCTTAGGAAGAAAGCAATAGCTGGTTCTCAAGACAGCTTTATTTTGATGTAAGATCAACAAAGGAGCCTTGCAAGACAGAGTAGAAAGCTCAGACACTATTCTATTCTAAAAAATGGCTAATAGTAAAGGAACCTTCTATGACAAAAGCTGAAAATGTCTTGGTCCAAATGAAAATGATTTAAAGGGATACTGAACCCAAATATTTTTTCTTTCATGATTCAATTAGAGCATGCAATTTTAAGCAACTTTCTAATTTACTCCTATTATCAATTTGTCTTCGTTCTCTTGCTATCTTTATTTGAAAAAGAAAGCCCAGAACCCTGGACAGCACTTGTTTATTGGTGGATTAATTTATACACCAATCAGCAAGAACAACCCAGGTTGTTCACCAGAAATGGTACGACATCTAAACTTACATTCTTGCTTTTCAAATAAAGATACCAAGAGAATGAAGAACATTTGCTAATAGGGGTAAATTAGAACGTTGCTTAAACTTGCATGCTCTATCTGAATCACAAAAGAAAAAAAATTGGGTTCAGTGTCCCTTTAAGCACCCTGAGAGTTAAGAATCCAAGGAGGTGTAACTGGATAGTTTGTAAAATCGCCAGGGGTTTAGAAATGGGCTGACTAATGTATACTGGAAAATTTGTAGTGTGATATAGTTGTTTGGGAGTCAAACTGTTTGTTATTTATTGAGGCGGGAGTCAAGGTACAAGAGTTAATTACATGGGTAGCAACTGGTTCAGTTAAGATTCACAGATTTTGATAGCCCACAAACCATTTCTGATAGTCATGGGGATGTCATTTCTGAATAGTCACCAAAACCTTTGGCTCACATGGTATCTTGGCTTTAAGTTTAACAACAGAATTGTGCTTCATTTCATGTCACTACTGGTTAAATCTCCATTGGATTCATAGTTGTTTGTCAAATTGTTTAGATTGCACCTTTT
Source organism: Bombina bombina (assembly GCF_027579735.1). Classification (NCBI taxonomy): domain Eukaryota; kingdom Metazoa; phylum Chordata; class Amphibia; order Anura; family Bombinatoridae; genus Bombina; species Bombina bombina. Next base: position 680,600,220 of record NC_069503.1, read on the forward strand.
TGGGAGTGTGATAGTTTATAAACATTTTAGGCTAGATTACAAGTGGTACACTAAAGTTAGCGCAGGTCGCAATAAGAAATGTTGAGAACCGTGGTAACTTGTACGCGCATTACAAGTTGAAAGTGCATTCGAGTGCAAACAAAATTTGTGCTCATTGGGTTAGTGCAAGAGAAGACCTAGGGGCCGATTTATCATTTCCGCCAGACATTGATAAATGCCGACAGCATTGCATGGAAGCATTGCACTCACAAGACAAGAGCGCTCTTCCATAGGCTTCGCTAGCGCAGCAAAGGGGGTAAGTCATGCAGCGATAGGCAGCAGATTGTAAATATATATGTATATTAATATATACATATATATTTATGTGTTTATATGTCAGCAGCAGTATCTTTCAAGTTTATGCTACCATTGTGATTTTCCATAATCGTGTATACATGGATTTTTACCCTGGAATAAAATCAAGTTATGTTTTAGAAAGCAGTCTGCATTTTTTCATTTTTTGGTTGCTATATATATATATATATATATATATATATATATATATATATATATATATATATATATATATATATAAAAGCATATACATATATATTTACAGGGAGAACACAGTTCCCCATAGACCGCAATGTAAAGGCACTTTTTAGTGCTGTTTTTTTTCTAACACCTCAACTTTAGCCCCAAAAAACTGCTTAGTGCAGTAATAAAAAACTAAAATATACTTTATTTTTGGGGTAATTGGGGCACATCTGGTTAATTATCGGAGTGCTAATTGTTACTGCGAGCTCACGGTAGCAATAACCAGCCACTTGTAATGGCTGGTTATTTATTGTGCACACATAAACGGGTGAATTTGCCCATTTACGGGCGAGCGATAAATTAGCACTCCACTTGTAATGTAGCCCTTAGTGTGCCACATGTAATCTGGCCCTTTATCTGGTAATATTGGGAGCAATGTCTACAGATATATATGGCAGTTAGTTATATTTACATATAAAAAGAACATTTTCTTCTATTTGAAGAACATTGGAATGTGAAATATTCATAACTCCCTTTGGGTTTAGTGCAGTTGGTCCAACAAGGTGTCGGATTAGCGTGCAAGCGAAAAGTCAGCTCCATTGAAGTCTATGGGGAGAAGTTAACGCGGTCATGATATCCAAAGTCCTGATGGGCATTGTTGAATTCTGGGGCTCCACCAAACCTTTGCCCTGGTGACTTCTAGCTATACCTCTGGGTAAAATGTCCAACAGAGAAGCCTTACAAATAATAGTTTGCCAAATGCATTGTTGATTCAGAACATACAAAACTACAGCAACTTACACTGGAAATTCTATCTACACAAGATAGTCAATGCTCAGAAGCCCTAAATGAATGCATGTTGTTTCCCTACTCAGTGACAGAGCCCAACTCTGAGTCTAGGTAGTAGTGAAAGGGAAACAGCAATCCATAAAGCTGAGGACTTTATGCAACTATTTAGAATTAGCTATAACTCTTTGAGGGATGGAAGCTATACTTATAATGTTCACATAATCTGCCAAGTCAAGTGCATTACTGAATTACACATCCTAGCAACAGACTTGAAGAATTAGGTTCCATGTATTATGCAGATTAACACAAGATTGACTTACCAGAATGTAAGAAGTGGTCATACAACTGCTACTTCATAACCACCTCTGATGTGACAAAAATACATGCGTACAACGGATGTACAGTGCTCATTCACAAAGCTGGGAACCTTATCCGCCCACAGGCTATTACATAGGTCCCTTAGTGTTCATTATGAACTACAGTCTATCAGTTTCTGTCTGGGCATCTGAAGGATGAATTAATATGCAAAGATGCTCTGAGTTCCTAAACTGATATATTTTTCTGGATGCATCTGAGAGTTATCAAATCAGGGAATGAATATAATAAAGATTCTCTTTATGTATTTTTCATTACAGTTCATGGCCGTTCCAGATCAGAAGAGATTTAAATGTGAGGGGCTCAGGGCTCCTTGTGTTATAACTACGTACAAAACTAAAAAAAGACTATGTTTATTGAAATTCCTTTACATTTTTTTTAATTTTATAATACAAATTGGCCACTGTGTGTCACTATTGTGTAGCCTTATGCATATTGTTTTATCATTATAAACTGTTAGGTCGTTTGTTGTAAAAGATCTTGGCAAATAAAGAATACAGTAACATAATCTGACTCTTAGGTCACCATAACTAATTAAGAACTGAAATAACTTTAATCTATGTGTTCATTATTATAGACAATTATGTGCAAGCTGTATGGATTTTTTTCCTCAGAACTTTTTAGGAAAGGCAGCAGTCTAACATAAGATTGTTAAACTGTGAGGTTGTTGCCTCCTTTAAATTTAAGTGGCTTAAAATAATGTATATGCAGGTCTTCAACACAACGGCCTAGATTACAAGTGGAGCATAAAAATGATAGCGATATGGTGCCAGATTACAAGTGGAGCAGTAGTTTGCGCTTCCACTCTAGCGTAAAGTGCGTTTTTGCAAACTATTTAGTGCGAATATTGCGTGTGGTGGTTTGAGTTTGTAATACAATTTGAAAGTTAGAAGTTTGCGTTCGGGCTCAATTACATGAGAGCAGAATATATTGTGACCTCATTTCCAACACAATCACATTTGCCGAGACTGGTTTCACGCTAAATGTCCTGCTTGTACCTGAAAAGTGTTGCTATAGGATGTATAAGGATGCTCTTATGAAGTATTGTATTGCTTTCACAAGTTAGGTTCAGGTCTTGGCGGTGGAGGTTTAGGAAAGAGGTAGATAGATAGTGAGTTCTTGTGAGTCATTGAGTTAGAGTGTCAGTAGTGCATTGTCAGTGCAGTGTGTTAGTGAGCAGTTGGTGGGTATTTGTTTTTTTTTGGTTCAGTGAGGTGAAGTGTACCTAGTAGTGTAGTTGTCCAGTGTACGTTTGTGGCTGTGTGCGTGAATAAGTGCTGCTGTGTTTGTCTTTTTTTTTTTCCACACATTATTTACACTTAGAGTAGCAGTATACATGTTAGATTAATTTACGAGTAAACACGCAAACACATTCACTAGGTACATACACATAGCATTAGCACTACATACACACACACTCCATACCCCCTTCCATTCAACCCTTTATCCTCCCCATATACCCTTTCCTTATATCCTTTCCCTATCCACTTATCCTTACCCAAGCCTTTATTTATTTAATTATTTTTATTTATTTTTTTGTTTTATTCTGTTGATTTGTAAACTCATTCCTTTTGTGTCATTCTCTGTATCTCCCTCTGTTCGTTTGTCATGTTCAGGGATAGGCACAGACAAAGGCTGTGGCGGACATTTTCCAAAGTACAGACCTTAATGAAGGACACCAAGGTACATTTGAAATTAAAAACATTATTTTACTGTTTGGTGTTATTATACTGATGCAAATACAACTGATTCTATAACCAGCACTCCTCTGGCTATACCCATGTGCCAGTGTCACTACTGTGTCATTATATAGCGCTGGGTGCTATTATACTGATGCAGATACCACTGAAACTATAACCAACCCTTGTCTGACTTTACCCATGAGCCAGTGTCACTACTGTGTCATTATATAGCGCTGGGTGCTATTATACTGATGCAGATACTACTGACCCTATAACCAACCCTTGTCTGGCTATACACATGAGCCAGTGTCATTACTGTGTCATTATAGAGTACTGGGTGTTATTATACTGATGCAGATACCATTGATTCTATAACCATCCCTCCTCTGGCTATACCCAGGTGCCAGTGTCACTACTGTCTCATTATATAGCGCTGGGTGTTATTATACTGCAGATACCACTGACCCTATAACCAGGCCTTGTCTGGCTATACCCATGTGCCAGTGTCACTACTGTGTCTTTGTATAGAGCTGGGTGTTATTATACAGATGCAGATACACATCCAGTATTTCACTCAGGCTTTAGTTATTCTATAACTTATAACCCAATATCGCTAGCAGTCTCTTGACAAACCACTAACTTTATTCACACTACATTTTTTTTTATTCCTTTTATTCAATCAAAACATATACTAAGGTTGTGGCGGACACTGCAAGGGCTAGTCACGGACACCAGTGTCCGTATACGGACACCTTGCCTATCCCTGGTCATGTTTGAAGTAAATCTGTGTTTGTATACAGTATTTCCCTTTACCCTACCCTAGATGGACACATTTGTTTTTATTTATTTATTTGTACCCCCATTCATTTGTGCACTAACACTTTGGTTTGTGTAGAGCATAGTGGGGGGAGCCACACCGGAGAGGACAGAGAGGAGAGGGGAGTGGAGAGGAGGAGGGAGGAGAGGGGGAGAGAGGAGAGGTAGAGGTGGGGGGGAGAGGAAAGACAACAGAGACAGTAGTGGAGAGAGCACAGAGAAACCAGAGATGACAAGGAGAGGAGAGATGACAGGGACAGGAGAGGACAGGGACAGTGAGGGGCGGAGGGAGATGAAACAGGAGAGGGACAGCAGAGTGGTCAGGGAGAGGAGCTCTAGCCGCTTGGTTCAAGATGCCAAGGTGGCTTGGCCCAGTAGAATTGTGAAATGCTAAACCTTAGGGCAAATGAGCCTTTGCAAGTGCAAAATGTACTGTTTGTTGCATAACACTTACTTTTGGAAAAACACTATTGAAATAGCACATTACTAATGTTGCAACAAGGGCTGATACTGTGTAAATAATTATTGGTTTTTGCATTCAATTGCCTAATAGTATTTGACATAAAACCGACTTGTAAATACTGAAAACTGATATATGATTGTGTTTTTCTCATTACTTAGTCCCATGCAAGTTCTTTTTCTACAATATTAACAAGTCTACATTAACTTTATGAGCAAAACTTTAAGATTTAACAAAACTCAACATAGCTTAAAGATAATATACTCATGTTTATTGATAATTAATTGTTTATCATTTCTAATTTTTAACTATGAACTTTACATTGTGTGATTAAAGTGACATGAAACCCATATTTCTCATATCATGATATAATTAAAGCATGCAGTTACTCACCTTTTAATTTAATTTTATATTATCTAAGCTGCTTCATTCTCTTGATGTCCTATGTTGAAAAGAAAAATCCACGTGCATTGCTATTTCAACTATTTCAACTTTTGCCGCTTCCTTGAGGATGGATGTTGGATCTTCAGAACAGTAAGTCAATCTTCAGGGGGTTAGTGTTAGGTTTTTTTAAGGGTGGATTGGGTGGTTTTTATTTTTAGGTTAGGGGCTTTTTGCCGCAAAAGAGCTAACTGCCCTTTTAAGGGCAATGCTCATCCAAATGCCCTTTTTAGGGCAATAGGGAGCTTAGTTTTTTTTAGTTAGGGTTTTATTTGGGGGGTTGGTTGTGTGGGTGGAGGGTTTTACTTTTGGGGGGTTGTTTGTATTTTTTTTTTACAGGTAAAAGAGCTGATTACTTTGGGGCAATGCCCAGCAAAAGGTCTTTTTAAGGGCTATTGGTAGTTTAGTTTAGGCTAGGGTTTTTTTTATTTTGGGGGGGCTTTTTTTATTTTGATAAGGCTATTAGATTAGGTGTAATTAAGTTTAAATATATTGTAATTTGTTTATTATTTTCTGTAATTTAGTGGTTTTTTTTTATATACTTTAGCTAATTTAATTTAGGTAATTGTATTTAATTTAGTAAATTTATTTAATTATAGTGTAGTGTTAGGTGTTATTGTAACTTAGGTTAGGTTTTATTTTACAGGTACTTTTGTATTTATTTTAGCTAGGTAGTTATTAAATAGTTTATAACTATTTAGTAACTATTCTACCTAGTTAAAATAAATACAAACTTGCCTGTAAAATATAAATAAACCCTAAGCTAGATACAATGTAACTATTAGTTATATTGTAGCTAGCTTAGGGTTTATTTTATAGGTAAGTATTTAGTTTTAAATAGGAATAATGTAGATAATGATAGGAATTTTATTTAGACTTATTTAAATTATATTTAAGTTAGGGGGTGTTAGGGTTAGGGTTAGATTTAGGTTTAGGGGTTAATACATTTAGTATAGTGGCGGCGACGTTGGGGACGGCAGATTAGGGGTTAATAAATGTAGGTAGGTGGCGGCGATGTTAGGGACGTCAGATTAGGGGTTAATAGTATTTAACTGTTTGCGAGGCGGGAGTGTGGCGGTTTAGGGGTTAATATGTTTATCATAGTGGCAGCAACGTTGGGGGTGGCAGATTAGGCATTAATAAGTGTAGGTAGGTGGCGGCGACATTGGGGGCAGCAGATTAGGGGTTAATAAATATAATATAGGTGGCGGCGATGTTGGGGGCAGCAGATTAGGGGTTCATAAGTATAATGTAGGTGGCGGCGGTGTCTGGAGCAGCAGATTAGGTGTTAATAAATATAATGCAGGTGTCGGCGATGTCGGGGGCTGAAGATTAAGGATTAATAAGTGTAAGTTTAGGGGTGTTTTAGACTCGGGGTTCATGTTAGGGTATTAGGTGTAGACATAAATTTTATTTCCCCATAGGAATCAATGGGGCTGCGTTACTGAGTTTTACTCTGCTTTTTTGCAGGTGTTAGACTTTTTCTCAGCTGGCTCTCCCCGTTGATTCCTATGGGGAAATCGTGCACAAGCACATACGACCAGCTCACCGCTGACTTAAGCAGCGCTGGTATTGGAGTGCGGTAGGCCTAGATTTGGAGTTTTGCGGTAGAAGGGCTGTTAACGCTCCGCGGGCTTTTTTCTGGCCGCACCATAAATTTAACTCTGGTATCGAGAGTTCAAACAAATGCTGCGTTAGGCTCCAAAAAAGGAGCGTAGAGCATTTTTACCGCAAATGCAACTCTCGATACCAGAGTTGCTTACGGACGCGGCCAGCCTCAAAAACGTGCTCGTGCACGATATCCCCATAGGAAACAATGGGGCTGTTTGAGCTGAAAAAAAACCTAACACCTGCAAAAAAGCAGCGTTCAGCTCCTAAAGCAGCCCCATTGTTTCCTATGGGGAAACACTTCCTACGTCTGCACCTAACACTCTAACATGTACCCCGAGTCTAAACACCCCTAACCTTACACTTATTAACCCCTAATCTGCCGCTCCCGCTATCGCTGACCCCTGCATATTTTTTTTAACCCCTAATCTGCCGCTCCGTAAACCGCCGCAACCTACGTTATCCCTATGTACCCCTAATCTGCTGCCCCTAACACCGCCGACCCCTAGATTATATTTATTAACCCCTAATCTGCCCCCCTCAACGTCGCCGACACCTGCCTACACTTATTAACCCCTAATCTGCCGAGCGGACCTGAGCGCTACTATAATAAAGTTATTAACCCCTAATCCGCCTCACTAACCCTATCATAAATAGTATTAACCCCTAATCTGCCCTCCCTAACATCGTCGACACCTAACTTCAATTATTAACCCCTAATCTGCCGACCGGAGCTCATCGCTACTATAATAAATGTATTAACCCCTAAAGCTAAGTCTAACCCTAACACTAACACCCCCCTAAATTAAATATAATTTACATCTAACGAAATTAATTAACTCTTATTAAATAACTTATTCCTATTTAAAGCTAAATACTTACCTGTAAAATAAATCCTAATATAGCTACAATATAAATTATAATTATATTATAGCTATTTTAGGATTAATATTTATTTTACAGGCAACTTTGTAATTATTTTAACCAGGTACAATAGCTATTAAATAGTTAAGAACTATTTAATAGTTACCTAGATAAAATAATAACAAATTTACCTGTAAAATAAATCCTAACCTAAGATATAATTAAACCTAACACTACCCTATCAATAAATTAATTAAATAAACTACCTACAATTACCTACAATTAACCTAACACTACACTATCAATAAATAAATTAAATACAATTGCTACAAATAAATACAATTAAATAAACTAACTAAAGTACATAAAAAAAAAAGAACTAAGTTACAAAAAATAAAAAAATATTTACAAACATAAGAAAATTATTACAACAATTTAAAACTAATTACACCTACTCTAAGCCCCCTAATAAAATATCAAAGACCCCCAAAATAATAAATGCCCTACCCTATTCTAAATTAAAAAAGTTAAAAGCTCTTTTACCTTACAAGCCCTGAACAGGGCCCTTTGCGGGGCATGCCCCAAGAATTTCAGCTCTTTTGCCTGTAAAAAAAAAACATACAATACCCCCCCCCCCCAACATTACAACCCACCACCCACATACCCCTAATCTAACCCAAACCCCCCTTAAATAAACCTAACACTAATCCCCTGAAGATCTTCCTACCTTGTCTTCACCATCCAGGTATCACCGATCCGTCCTGGCTCCAACATCTTCATCCAACCCAAGCGGGGGTTGGCGATCCATCATCCGGTGGCTGAAGAGGTCCAGAAGAGGCTCCAAAGTCTTCCTCCTATCCGGCAAGAAGAGGACATCCGGACCGGCAAACATCTTCTCCAAGCGGCATCTTCGATCTTCTTGCATCCGGTGCGGAGCGGGTCCATCTTGAAGCAGGCGACGCGGATCCATCCTCTTCTTCCGTTGTCTCCCGACGAATGACGGTTCCTTTAAGGGACGTCATCCAAGGTGGCGTCCCTTGAATTCCGATTGGCTGATAGGATTCTATCAGCCAATCGGAATTAAGGTAGGAAAATTCTGATTGGCTGATGGAATCAGCCAATCAGAATCAAGTTCAATCCGATTGGCTGATCCAATCAGCCAATCAGATTGAGCTCGCATTCTATTGGCTGTTCCGATCAGCCAATAGAATGCGAGCTCAATCTGATTGGCTGATTGGATCAGCCAATCGGATTGAACTTGATTCTGATTGGCTGATTCCATCAGCCAATCAGAAAATTCCTACCTTAATTCCGATTGGCTGATAGAATCCTATCAGCCAATCGGAATTCGAGGGACGCCATCTTGGATGACGTCCCTTAAAGGAACAGTCATTCGTCGTTCAGTCGTCGGGCCGGATGGATGTTCCGCGCTGGAGGTCTTCAGGATCCTGCCGCTTCGCTCCGGATGGAAGACCATAGAAGATGCCGCCTGGATGAAGACTTCAATCGGATGGAAGATCCTCTTCTGCCCCGCTTGGATGAAGAATTTGACCGGATCATGGACCTCTTCAGCCCCCCGCTTGGGCTTGGATCAGGACATCGGAGGAGCTCTTCAGGACGGATCGGTGAACCTGGATGGTGAAGACAAGGTAGGAAGATCTTCAGGGGCTTAGTGTTAGGTTTATTTAAGGGGGGTTTGGGTTAGATTAGGGGTATGTGGGTGGTGGGTTGTAATGTTGGGGGGGGGTATTGTATGTTTTTTTTTACAGGCAAAAGAGCTGAAATTCTTGGGGCATGCCCCGCAAAGGGCCCTGTTCAGGGCTGGTAAGGTAAAAGAGCTTTTAACTTTTTTAATTTAGAATAGGGTAGGGAATTTTTTATTTTGGGGGGCTTTGTTATTTTATTAGGGGGCTTAGAGTAGGTGTAATTAGTTTAAAATTGTTGTAATATTTTTCTTATGTTTGTAGATATTTTTTTATTTTTTGTAACTTAGTTCTTTTTTATTTTTTGTACTTTAGCTAGTTTATTTAATTGTATTTATTTGTAGGAATTGTGTTTAATTAATTTATTGATAGTGTAGTGTTAGGTTAATTGTAGGTAATTGTAGGTAGTTTATTTAATTAATTTATTGATAGGGTAGTGTTAGGTTTAATTATATCTTAGGTTAGGATTTATTTTACAGGTAAATTTGTTATTATTTTAACTAGGTAACTATTAAATAGCTATTGTACCTGGTTAAAATAATTACCAAGTTGCCTGTAAAATAAATATTAATCCTAAAATAGCTATAATATCATTATAATTTATATTGTAGCTATATTAGGATGTATTTTACAGGTAAGTATTTAGCTTTAAATAGGAATAATTTATTTAATAAGAGTTAATTTATTTCGTTAGATTTAAATTATATTTAACTTAGGGGGGTGTTAGTGTTAGGGTTAGACTTAGCTTTAGGGATTAATACATTTATTATAGTAGCGCTCAGGTCCGCTCGGCAGATTAGGGGTTAATAAGTGTAGGCAGGTGTCGGCGACGTTGAGGGGGGCAGATTAGGGGTTAATAAATATAATATAGGGGTCGGCGGTGTTAGGGGCAGCAGATTAGGGGTACATAAGTATAACGTAGGTGGCGGCGCTTTGCGGTCGGCAGATTAGGGGTTAATTATTGTAGGTAGCTGGCGGCGACGTTGTGGGGGGCAGGTTATGGGTTAATAAATATAATATAGGGGTCGGCGGGGTTAGGGGCAGCAGATTAGGGGTACATAAGTATAACGTAGGTGGCGGTCGGCAGATTAGGGGTTAAAAATTTTAATCGAGTGGCGGCGATGTGGGGGGAGCTCGGTTTAGGGGTACATAGGTAGTTTATGGGTGTTAGTGTACTTTAGAGCACAGTAGTTAAGAGCTTTATAAACCGGCGTTAGCCCAGAAAGCTCTTAACTACTGCTATTTTCCGGCGGCTGGAGTTTTGTCGTTAGAGCTCTAACGCTCACTTCAGAAACAACTCTAAATACCGGAGTTAGAAAGATCCCATTGAAAAGATAGGATACGCAAATGGCGTAGGGGGATCTGCGGTATGGAAAAGTCGCGGCTGAAAAGTGAGCGTTAGACCCTTTAATCACTGACTCCAAATACCAGCGGGCGGCCAAAACCAGCGTTAGGAGCCTCTAACGCTGGTTTTCACGGCTACCGCAGAACTCTAAATCTAGGCCGTAATGAGCAAAATTTTGCTCATCGCTCATTTCTCGTCTTTTAACTACGGGTTTGTAAAAATTCGTAATACCAGCGCTGCAGGTAAGTGAGCGGTGAGTGAAAACTGCTCGTTAGCACCGCATAGCCTCTAACGCAAAACTTGTTATCTAGCCGAGTGTATTTTTAAAGGAGTGTATACTTCATGTGCCAGCAACGGTTGTTTCATACAACAGCAGATTTTATTTAATTGATACAAAAAGATACAATATACAGTGCTAGATAGAAAATAACACTTAAATGTAACAACAAGAACTGATACTCTCCTTTTAGATAAGACCGCAGCCTTCTTACAGTCTCTCATCTGTTACTGTTTTATACAAGTGGAAAATGGCAAATAGATGGCGCTGGTCTGTACAGTGATGTTTCTCTATATGGCGAAGAGAAAAAGGGCTTCAGGTGTGTGTAGGATCCAATTAATATAAGTGCAGTATACTCACTCCATAAGTAGTGGGAGTTCAGCTGCAATGTAATGTGTCTCCAGAGTGATGTAGTTCCCCAGAATAGTTTCAGAATCTCTCAAGAACCTGTTAATAGGTCTGCAAGCAAATGAAGACTCAAAATGACCAAAGGTGTCCAGTAAATCAAGAAAAAACAAAATAGTAACTTACTCCATAAATAGGAGAATCCGGCTTGTCTCAGCAAAGAAGAATACTCAACAGTCTTCCAACTTTGATAAAAAGATATTTATTTAAGCTCTAAAAAGACAAGAAGAAACAGAAGCGCCACATGGCCCAATATTGTCTGGTCCAGAAGATAGATCTGTGTGAATATACAATATAAACTCACATTTAGGAAAGCACTTCAAATAGTGCTATTGCAGCAGTCTGGGATTTCTATTAGTCACCCAGGAGACCAAATTCCGGTGTAGATGTGATGTCTAGATGAACAACATAAAGGGACAAAGCTGCCTATATGGCCTAGTATTGTCTTGACAAATATGAGTCAATGTGTATTTGAAAAGGGTACTCACATTTGTTGTAGCATCTCCTTTGATGCTATAGAGGCAGGATGGGATCAATGTGGTCACCCACCAGACTTAATCAAGGGCTTGCAGGATACCAGGAAATCCAGGTGCCTCCAGTGGATCAGAGAGAGGCCCAGTGCAAAGGGCTCCTCTCAGCAAGAAGTAATGTAGCAACAAAGAAAAATAGCAAGTGTCCCAATATAAAAAGAAGTTTTATTTAAAAATAGCTGAGAAACGCGTAGCTTTGTTTTTATATTTTTAAATAAAACTCCTGGCCTGGATCTTCATAGATAGCTGCCTGTGCCCATCCCAGTGATATCCATCACCACCACCACCATTATTATAGGACCTACTGTCCTCTACTTGATTCTTATACTGTGTTTTGGACTTATTAATTTACACAGTGGTTACTACACATTAGAGTGTTGATTATCTAACATTGTGTGTTATATATTTTATACATATTACCATATCTTGTCTATCTCTTAGGAGGTACACACATATATATATATATATTTTTAATATATTCTAGTCTTTGACTAGTATAGACACATTATTATCCTCACTGGGGTTTGCACATTAATTGGTTAATTACTACCACCTGTTAAGTTCCTTGATCTATCCCTGATAGGGCGCCCCCTACGTTTTTTTGCATTTATTTAAGCTCAGCGCGTTTCAACTTTTAGCAAGTCTTTTTCAAGAGCAATATAAAATCAAGTAGCTGCGTATGATTGCTGTGTTCACAAGCCGGTTTATATACAGAGATGATGCTATCCAATTTCCTGTGTAAGACAGGAAGTTGGATTTACAATATACAATGTAAAAAACAAAAACAAAACAAAATAAAGAATATGGACTGGTGGCAGACTAATTATGTACTTAAATTGTTATTAAAATTTCAAATGCCAATATTTTTTGATAAATTTATAGTTAAAATACATAGTCTGGCATCAATCCGATTTTTAACCAATCAGAAACGGTATCTATAAGTTGACCAATTGGGAATGACTCGAGATTCAGTCCTCAAACAGGTAGTCAATGGTGCATGCGTTCCTTTTCAGGTCCGGTTGGAGTCATGTGAGTCAAACTGCCAATCTGTGCAAAGTTGTGTGCTAAACGAAGGTGGCCAATCTGTATGGAGTTTGCAAAGCTTTTCAGTCTGCAAGGGAGTTGTTGATAGGTCCATATTTGAGAGGGGAGGATCTTTTGACTTTTGCTTATTGTGTCCTTTATATCGGAGTTAAATGCATTTAAATTGTCTAGAAAAAAGCAGAAAAGATATGAACATTATTTGTTCTTTCTCATGCATATAAAATATAAGGATGATTTTCATCATATGTTATCGTATATAACTTTGCTCTACATTGCGTTAGATTTATTACATTCATAAAGGAACAGCATTTATAGAAAAACAACATACAGTTGCAAGAAAAAGTATGTGAACCCTTTGGAATGATATGGATTTCTGCACAAATTGGTCATAAAATGTGATCTGATCATCATCTAAGTCACAACAATAGACAATCACAGTCTGCTTAAACTAATAACACACAAAGAATGAAATGTTGCCATGTTTTTATTAAACACCATGTAAACATTCACAGTGCAGGTGGAAAAAGTATGTGAACCCTTGGATTTAATAACTGATTGAACCTCCTTTGGCAGCAATAACTTCAACCAAACGTTTTCTGTAGTTGGAGATCAGACGTGCACAATGGTCAGGAGTAATTCTTGACTATTCCTCTTTGCATATTTTTTTTTCAGTTCAGCAATATTCTTGGGATGTCTGGTGTGAATTGCTTTCTTGAGGTCATGCCACAGCATCTCAATCGGGTTGAGGTCAGGACTCTGACTGGGCCACTTCAGAAGGCGTATTTTGTTCTGTTTAAGCCATTCTGTTGTAGATTTACTTCTATGCTTTGGGTCATTGTCCTGTTGCAACATCCATCTTCTGTTGAGCTTCAGCTGGTAGACAGATGGCCTTAAGTTCTCCTGCAAAATATCTTGATAAACTTGGGAATTCATTTTTCCTTTGATGATAGCAATCCGTCCAGGCCCTGACGCAGCAAAGCAGCCCCAAACCATGATGCCCCCACCACCATACTTCACAGTTGGGATGAGGTTTTGATGTTGGTGTGCTGTGCCTCTTTTTCGCCACACATAGTGTTGTGTGTTTCTTCCAAACAACTCAACTTTGGTTTCATCTGTCCACAGAATATTTTGCCAGTACTGCTGTGGAACATCCAGGTGCTCTTGTGCAAACTGTAAACGTGCAGCAATGTTTTGTTTGGACAGCAGTGGCTTCCTCTGTGGTATCCTCCCATGAAATCCATTCTTGTTTAGTGTTTTACGTATTGTAGATTCGCTAACAGGGATGTTAGCATTTGCCAGTGACTTTTGTAAGTCTTTAGCTGACACTCTAGGATTCTTCTTCACCTCATTGAGCAGTCTGCACTGTGCTCTTGCAGTCATCTTTACAGGACGGCCACTTCTAGGGAGAGTAGCAGCAGTCCTGAACTTTCACCATTTATAGACAATTTGTCTTACCGTGGACTGATGAACAGCAAGGCTTTTGGAGATATAATCCTTTCCAGCTTTATGAAAGTCAACAATTCTTAATCGTAGGTCTTCTGAGAGCTCTTTTGTGCGAGGCATCATTCACATCAGGCAATGCTTCTTGTGAAAAGCAAACCCAGAACTGGTGTGTGTGTTTTTATAGGGCAGGGCAGCTGTAACCAACACCTCCAATCTCATCTCATTGATTGGACTCCAGTTGGCTGACATCTCACTCCAATTAGCTCTTGGAGATGTCATTAGTATAGGGGTTCACATACTTTTTCCACCTGCACAGTGAATGTTTACATGGTGTGTTCAATAAAAACATGGCAACATTTCATTCTTTGTGTGTTATTAGTTTAAGCAGACTGTGATTGTCTATTGTTGTGACTTAGATGATGATCAGATCACATTTTATGACCAATTTGTGCAGAAATCCATATCATTCCAAAGGGTTCACATACTTTTTCTTGCAACTGTATCTCTATATGACATTGTGATGTATATATTCCAACTGCAGTAACAGCAAAGATCATTCGCTTCAAAAAATGATTCAAATCCCTATTAAATATTGAAAAAACAATTAGTGATTCTCAATTTAGTGATTTATATGAATTTTTTTTTTTTTTTTAAAGAATTGTGCACTGTTTTACTTTTTACTTTTTTATTATCTTTAGGTAAAATATAAGAAACGAAGTTCTTCATAACAAATTATAAAAAAAAATTTGATTCGCTATTCATACTATAGGTTTGTGACACACAACCATTAAAAGTGTTCAATTGAGATCGTACAATTCTTTAAAAAAAAATAAAAAAAAATAATTCATATAAATCACTAAATTGAGAATCACTAACAGCTAGATTTAGAGTTTGGCGGCCAAAGGGGTGCGTTAGCTACGCGTGCTTTTTTTCCCCCGCACCTTTTAAATACCGCTGGTATTTAGAGTTCACAGAATGGCTGGGTTTTCAGTGCGTTAGGCTCCAAAAAGGGAGCGTAGAGCATAATTTAACGCCACTGCAACTCTAAATTCCAGCGGTGCTTACGCACACGGCCAGCTTCAAAAACTTGCTCGTGCACGATTCCCCCATAGAAAACAATGGGGCCATTTGAGCTGAAAAAAAACCTAACACCTGCAAAAAAGCAGCGTTCAGCTCCTAACGCAGCCCCATTGTTTTCTATGGGGAAACACTTCCTACGTCTGCACCTAACACTCTAACATGTACCCCGAGTCTAAACACCCCTAACCTTACAGGAACAGCCAATAGAATGCAAGCTCAATCTGATTGGCTGATCCAATCAGCCAATCGGATTGAACTTGAATCTGATTGGCTGATTCCATCAGCCAATCAGAATATTCCTACCTTAATTCCGATTGACTGATAGAATCCTATCAGCCAATCGGAATTCGAGGGACGCGATCTTGGATGACGTCATTTAAAGGAACCGTCATTCGGCGAGTAGGCGTCGGTTAAAGAGGATGTTCCGCGTCGGCTTGGAAGAAGATGGCTCCGCTCCGGAAGAAAGAAGATTGAAGATGAGGCTTGATAGAAGACTTCATCCCGATGATGGACTTCCGACTTCAGCCCGATGATGGATTTCTTCAGCCGCCGCTTGGATCCAGACTTCAGCCCGAGGATGGACGTCACTCTTCAGCCCCCCCGCTTGGGTTTGGATCAAGACATCGGAGGCTCTTCTGGACAGATCGGGACCCGGTGAGGTGAAGACAAGGTAGGGAGATCTTCAGGGGCTTAGTGTTAGGTTTATTTAAGGGGGGTTTGGGTTAGATTAGGGGTATGTGGGTGGTGGGTTGTAATGTTGGGGGGGGGGCATTGTATGTTTTTTTTTACAGGCAAAAGAGCTGAATTCTTTGGGGCATGCCCCGCAAACGACCCTTTTCAGGGCTGGTAAGGTAAAAGAGCTTTGAACTTTTTTAATTTAGAATAGGGTAGGGCATTTTTTTATTTTGGGGGTCTTTGTTATTTTATTAGGGGGCTTAGAGTAGGTGTAATTAGTTTAAAATTGTTGTAATATTTTTCTAATGTTTGTAAATATTTTTTTATTTTTTGTACTTTAGCTAGTTTATTTAATTGTATTTATTTGTAGGTATTTTATTTAATTAATTTATTGATAGTGTAGTGTTAGGTTTAATTGTAGATAATTGTAGGTATTTTATTTAATTAATTTATTGCTAGTGTAGTGTTAGGTTTAATTGTAACTTAGGTTAGGATTTATTTTACAGGTAATTTTGTAATTATTTTAACTAGGTAACTATTAAATATTTATTAACTATTTAATAGCTATTGTACCTGGTTAAAATAAATACAAAGTTGCCTGTAAAATAAATATTAATCCTAAAATAGCTACAATATAATTCTAATTTATATTGTAGCTATATTAGGGTTTATTTTACAGGTAAGTATTTAGCTTTAAATAGGAATAAGTTATTTAATAAGAGTTAATTTATTTCGTTAGAATAAAATTATATTTAACTTAGGGGGGTGTTAGGGTTAGGGTTAGACTTAGCTTTAGGGGTTAAAAAATTTATTAGAGTAGCGGTGAGCTCCGATCGGCAGATTAGGGGTTAATACTTGAAGTTAGGTGTTGGCGATGTTAGGGAGGGCAGATTAGGGGTTAATACTATTTATTATAGGGGTTATTGAGGCGGGAGTGAGGCGGATTAGGGGTTAATAACTTTATTATAGTAGCGGTGTGGTCCGCTCGGCAGATTAGGGGTTAAAATTTTTTAATAGAGTGGCGGCGATGTGGGGGGACCTCGGTTTAGGGGTACATAGGTAGTTTAAGGGTGTTAGTGTACTTTAGAGCACAGTAGTTAAGAGCTTTATAAACCGGAGTTAGCCCAGAAAGCTCTTAACTACTGACTTTTTTCTGCGGCTGGAGTTTTGTCGTTAGATTTCTAACGCTCACTTCAGCCACGACTCTAAATACCGGCGTTAGAAAGATCCCATTGAAAAGATAGGATACGCAATTGACGTAAGGGGATCTGTGGTATGGAAAAGTCGCTGCTGGAAAGTGAGCGTTAGACCCTTTAATGACTGGCTCCAAATACCAGAGGGCGGTAAAAACCAGCGTTAGGAGCCTCTAACGCTGGTTTTGACGGCTAAAGCCCAACTCTAAATCTAGGCCTAATTGTTTTTTCAATATTTAATAGGGATTTGAATCATTTTTTTGAAGCAAATGATCTTTGCTGTTACTGCAGTTGGAATATATACATCACAATGTCATATAGAGATATGTTGTTTTTCTATAAATGCTGTTCCTTTATGAATGTAATAAATCTAACGTAATGTAGATCAAAGTTATATACGATAACATATGATGAAAATTATCCTTATATTTTATTTGCATGAGAAAAAACAAATACTGTTCATATCTTTTCCGCTTTTTTCTAGACAATTTAAATGCATTTAACTCCGATATAAAGGACACAATAAGCAAAAGTCAAAAGATCCTCCCCTCTCAAATATGGACCTATCAACAACTCCCTTGCAGACTGAAAAGCTTTGCAAACTCCATACAGATTGGCCACCTTCGTTTAGCACACAACTTTGCTCAGATTGGCAGTTTGACTCACATGACTCCAACTGGACCTGAAAAGGAACGCATGCACCATTGACTACCTGTTTGAGGACTGAATCTCGAGTCATTCCCAATTGGTCAACTTATAGATACCGTTTCTGATTGGTTAAAAATCGGATTGACGCCAGACTATGTATTTTAACTATAAATTTATCAAAAAATATCGGCATTTGAAATTTTAATAACAATTTAAGTATATAATTAGTCTGCCACCAATCCATATTCTTTATTTTGTTTTGTTTTTGTTTTTTACATTGTATATTGTAAATCCAACTTCCTGTCTTACACAGGAAATTGGATAGCATCACCTCTGTATATAAACCGGCTTGTGAACACAGCAATCATACACAGCTACTTGATTTTATATTGCTCTTGAAAAAGACTTGCTAAAAGTTGAAACGCGTTGAGCTTAAATAAATATCTTTTTATCAAAGTTGGAAGACTGTTGATATTCTTCTTTGCTGAGACAAGCCGGATTCTCCTATTTATGGAGTAAGTTACTATTTTGTTTTTTCTTGATTTACTGGACACCTTTGGTCATTTTGAGTCTTCATTTGCTTGCAGACCTATTAACAGGTTCTTGAGAGATTCTGAAACTATTCTGGGGAACTACATCACTCTGGAGACACATTACATCACAGCTGAACTCCCACTACTTATGGAGTGAGTATACTGCACTTATATTAATTGGATTCTACACACACCTCAAGCCCTTTTTCTATTCGCCATATAGAGAAACATCACTGTACAGACCAGCGCCATCTATTTGCCATTTTCCACTTTTATTTAATTGATGTAGCTTTAAAATATTTAAGGATAATATGTATGGTTTGCTTATTGATTTTTTAAAACAGTAAACCAAAAATATTTTAATCTTAAAGGGTAAGCATGGCACATCTCTTTCAACTTAAAATCAATTAATTAACTCTGAGCTATGTTATATGTGACTCAAATATCAATATTCAGAGAATACTATCGGGTAGAATTATTATTGAATGAAACTCAATCTAAAATATCACTAACATTCTGGATCTGATTTTAAAAATGAGAGAGTTTACCATCACTTAAAACTACATTCCAATTTACTTCAATTATTTAATTTGCATCATTCTTCAGGTGTCCTGTAACTGTAAGTGTTCTGTAACTGTAAGTTGATCTTCAGGGGGTTAGTGTTAGGTTTCTTTAAGGGTGTATTGAGTGGGTTTTATTTTTAGGTTAGGGTTTGGGCCTGCAAAAGAGCTAATTGCCCTTTTAAGGACTATGCCTATCCAGGGCAATGGGGAGCTTCGGTTTTTTAGATAGTATTTTATTTGGGGGGTTGTTTGTGTGGGTGGTGGGTTTTACATTTGGGGGGTTGTTTGTATTTTTTTTTTACAGGCAAAAGAGTTGATTACTTTGGGGCAATTCCCCGCAAAAGGCCCTTTTAAGGGCTATTGGTAGTTTAGGCTAGGGTTTTTTTTATTTTGGAGGGGATTTTTTTTATTTTGATAGGGCTATTAGATTAGGTGTAATCAGTTTAAATATCTTGTAATTTGTTTATTGTTTTCTGTAATTTAATGTTTTTTTTTTGTACTTTAGCTAATTTAATTTAATTTATTTAATTGTATTTAATTTAGTAAATGTATTTAATTATAGTGTAGTGTTAGGTGTTATTGTAACTTAGGTTAGGTTTTATTTTACAGGTACTTTTGTTTTTATTTTAGCTAGGTAGTTATTAAATAGTTAATAACTATTTAATAACTATTCTACCTAGTTAAAATAAATACAAACTTGTCTGTAAAATATAAATAAACCCTAAGCTAGCTACAATGTAACTATTAGTTATATTGTAGCTAGCTTAGGGTTTATTTTATAGGTAAGTATTTAGTTTTAAATAGGAATAATGTAGTTAAAGTGTCAGTAAACCTTAAAAATAATGTTATATAATTCTGCACATAGTGCAGAATTATATAACATTATAGTATCCTTATCTGTATAAACGTAATATTCCCTTTTAATTTTAAAAAAACCCGGCTGTTTTACAGACCTGCTCTCTGCTCTCTGCTGAGCAGGTCTGTTTTATTCACACAGCGCATCGGGCCAGCTGTATAGTCACAGCCCGGCCCGACCGCACCATAACACAAAGTGCAGCTCACTCCTGCTCTGTCTTACTATACAGCTGGCCCAATGCACTGTGTGAATAAAACAGACCCGCTCAGCAGAGAGCAGAAAGGGGGTCTGTAAAACAGCCGGGGTTTTTTAAAATTAAAAGGGAATATTACGTTTATACAGATAAGGAAAATATAATGTTATATAATTCTGCACTATGTGCAGAATTATATAACATTATTTTTAAGGTTTACTGACCCTTTAATGATAGTAATTTTATTTAGATTTATTGTAATTATATTTGTTAGGGGGTGTTAGGGTTAGACTTAGGTTTAGGCGTTAATACATTTAGTATAGGGGCAGCGACGTTGGGGGCGGCAGATTAGGGGTTAATAAATGTAGGTAGGTGGCGGCAATGTTAGGGACGGCAGATTAGGGGATAATAATTGTGACGAACCAAGGTTATCCAACCCTGTGCCAGTCACTTATTTGGCACAGAAAGGGTTTTCAGCCCCCTTTTCTGTCACCTATAGGTCACAATCTAGCCACACCAGGCAAGCTTGTGATTCAGTTTAGTGGGTGCAAGAGTTAATTCGCACTCCCTTAATCTGTACTAGACGTAAGAGAAATGCCCAACACTCCCTTTTCAATGCCACCCACAATAACCTATAAATCCTATAGCTCAAATGCTGCCACCACTTAAAATTTATTAAAGGGAAAATCTTAAGGAAAACCCCAGACTTTACACATTAACTCTAGAAATACAATTTAGCAGAAAATAACCTAAAATTATACAGTTCTAATATTCCAGTCTCTTTCAGTAACGTGGTTCAATTATTAGACAAAGGCCAAACTTAGGCCTAGATTTGGAGTTCGGCGGTAAAAGGGCTGTTAACGCTCCGCGGGCTTTTTTCTGGCCGCACCATAAAATTAACTCTGGTATCGAGAGTTCAAACAAATGCTGCGTTAGGCTCCAAAAAAGGAGCGTAGAGCATTTTTACCGCAAATGCAACTCTCGATACCAGAGTTGCTTACGGACGCGGCCGGCCTCAAAAAACGTGCTCGTGCACGATTCTCCCATAGAAAACAATGGGGCTGTTTGAGCTGAAAAAAAACCTAACACCTGCAAAAAAGCAGCGTTCAGCTCCTAACGCAGCCCCATTGTTTCCTATGGGGAAACACTTCCTACGTCTGCACCTAACACCCTAACATGTACCCCGAGTCTAAACACCCCTACCCTTACACTTATTAACCCCTAATCTGCCGCCCCCGCTATCGCTGACCCCTGCATATTCTTTTTAACCCCTAATCTGCCGCCCCCGCTATCGCTGACCCCTGCATATTTTTTTTAACCCCTAATCTGCCGCTCCGTAAACCGCCGCAACCTACGTTCTCCCTATGTACCCCTAATCTGCTACCCCTAACACCGCCGACCCCTATATTATATTTATTAACCCCTAACCTGCCCCCCACAACGTCGCCGACACCTGCCTACACTTATTAACCCCTAATCTGCCGAGCGGACCTGAGCGCTACTATAATAAAGTTATTAACCCCTAATCCGCCTCACTAACCCTATCATAAATAGTATTAACCCCTAATCTGCCCTCCCTAACATCGCCGACACCTACCTTCAATTATTAACCCCTAATCTTCCGATCGGAGCTCACCGCTATTCTAATAAATGGATTAACCCCTAACGTAGGTGGCGGTCGGCAGATTAGGGGTTAAAAATTTTAATCGAGTGGCGGCGATGTGGGGGGAGCTCGGTTTAGGGGTACATAGGTAGTTTATGGGTGTTAGTGTACTTTAGGGTACAGTAGTTAAGAGCTTTATGAACCGGCGTTAGCCAGAAAGCTCTTAACTCCTGCTATTTTCAGGCGGCTGGAGTTTTGTCGTTAGAGCTCTAACGCTCACTTCAGAAACGACTCTAAATACCAGCGTTAGAAAGATCCCATTGAAAAGATAGGATATGCAAATGGCGTAGGGGGATCTGCGGTATGGAAAAGTCGCGGCTGAAAAGTGAGCGTTAGACCCTTTAATCACTGACTCCAAATACCAGCGGGCGGCCAAAACCAGCGTTAGGAGCCTCTAACGCTGGTTTTGACGGCTACCGCCGAACTCCAAATCTAGGCCAGAATAAAGCAATTATTTATTATGCCAAAAATATTATGCACAATGCATTATTAATAAAAAGTTGTTACAAATAAAATTACACACGCAAACAGTATTTTAAAATAAAAAGGAGAAAAACAGAATTGAATACTTTCCTAGTCTTCAAGATCTGCGCCAGGGGCTGGCATGAAAATGATGGCTCCTTACTGCTGTACAGCAGCTCCCCTTGTAAGAATGACAATCTTATTGTTAAAAAGTAAGATTCTTAAACCCTACTTTTCAGAGATCAGGTTGCTTAACCACACCCTCCTGGGCGGGCTAAGAAACCCCCCTGTCTTTACAACCTTCAATAGACTAATTTCTTGCCTGAATTTATACAACCAATTATCATTCCTGCTAGGTAAGATATTTCTATATTTACATATTTAGAACCTTTTTAGTTTTATTGGGAGAATCGTTTTGATATCAAATATGCCATAGGTTGTCATATTTACCTGCCGTTAAGGTTATAACACTTTTAACCCACATATGTACATAATATACCAATGTCCTGTCAGTGAACTGTTCAGTTTTTGTAATGAAGGGCCTGTTTTGCATCATGCATTCTATTGACAGCTTAAGCCATAAACTTTATCCTGTGTATCTCTGGGATGAAGAGCTCGAGTGGTTTTATAACATTTAGTGGGCTAATCAGGGGGCTTCTGGCACTTCAAAGAAAATACAAATACAAACACAATTCTTCTTGAAAACAAATAACTGTTTTGAGTGCAAGCTACACAAAGTTAACTCCTTAGCAGCTGAATCCTGAGATATTTGTGACACCTCCCCCAATAAGAGAAGCAAAAGGGGGTGGCTACGAGCCACTCCCGATGCGTATCAAATGGAGCTTCCCCTTGCGGTGAGAACACCATTGCCAGACAGATTGCACCTAGCAGTGTTGGCAGCAGGATGCCCTCCTTTTAAAAGTAACACACTAGTTGCTCTACCCAACTGATTGAATATATTGCCGGGCACCTCCCATGCAGTTTGTTCTGTCTCATGGGCGTGAGTACAAGAACATTATGGACCATCTCACACACTCCCTCTCTGGCAGTAAACTCCTGCAACTGTTTTTGTGCGAATATGGCATCTCTGGGTTTTGCAGGTACCTTCCCAAATAAGGTTTGCATCTTATCCAAGAATAACACATCATCCCCTGTTACAGAGGTGCCTGTGAAACCTAGTGTCTTGCTACCTATGGTGTGCTCTCTAAACATATTGTGTGCTGTCAGTTGCTGCGTAACTACCATAGGCTCTTGCCCTCCCACTGGAGTAGAATTCCTGTACTCCTGCACTCTGTTATGGTTGGTAGGGGGTTGACTAACTGCCCCCTCCTCCTGATTGTGGGTTCTAACTGCTGGGGACACTGATGCTGCACATCTATCAGTGTATTTGCTGAATGGCACTGTGGGGCTGTGTAAATACACTTCTCTGTACTCCTCCCCCCTGTGCCTGCAGTCTGTGTCAGTCTCTGTCCCCTAGCCTGTGCAGTCTGTTTATAGGTCACAGCTGAGGTTGCTAGGGTCTCTGTCACCCACAATCTTTCACACTCACTCTGGGGGTCCCTCAAAGAGTATCCTGTACCCCCCTCCCCCACACACTCTGAAATCTGTGGCTTTGCTGCTTCTGTCATAGAGTGGGCTAGTTTGCCCCCATGCTCTCGCTCACAGTCAGTCTGCCACTTTGCATAATCACACAGAATCTGAGATCCTTTTGACACTGGTGCAGACAAGCACACATCTTCCTTCTGCTGTTTATCACAACTATTGTGTCTTTTCACAGGGTACGGAATTGTCCCTGGCAGAGACTGGCACACATCATCCAGCGGCCCAGTCACCCAGTCATTCTCTCCCCCGTCAATCTCACCTCCTTCTATAGAATCCACTGATTCAATCACAGGCAGACACGCACCCCTCATCTGCCTTCTCTCACAAACAGCTTCTCCCTGTACAGGTAAACTCAGTTCAGGCACAGACAGACCCACACAGTCTATCTGCCTTTCTCCCCCATCAGTCTCACCCTGAACAGCTAATGGTAATTCTGTCGATACTGCTGGTTTAAGTACAGGAAGACACACACCGTCTGTCTGTCGTTCTCCCCAGTCAGCATCTCCTTGTACAGCTTCACCTCTCAGCACAGACACCCCCAGTTCAGGCACAGCCCTGCGCACACATGCACTCTGTCCTCCCTCCTGGTCATAATGTCTCTGAGCATTTTTACACACAGCCCTTTCCACATAAGGGTCCGCAACTAATGTCACTAGGTCACATGTAGCATTGTCAGGCACATAAAGAGATAACAATCTACCCAAATCAGTACCCAGTAAAACATCATTAGGAATATTTTCAGATAGCCCCACATTTCTTAAACCTCTCCCCACTCCCCAATCAAGATATACACGTGCCATAGGCACTGCAAGTTTCATTCCCACAATCCCTTTAACTGCTAGAGTCTTTCCAGGGATAATGTTCTCAGAGTTCACTAGCTTTGGATGCACCATAGTCACTTCTGCACCTGTGTCCCTTAGCCCTAGGGTTACCTTATCTCCAACAGTCACAGGTTGCAAGTTCTCATGGTTGTTTTCCTCTGGACAGGTAACAAACAAAATAGATGCTGGTATTTCTGAGGGATTACTTCCTCCAGCTGATTGCCCCAAGTTAATCCTCTCTGGGCAAGTGGAGCTGATGTGGCCCACTTTGTTGCAAACAAAACATCTGCGGGTATCCCCCTGCCCAGATACAACACTCGCCCCTCCTTTCCCAGAGGGAGCAGAAACACTGGATAAAGGCACAGCAGGTTTTGTGAAGGGGGGTCGTGCAGCAGCTCCTTTACAGGTGGATCCCCCCTTAGAAAAGGATTTCCTCCCATTCTCTGGAGACCTGTTAGCCTTGTAAAAATCAGCCAGCTCGCCAGCTTCCAATGCTGTTATGGGCTTCTGATCTAAAACCCATTCTTGAACTCCGGCTGGGCACAGCTGCATAAATTGCTCCTTCACCATCAAATCTTCCAGCTCCTCCATTGTGGCAACTTTTAATCCTCTGACCCACTGTTTAAAGGCTGTCATCAAGTTCCCAACAGCTGTAATATAGCTCTCTGACAAACCTTTCTGCAGAGAACAGAATTTATTTCGGTAAACTTCAGGAGTAAGATTGTATCTCCTCTGCAGTGCAGCTTTAATGGAATCATAGTCCTGATCAAACTCTGGGGGTAGTTCAGCAAACGCCTCCAGTGCAGGACCTTTCAGGCCAGGGGTAAGGTACCTGGCCCACTGCTCCCTTGGCAACTGGAACTGTCTGCAAACTTTCTCAAAGCTACGCAGGAAAACATCCACATCTCCATCTTTCTCCAGGGTGGGAAAATTCTCTGCACGCACTCTGGGAGCAGGGGGTCTCTAGGTTCACTAACAACAGGTGAGACCATCCCTCTCTCCAACCGTGCAAGCTGTAGCTGATACTCTCTCTCTGCTTGTCGTTCATCAGCCTGTCTTTCAGCAGCCTGTCTCTCAGCTGCCAGAGATGCCTGTCGTTCAGCAGCCTGTCTTTCATAAAACTTTGTAATCAGTTCCATGCGCAAACTTGCATCCACTGAGCCCATATGTTTAAGAACAGTTTGCAAATAACAGTCCAATGGATCCCCAGATCCTGATGAATCACTGCCCACAGCTGCAGATATCTCTCCTGAGACTTCAACTGGTGTGATTTGGCTGTTATCATATTCAACAAGAGCTTGAATTAGTAAATCTTTGTTCTTTGAACGTATTGGAATATCCCGCTCCTGGCATAGGAGTATAAGTGCCTCTCTAGATCGCTGCTCGTATGCCTCCATAGCAAAAATAAAATAGAAAAGAAAAACAGAGAATAGGGAAGGGGACTGTTTGCAATTTGTGACTATATAATGCACTGAGTTTTAGCCTTTGGAAATTGTAAGAAACAATTTCTTTTAGTACCGGGATTTTCACACTAGCAAATCCTCAAGCACTAAAATCTAATAATAAAAAAAATTATCTACACCACTGCCTACCAATTTGTGATGAACCAAGGTTATCCAACCCTGCGCCAGTCACTTATTTGGCACAGAAAGGGTTTTCAGCCCCCTTTTCTGTCACCTATAGGTCACAATCTAGCCACACCAGGCAAGCTTGTGATTCAGTTTAGTGGGTGCAAGAGTTAATTCGCACTCCCTTAATCTGTACTAGACATAAGAGAAATGCCCAACACTCCCTTTTCAATGCCACCCACAATAACCTATAAATCCTATAGCTCAAATGCTGTTAACACTTAAAATTTATTAAAGGAAAAATCTTAAGGAAAACCCCAGACTTTACACATTAACTCTAGGAATACAATTTAGCAGAAAATAACCTAAAATTATACAGTTCTAATATTCCAGTCTCTTTCAGTAACGTGGTTCAATTATTAGACAAAGGCCAAACTTAATAAAGGAATTATTTATTATGCCAAAAATATTATGCACAATGCATTATTAATAAAAAGTTTTTACAAATAAAATTACACACGAAAACAGTATTTTAAAATAAAAAGGAGAAAAACAGAATTGAATACTTTCCTAGTCTTCAAGATATGCGCCAGGGGCTGGCATGAAAATGATGGCTCCTTACTGCTGTACAGCAGCTCCCCTTGTAAGAATGACAATCTTATTGTTAAAAAATAAGATTCTTAAACCCTACTTTTCAGAGATCAGGTTGCTTAACCACACCCTCCTGGACGGGCTAAGAAACCCCCCTGTCTTTACAACCTTCAATAGACTAATTTCTTGCCTGAATTTATACAATCCATTATCATTCCTGCTAGGTAAGACATTTCTATATTTACATATTTAGAACCTTTTTAGTTTTATTGGGAGAATCGTTTTGATATCAAATATGCCATAGGTTGTCATATTTACTTGCCGTTAAGGTTATAACACTTTTAACCCACATATGTACATAATATACCAATGTCCTGTCAGTGTCAGGCGAACTAAAACACTAAAGAAATAAGTGTTACAAATACTGTGAGCCTCAGCTGCTGAGATACTTATAATATAGGGTTTGTAGCTAGGATGTGTGGGATGAGCAAATGAATCACCTAACAGGTGATTTGCAAACCCCATTAACAAATAGCATTTAATTTTAATTGGAATAATGGTAAATAGAACTCTATTCCTGCATCTTGTATCACAGTGTGAAATAAGTGCAGCAGGGAACTATTCCGCAACCCAATTGGAAAAACTTCATATGCAAAAAATAGACAAACATATTCAGGCAGTAAATGTATTGTTAACCGGCATTGGTAGTGACAATTCCTCTTAAGTGAGAATAAGAGAACATGGAATGTCATTAGATATATATATACAGATCGTTGGTGGTACAGCGTTATTTATCATAACTGTTAGGCTAACCATAAATAGAGAGTTTGCTTCGGTAGTCAGGAAGGCAAGTAGACTGACCTGTGTGAGAAAATCCGGAGCGGTAGAAGCAGTGGGCAGCTGGTGTGTTCCGTGAAGCTGGCGTGTGACGTCACCGCGGAGGAATCCCAGTACGGCTGGCTGTAGAAAGCGATCCGGTAAGGAACGCAGGAGAAGTGCTACGCTCAGAGGTAACAAAGGAGCCTGATGAAATGTGCAGGCGAGTGAGAACAAAATATATTTAACTTGACAAAAGTCAAATGAGACAAAGTTCAAGGTAGTTTAGGGTATTAACAACTGTGTGTTGTTCAGTAGCTAGATCAGGAAAAAATCCAATACCAAGCAATGAAGTAAAGGATACTGGGAGATTTTATAGGCTGGATGGAAAGGATAATTGAAATTTAAAGAAACAGTACAATGTCACAGAAGAATAAGCTGTCAGCTAGGAAGATCCTGACAGTCAGTGACCTGGTCAGTTTTTGTAATGAAGGGCCTGTTTTGCATCATGCATTCTATTGACAGCTTAAGCCATAAACTTTATCCTGTGTATCTCTGGGATGAAGAGCTCGAGTGGTTTTATGACTCAGTGCCTACACAATAACATTTAGTGGGCTAATCAGGGGGCTTCTGGCACTTCAAAGAAAATACAAATACAAACACAATTCTTCTTGAAAGCAAATAACTGTTTTGAGTGCAAGCTACACAAAGTTAACTCCTTAGCAGCTGAATCCTGAGATATTTGTGACAATAATATTTAACTAATGTTTGCGAGGCGGGAGGGCGGAGGTTTAGTGGTTAATATGTTTATTATAGTGTCGGCGATGTTGGGGGCGGCAGATTAGGGGTTAATAAGTGTAGGTAGGTTGCGGCGACATTGGGGGTGTCAGATTAGGGGTTAATAAATATAATATAGGTGTCGGCGATGTTGGGGGCAGCAGATTAGGGGTTCATAAATATAATGTAGGTGGCGGCGGTGTCCAGAGCGGCAGATTAGGGGTTAAAAATGTATTTTAGTGTTTGAGATGCGGGAGGGCCTTTAGGGGTTAATAGGTAGTTTATGGGTGTTAGTGTACTTTTTAGCACTTTAGTTATGAGTTTTATGTTACGGCGTTGTACCATAAAACTCCTAACTACTGACTTTTAAATGCGTTAGGGTTCTTGGAGGTAGAGGGTGTACCGCTCACTTTTTGGCCTCCCAGGATAGACTTGTAATACCGGGGCTATGGAAGTCCCATAGAAAAAAGACTTTACAAAGTTTACGTAAGTCGTTTTGCGGTAAGGCCAAAGAAGTGTGCGGTGACCCTAAACCTTCAAGACTCGTAATAGCAGCGGGCGTAAAAAAAGCAGCGTTAGGACTTCTTAACACTGCTTTTTTACCTTAACGCACAACTCTGAGTGTGGAGGTGTAGTGAGTAGCGATAGGTCGATTCATCTGTGAAGTTTGTATTTGGAGTACTTGATGTATGGTATGAACTTGCCTACTTTATACTGGATGCTTAAATATCAATGTACCCTCTTACTCGTTCCCTACCTCTCATGTGGATACCCCACACCTGGCCACAGCGTTATGGATGTATAGTAGGGATGCTGCACAAATGTTTATGCTCTTAACTTACCTTTGCAACGGTATCTCAATTTCTAATGACTGCATTGCACACTTTATGGCCACATTGCTTTATACCTTGTTGCAACTGTGTTTCATTCATCATCATCTGTTCTGTTTTCATCAATGACTGTTTTTGCACATATCATTACTGCACTGCTCTAAACGTTTCACAACTGTGCTGTATTTATTATCATCATTCATCATCATCTCCTGTCTACATGTGGATTAATCACAGTTGTTATCTATAGCCATGCATGCTACAATTTGATATCTATCTACTTATATTGGAACTTTATTGCCGGCTTAGGTTGAGTTCATTTGAGCTGAATGAGGGGCCCACGTGTTTGTTTGTTTGTCTAGTCTATGTGTATATCTGTGCTTATTTGTATAGTTTGGTATTTATATATTTTTTGATTAAAGCTTCATTTATGCATTTATTTGCTCTCAGTATTTAAGGTGATTGCTTGTTCCCCCTGGTCTTTCTGGTTATACCTTATACCGGTATCACCACTTTTCTCCTTACTAGTATTTATATATTGTCCTACCAGGTAGCTTATCCTTAGCAACATTGATTAAAATTATTTAAGTAAGGTTGAGCCTTCTCATTTTTCCTTTTTTGTTGTAGAAAATGAAGAATACTAGGAATTTTAAAAAGAATGGCAGGAATAATCATGGGTAGTACACCATGAAATGTAAGTTTTCCAAACCTTGAGATAGATTTTCCTAGAAACAGTCTTGTGTGCCTGAATCATAGTGTTAATCACAGAGTCAGAGAATCCTCTATGACCGAGAACTAAGCATTCAATTTCGATGCCATTAAGTTTAGAGACATTGTGGCCGATTTCTCAAGGGCTAAACAGCCCTTAATGCCCCTGTTTCCGTGTGAACCTGAAGGCTCACCGGAAACAGCAGTTATGAAGCAGCGGTCTTAAGACCGCTGCTCCATAACTGGTCCGCCGGCTCTGAGGCTGTGGACATCAAATGGCAGCACATCTGCAGGGGGCGGCATTGCACAAGCAGTTCACCACAGTGGCGTCACTAGGGTTGGTGTCACCCGGTGCGGTACGTTATCGTGTCACCCCCCCTCCCCCCAGAAAGCAAACACACAAACACAAAAACACAGGCACACACACATACAAACACTCAGACACACTTAAAAACACACTCGGATGCACACACAAACACTCGGAAACACACTCAGACACGCACAAAAACACTCAGACACACGCACAAAAACACTCAGGCACACACACAGAAACACTGAGATACACACACACACAAAAACACTCAGACACACAAAAACACTCAAACACACACAAAAACACTCAGACACGCACACATACAAAATATGTAAACTGCACTGCATTAATTATAAAGCTCATGCCTAGAGATGCTCCCTGGCTCAGCAGAGCATCAAAAGAAAGATAAACAGAGCACTCTAAAAATAAATCACTAAAGAAAAGGTTTAGGTGCGCAAACTATGAAAATTCTGCTCTCTGACTCTGTTCCAAGTCTGTCAATGCACAGCCCCGGGCTGCGTGTCTACCGCTTCTTATGGCCAAGCACCTCTGCTCTCTGCTCACCCCCAGACCCCCACCTGCCCTGCCCTCCTACCTCTTCAGTCTGAACTTAGTGTACCGTAAATTTAGAGACAGTGTCAGACAGTCATCCCCCTCATGATTTCCCAGTTCCCGATTAGAGAGACAGCACAGCAGTGAGTGACTCCACAGTGAGCACAAATAGGCAGGCAGGTTTAGGCTAGCAGCACAACTTTGCAAGCCCCATGGCACGCCCACAACATTCATAGTGAAATTGGGCAGTGGAGGAGCAAAGTACAAACAAGCAAAAGCAGCCGGGAAAACTATTTGTGGAAATTGCAGCGCTGACTCAAAAATATGTGTCTACAACTTCCCCAGTCCCACTAATGTTCACAAATGCTGGCCCCTCTAATAAAAAAATATATGCATCTCTACATTGTATTTATTTGAATTTCAATAAAATTAAAAAAAAAAAAAATAATAATATTTTTTTTTGGTGGTGTCACCCCCTGGAGGGTGTCACCAAGGTGTGGCCCGCACCCCCTAGTGACGCCACTGGTTCCCCAGAACTTTCAGCGATGTCTGTCGGACATGATACGCTGCAGCGTATCATGTTGGATAGACATTGATAATTCGGCCCCTTTAGATCTGGATGGAAAAAGGCTATGGCGGGCAACTGGACGATTGGGGAAGAAATACTCCCTTACTTCCAGTAATAGTAGAAATAATAGAATTCAGTTGAGACCTAAACAAATTCTTTCCTTGGAAAGAAAGAGAAAATAACCATATCCTTACCTGAAGAGCTTTATTGCTTAAGACATATTTATTATGTTAAAGGGACAGTTAACACTAACATTTTTGTTGTTTAAAAAGATAGATAATCCCTTTATTACCTATTCCCCAGTTTTGCATAATCAACACAGTTATAATAATACACTTTTACCTCTGTAATAACCTTGTACAGTTTCTAAGCCTCTGCAAACTGCCCCCTTATTTCAGTTCCTTTTAAGACTTGCATTTTAGCCAATCAGTGCTCACTTCTAGGTAACTTCACGTGTGTGAGCTCAATGTTATCTATATGAAACACATGAACTAATGCCCTCTAGTGGTGAAAACTGTCAGATTAGAGGTGGCCTTCAAGGTCTAAGAAATTAGCATAGGAGCCTCCTAGGTTTAGCTTTCAAATAAGAATACCAAGAGAACAAAGCAAAAGTGGTGATAAAAGTAAATTGGAAAGTTGTTTAAAATTACATGCCATATTTGAATCATGAAAGTTTATTTTGGACTTGACTATCCCTTTAATTTCCATGATATCAAATGCTGCATGCCAAATAAAATTATTTGCATACTGAAGTAAATTTAAGAGACTAAAACATTCAGAGTTAGAGAACAACTGCTGAGCCAGACAGGATTACCAGAAAGTATAAGCAGAAGCCACATCAGCAATAGATATAGCTGGTCTAAGAAGATAGCCAGTATGTAAATATGCCCTTCTTAGATAAAAATTAAGTTTTCTATCTAAAGGGTCTTTAAAAGAAGTACTGTCTTATAAAGGAATAGTAGTGCGTTTAGCTAAAGTGGAAATGGCCCAATCAACTTTGGGAACCATTACCCATAATTCCAAGTTAGCAGCAGGTAAAGGATATAGTTTTTTTATAAAAAAAATTTGAGGAACGGTTAAAAGAGACTCCTGGTTTAGAACATTCCTTAGCAATCATATCAGAGACAGAATCGGGTATAGGAAAATTCTCAGGGAGATTGACAACAGTTTTTTATACTGAATTCAAAACAATTACAGGGTTTATCATTAGAAGGTTTAGCTTCTTCAATCCCTAAAGTGACTAACACTTCCTTCATAAAAGAATTTAAATTTTAAATAAAAAAGAGGACTTATCAGGTTCTGCGTCTGATGAAGGAGCCTCACTGTAAGAGGAATCCTCATTGTTCGAATATACATCAGTATTTTGTAGGTCAGTACTAATATTACTAGTAGGTAAAATTTGAACTGACATTTTTCGCTTATTTGAAGGCAGTAGTGCAGCTAGGGCCTTCATAATGGCAGCAGCAATAAACTTTTTAAATGCTGGGGGTTCGTCATCTGCATCCATCTGTAAGAAGTAGACAGTAGGTGCATTAGTACACATAGAAACATCATTAGATTGATAGGTTTGCGATAAGAAATTCAAGCATGAGCCACATACATGAGCTGAAGATGCTAGTTCAGTTATTTTACAATAAGAACACTTAGCTTTGGTAGAAAGGTGTTCAGTAGACTCAGTTCCTATAATAACTTTAGGGACAGATTGGTGCTGCTCCATTATGGCAAAAAAATTAAGTAAAAATAAGGTGCAATAATTACTATTATTACCCCCTTATAGCAAGCTTTTTGAGGAAAAGGAAAACATATGCCCACTTTATATAGTGTTGCAAGAACATTAAATCACTAAGCAAATGAAGCCTAGGAAAGCAGTTAATGTCAAATTGTGCAAATTTCAAATGCAGATATATATATATATATATATATAAACGCGCTATGATGCGTCGTGACGTGTGAGAAATTGATGCGCTAATAGAGACGCATGATACAATGTCAGTTTGCACATTTATGTACTAAGATGCATACTTAAAGGCACAAAAATATGGCGTGTGAATATAAATATGCGCCAGGGAATGCTCACTTGTGTGAGTATGTGAAAAAATGTGCGTGTTTACCTGTCGCATAAATATGCAGCGGATTGAATGTGTGCTTGTGTGTGCATGAGAATTTTTTAATAAGCATTAAGCAATAAGCAAGGGGAATAGTAAGAATCTGTCCCTGAGCCATACATACACATAGATATACATAGTTTAACTCTTAAACAATAGTTAAAAGTGCCCAACCCATAGCTGTGAGTGTCTATATAAAAATAAAAAATATACTTACCCATAGACACTCGTCCTCTAATAGCAGACAGCCAAACCAGTACTGAAACATATCAGCAGAAGTAATGGAATAGGAGTATAATGTCCATCTTTAAAGGGAAGCAGAAGATGAATCCCTGTGACAGAATTTACAGAAAGCCCATGAAAGATTTCCCGTGAGGCGAAAACATGGTGTCATGAGGCAGTACTCCCTTCACATCTCTCTGACAAGCACTGTACTCTGAGGGGAACCGGGCTTCAGTATGCACTAAAGTGACTTTCACTGAAGAAATCAAGCACATCAACATGCTTCAACCACCTCCAACAGAGGCAAAGTTTAAAACTGAGGTATGTTTGAGGTGGGAGGGTTTTTATAGGCTTTTGAGGTTTGGGAAACTTTGCCTTCTCCTAATAGGAATGTATATCCCATACGTAGCAGCTCGTGGACTCTCACCACCTATATGAAAGAAATATATGTATGTAAGCATATACATATATATTTACACTTTGCTGCCCATCGCTGCACGACTTTCCCCCTTCACTGCGCTAGGTTCTCAGTCGTCTGTCACTGCATGAGAATGCAGCTCCCATTGGAGCCTATGGAAGCAATGGTTTTGTGTAATGTGAACGTGACCTCGCTGGTATTACAAAGTGGAGCTACTTACAACATAATACAAAGGCCACTTCTCTCTGCTTATCCTCCTTGATCTGTCTGCAGCCTTTGATACTGGTAACTACCCTCTTTTGCTCCAAACCCTCCAATCCTTCTGCATTTGCAACACAGCTCTCTCGTGGTTCTCTTCTTATCTGTTTAACCGTAACTTTAGTGTAGCCTTCTCTGGGGCATCCTCTGCCCCGTTACCACTTTCTGTTGGGGTACAGCTAGGATTTATCCCTGGTCCCCTTCTTTTCTTAATCTGCACGGTATCTTTAGGTTCCTTAATAAAGTCTTACCAGTTTCAATATCATTTGTATGCCTATAACACCCAAATCTACCTCTCTGCACCAGACCTATCCTATTCCTTGCTAACCTGTGTCACTAACTGTCTTTCTCATATCTCATCCTGGATGTCCTCTTACTACCTCAAGCTAAATCTCTCTAACACTGAGCTCCTTATTTTCCGAAAACAAAGTAGAATTAGAGAGTTCCTCAAATATGTAGATATATTAATATATAATGCCACAATATAGCAGCTTTCATATAAAAAGATCCATCACATAATAAGCCAAATTGTAGTATTCAGCATTCAATGCAGTGCACATGTTTGCAGATGTTTGCAGATGTACCTTATAGACTTATACCATGTATATACTGCATCAGGATACTTGCATGCGGCTTTCATTAAAGGGACATGACACCCACATTTTTTCTTTCATGATTTAGAAAGAGAATGCAATTTTAAACATCTTTCTAATTTACTTATATTATCTAATTTGTTTTATTCTCTTGATATTCTTTGCTGAAAAGCATATCTAGATATGCTCAGCAGCTGCTGATTGGTTGCTGCACATAGAAGCTTCATGTGATTGGTTCACCATGTGCATTGCTTTTTCTTCAACTAAGGCTATCTAAAAAATGAAGCAAAATAAATAATAGAAGTAAATTGTAATGTTGTTTACATTTCTATTCTCTATCTGAATCATGAAAGAAAGATTTTGGGTTTAGTGGCCCTTTAACTAACGGAGGACATACACATCTCACTTGATAGTTTTGAACAAGCCGTATCAAACGCTGTTCCCTGGTAACGTCATCCACAGAAGGTGATTGGATCTCCGGATACAGGTGGTCAGAGTCGGCTGGGTGTACTGGTTGAGGCAATGGTATCGAAAAAAGACATACCCAGCTTTCCATATAACATCACTTTTATTCAGTTTCTTTAAAACATGAACAGGAGGCTTTTACAAATGTGCAGAGGTGAAGTTAAGTAAGATTTATGCGTTTTGGCCGTGCGGCTGTAATCATAACCATAATTACCTGGCTATCACACTTGCCTTTAAAGGGACATTAAACGCTTTAAATTGTATATATAAAACAACTCTGCAATATATTTTCATTATTTATTTTGTCCTCTTTGCCTGTAATTCCATTCTGAAATTGTGAGATTTTCAGTTCCTGTTAGAAATGGAAGTGCAGAACACTGTTATATTCCACACAGCCATTGGCTGCACACTCTAGTGACCTATTTATAACGGTCCCTAATTGGCCACAGCAGAGAAGGTAACACAAGTTACAAAAATCTGATAGGCTATTACACAGTGTAACTCTACCTCTTTAGCTAAGTAAGGAAACACAACACAGCACGTATGTTTCCAATCTCTACGTCAGGAGCTGTGTCTCTATTGTATACAACATCTTTTTATTATTCTATATAGAGGCACCTTGGTGATTTGGTGTGTGGCATTTTAATTAACCTTACATGATGACACACCATATTTAACTCTTTATCTGTCACTTCTTTGAACATTTAGACAGGGGAGTAGTAATCATTCAAAATAAGATATTATAACATATTATTGATTCTAGGATAAGTGAGAATAGTGCAAAATAAATCAAATAAATTATATATATATATATAAATCAAAGTAAAGTATAATTCACAGTTGCTGTCCATATATTTTAGTACAATAACAAGAAAATGTATATACAAAGTTCAAGTTCCAGAGGGAGGAAGTGATATGATATGACAGTGAATAAATGTTGATAGAATACTGCTGATAGAGAAGACCCCCTTTAAATATATATATTTATACTCTTATACATATATACCCGCCTCACAAAGAATTCCAATATAGGTGCAGCTTACTTCAGAGCTCCAGCCACAATGCAGATACGGTAAAACAAACCGTCAACTTTACATCAACTGCAGTTAGGAGCCAAGCTTGTGGAGAATGAGACACAAAGGAAGCCGTGCTCCCATAAGGCATTAACGCCTTAAACTCACCACCCGGGGTGCATCAATCATCATCTCCTCCTGTGGCTCAATTTAAGATCCTTAATGGGTGAAGGCTGTATCACGGAGCTCACTCGATAGCCACAGCGGCGTCCCTGCGAGGCGTCCCACTATGCGGGAGGGGTGTGTGTCAGATGACACGTGGTGTCCGTAAACCAATCCAAAGCAGGATAAACACTTGTAAGAAATCCCTCAGGAGAACTTCGGAGCCGATGTCCTGAAAACCACTGCTGCAGCCCAGAAAATAAGCAGCGAAGAGACAAAGTTGTTGCAGACAGCGGTTGTAGTATAAAAATCACAGTCTTTATTTAAACATAGTTAAAAGTAGAAACACTCCAGAGATCACACAGGTACATCTCAGCAATGGGTCCGCTAACATGTTTGGGCCTCAGGCCGTAATCATAGCTAAAGGACAAAGCACCTGAACCACTTAAAAAGGCACCAGGATAACCCTGATTGAGTAAAATAAAAAACAAGCTGTGAGTTAAATTTAACTCTATGAGTACTTATGCAAATAATACTTCAGCCAGTAGTCTGTAAAGGGAAAAATAGCACAAATACTGATTAGAAAAACTATAAATTTGAGAGTATTGAAGAATATTAAGAATAGCAGTACATAAATGCAACTACAACATTTAAACAACTATGTAATTGTAAACTTAAACATGCCCTTTTGCTTTTTAATATGTGATCAGTTAGAATTGCGACAGTGTGCCTTACACAACTTTACAATTACATAGTTGGTTCAGGTGCTTTGTCCTTTAGCTATGATTATGGCCTGAGGCCGAAACATGTTAGCGGGCCCATTGCTGTGATGTACCTGAGTGTTTCTACTTTTAACTATGTTTAAATAAAGACTGTGATTTTTATACTACAACCTCTGTCTGCAACAACTTTGTCTCTTCGCTATATATATATATATATATATATATATATATATACACACACATATGTACATTCTTGGACTATGGGAGAAAGGATATATTTACAGAATTTATAACATATCACCAAATAAAGATAGTTACAACACACATTTACTTCTAGATATATATGAAGAAATACTTATTTAGGCAATATATTATTACTTTTTCAGCCAGCGTTGCTATAATGTATATTTGTCTCTATACCTGAAATATGACAAGTCACCATGAATAATATACTATTACAACATTGTTATTGAAAATTCAATCACTCTCTCCCAGTATTCGATTAAACAAATCTCAGAGCATTATACCAGTCACTCCCAATAATTAAAGGGACACTGAACCCATTTTTTTTCTTTCGGGATTCAGATATAGACCTCTAGTTATGAAGCCGTCTACTTTCCTGCATTCGCCGGCCCAATATGCTCGCCTAATCTCGCCTACCATCGCCGCCGCGGACCTGAATACGTTCGGTAAAGTTATCAAAAAATCTATCAAGAAGCCGCGCACCAAGTACGGAGTAATGAGCAGCGGACTGTTGTTAACTGACAGTCATCGATCTCGCTGCTCATCGGCTTCTTTGCAGCTTTTTTGATAGCCTGTCACTAAGCACCCACACTAAACTACACTGTTTTACCCCCTAAACCGCCGCTCCCAGAGCCCCCCACAACTAAATAAATGTATTAACCCCTAAACCACCGCACCCGGACCCTGCCACCACCTACATTATACCTATTAACCCCTATCCTGCCCCCCACTACACCGCCGCCACCTATATTCAAGTTATTAACCCCTATCCTGCGGATCCCGGACCCCGCCACAACTAAATTGTTTAACCCCCTAAACCGCCGCACCCGGAGCCCACCGCTACCTATATTAAAGTTATTAACCCCTATCCTGCCCCCCACTACACCGCTGCAACCTACATTAAACTCATTAACCCCTAAACAGCCGCTCCCGGACCCCGCCGCAACTACATTCAATGTTTAACCCCTAAACCGCCGCTCCTGGACCCGCCGCCACCTATATTAAACTTATTAACCCCTAAACCTAAGTCTAACACTAACACCCCCCTAACTTTAATATTATTTTAATAAATCTAAATAAAACTTACTATTATTAACTAAATTATTCCTATTTAAAAATAAATACCTGTAAAATAAACCCTAAAATAGCTACAATATAACTAATAATTATATTGTAGCTATTTTAGGATTTATTTTTATTTTACAGGCAACTTTGTATTTATTTTAACTAGGTACAATAGCTATTAAATAGTTATTAACTATTTAATACCTACCTAGTTAAAATACTTACAAAATTACCTATTAAATAAATCCTAACCTAAGTTACAATTAAACCTAACACTACACTATCATTAAATAAATTAAATAAATTACCTACAATTACCTAAAATTAAATTAAATAAACTAAACTATAGTACAAAAAAAGCAAACACTAAATTACAGAAAATAAAATAGAATTACAAGAAGTTTAAACTAATTACACCTAATCTAAGCCCCCTAATAAAATAATAAAGCCCCCAAAATAAAAAATGCCCTACCCTAGTCTAAATTACCAAGTAACCAGCTCTTTTACCAGCCCTTAAAAGGGCTTTTTGCGGGGCATTGCCTCAAAGTAATCAGCTCTTTTACCTGTAAAAAAAAATACAACCCCCCCAACATTAAAACCCACCACCCACATACCCCTACTCTAACCCCCCCAAACCACCCTTAAAAAAACCTATCACTAACCCCCTGAAGATCTCCCTACCTGGAGCCGTCTTTACCCAACCGGGCCAAAATCTTCATCCAAGGTGCGCAGAGGAGGTCTCTCATCCGGTAGAAGTCTTCATCCAGGTGGCGTCTTCAATCTTCATCCATCCGGAGTGGAGCGGAGCCATCTTCAAAGGAGCCGTCGCGGAGCCATCCTCTTCAACCGACGACTGAACGATGAATGAAGGTTCCTTCAATCTGATTGGCTCATTCAATCAGCCAATAAGATTTTTTCCTACCTTAATTCCGATTGGCTGATAGAATCATCAGCCAATCGGAATTTGAGGGACGCCATCTTGGATGACGTCCCTTAAAGGAACCTTCATTCGTCGTTCAGTCGTCGGTTGAAGAGGATGGCTCCGCATCGGCTCCTTTGAAGATGGCTCCGCTCCACTCCGGATGGATGAAGATTGAAGAAGCCGCCTGGATGAAGACTTCTACCGGATAAGGGACCTCCTCTGCGCACCTTGGATGAAGATTTCGGCCCAGTTGGGTGAAGAGGACTCCAGGTAGGGAGATCTTCAGGGGGTTAGTGTCAGATTTTTTAAGGGGGGTTTGGGTGGGTTAGAGTAGGGGTATGTGGGTGGTGGGTTTTAATGTTGAGGGAGTTGTATTTTTTTTTACAGGTAAAAGAGCTGATTACTTTGGGGCAATGCCCCGCAAAAAGACCTTTTAAGGGCTGGTAAAAGAGCTGGTTACTTGGTAATTTACTAGGGTAGGGCATTTTTTTATTTTGGGGGGCTTTATTATTTTATTAGGGGGCTTAGATTAGGTGTAATTAGTTTAAACTTCTTGCAATTCTTTTTTATTTTCTGTAATTTAGTGTTTGTTTTTTTGTACTATAGTTTAGTTTATTTAATTTAATTTTAGGTAATTGTAGGTAATTTATTTAATTTATTTAATGATAGTGTAGTGTTAGGTTTAATTGTAACTTAGGCTAGGATTTAACAGGTAATTTTGTAAGTATTTTAACTAGGTAGGTATTAAATAGTTAATAACTATTTAATAGCTATTGTACCTAGTTAAAATAAATACAAAGTTGCCTGTAAAATAAAAATAAAGCCTAAAATAGCTACAATATAATTATTAGTTATATTGTAGCTATCTTAGGTTTTATTTTACAGGTAAGTATTTAGTTTTAAATAGGATTAATTTAGTTAATACGAGTAATATTATTTAGATTTATTAAAATAATATTTAAGTTAGGGGGCTTAAGGTTAGTGTTAGACTTAGGTTTAGGGGTTAATAATTTTAATATAGGTGGTGGCGGGGTCCGGGAGCGGCGGCTTAGGGGTTAAACAATTTATTTAGTTGCGGCAGGGTCCGGGATCCGCAGGATAGGGGTTAATAAGTTTATGTAGGTTGCGGCGGTATAGGGGGCTGCAGATTAGGGGTTAATATGTATAATGTAGGTGGCGGCGGGGTCCGAGAGCAGTGGTTTAGGGGTTAACATTGGAAAGACAGGTGTATATGCAACAATATACAGTAAAGCGCTAAAGAGACACCCCAATATGTATAAAGCAATAGTCACAGTACATACAATGTGTCAGTACAATAAAAAGCTTATAAAATAATTAATAGCGTATGGGTACACAGGTGGCTGATAAATATGTTCAACCAAACGCTGGTACTTACAGAGCCAAAGTCCATAAATATAGTTCAATTGATATGGGATTATGTAAAGCTCTCAAAGGTCACAGAGAGAAATGTAGTCCCGCTGCTCCTCTAAGGTAAACTTCCAAAGTTCCCACGTAACTGTACAAAAAGAAAAAAAGAGAGGAGCGCCGACTCAAATGTAGGGAAAAACAGTTTCTTTAAACAAAAAAAGTGAATCAAAAACATTCACAATATAAATATAAGTAAGGTTCATATCAAGGCCGACTGCCGTACATATCCTCACAAACATAGCAAGAAAGTGGATTCCCCAAATTGAGGGGTTTCCAAAAGTCTAGGCTTAATCAGCACAACCGTTAGTAATAACAACTCAAGAGACATAAGTGTCAAAAAATATAAAAATATCCTTTAATAAATCACACAATTCACAAACATACCACATTCATGCATGGGATCCCAGTAATAAAAAGTCAATAGACTGAGAGCAAACTTCTGGTGCACCAGGGTGAACTGGATATGTATATATTAACCAGTGGTATTAGATATTTGTAATCCACAAAAGAGATAGTTCCATATCTTAGAGTCCCCAAAGTGCCTCTCCACGCTGCATTATGTGAAGGAGTGAAACGAGCGTCCAGACTCGTCGGTGCTTTGCAGCCTCTCCTTTTTTTTCCGCAGCATTGGATCCCGACTAGCCCCGACCTGCCCTGTAAGACCGCGCTCCATGTAAGCATTGAAGATCCTGCCGTTGGCACTACAAACACAGGTAGTACTATTTACCAAATGTGGTTAAGAAGGAAATGACAGTTGATGTATCGAGGGTTTGGTCTGGCTAGTTCAGCAGAGCGGCACTTTGGGGACTCTAAGATATGGAACTATCTCTTTTGTGGATTACAAATATCTAATACCACTGGTTAATATATACATATCCAGTTCACCCTGGTGCACCAGAAGTTTGCTCTCAGTCTATTGACTTTTTATTACTGGGATCCCATGCATGAATGTGGTATGTTTGTGAATTGTGTGATTTATTAAAGGATATTTTTATATTTTTTTACACTTATGTCTCTTGAGTTGTTATTACTAACGGTTGTGCTGATTAAGCCTAGACTTTTGGAAACCCCTCAATTTGGGGAATCCACTTTCTTGCTATGTTTGTGAAAATATTATTTTCTAGGCAGCACCTGTTTCTTTTACAATAAGTATTTGAGTGCAGCTACTCTGTTTTGTTTTGCCGTACATATCCCCCTGATATCTATTCAGGATCACTCCGGTGTTATAAGATGTGATGTCAGGATATAAAAAGTCTCACGCTGTATTATCCGTCCTTCCAATACCGCTCTGCAGTCGCGGGGAGTGACGTCGTTAGAAAGTTCAGCGTAGAGTCTCGGCTGTTTGGAGTAGGATAGTAAGCTACGGATCCCTTATAGGGACAAAAAGGTACCGAACTTGTGTATTTCTTCAACGCGTTTCATCCCGATCGACGGGACTTTATCAAGAATACTAAAGCTGCTCCACCTAGACCTTTATATACCGGAAATTAGACAATGATAGTCCGGCTCAAAGTTAATATCAGTCAAAGCAGTGGATAAGAGTTCGCTAACTAATACAATGCACCTATTTAGGAGCCACATTAATAGCAATTTGAATATTAGGAATACTTTCATATATATTAAGGTAATAACAACATGTGAATAAAAAAGGAAAGATAAAAATAAAAATGCAAATACGAGGGGGGGGGGGCGGAGCCGACAGCAAGCAAGAATGGTCGCATTCATTCAGAGATCCAACTGCTACTGTTTTATAATTGATATAAGATGTGATTTAGCAATGTAATCAGACCCAGCAAAAAAGGGGCTTCATGTTTGATTTCTAAACAGCACCCAGAGAACGCTGATTTTGCCTCTGACACTCTGGCATCGAGTTGAGACCTGAGATTAGTTTTGCAGTTGCAAAGACGGTGGCCATCTTGCCTTCCTTTGGCCTAAGTTAAAGTGAACACCGCTTTACCAGCACAGTATAGAATCGCAACTACAGGATACGCAGAGCAGATTGAGATTCCCTGCAGACTTCTCCTTGAAAATGGAGGAGGATTGGTACTTAAAGGTACAAGCCTTGTTCGAGAAACATGAGCAGCAGATACTCAGTAGATTTGATCGCATCCTAGCGATAGCAGGAGACCAACGGGAGGAGAAGGGGATCAATGAGTCTGCTGTAGCGGGTGAGATGATCACTGATATGCAGCCTGTCACACAGCTAACAGTGGGGAATACTTCTGCAGTAACTACTATACCTACAAAGGACTTTGGGCAAGCCGACACCATGGAGGTGAGTGCTGAAGATGCCTGGGGGTCAGCCGCTCTGGGAGTGTATGGGTGCTGACGGTTGCGATCAGAGACAATGTGTGTGAAGAACCATTACCTAGCGATGGGGAAACTACAGGAGCTACTGACATCTGTTCCTGGCAGGGCGCCCGGATTGTTACTATACACGGCGCTGCGCAGGTGAGAGCTGCACAGATTACTTTCCACTTTAGTATAGGGATAAGGATCCAGAGTTCAATTGGTTGTATATATTCACTGTGTGCCATTTGCTAACCTGTGTTATAAGTGTATTATTTAGTCAAGATAATTTCTAGTAGTTGTATACACTCTGTTTATTACTAACGTGACTGTTCTGCAATTGTAAGACCTAAAGGGGATTTATGAGTAGAGGCCTGTGGGTTCCATGTTTAGATAATTAATTGAGGGGAATACCTTCAACCTGCTCCCCAGTACTTTGAATCATAATGCTAATTGATCCTGCCCGCTCATAGGCTTATTAGCTCTAAAAAAATTTTTTGAAGCAACCACTAACTTGTGTACTTATGTTAATATGGACTCCACTGGGCAGAAATTATTTGCGTTTGTTATTGCCTAATGTCCACCATAATTATAATAGTTTTTGTCTATGGCGTAGGTCAGCAGTAGGGGAGAATAATATTATTAGTCTGGTGCTCACGCCCCCCCCCCCCCTTTCTATGCGGTAAGGGAAGAGTCATTTTTCCTCCGCATTAATATTCTGGCAGAGTTTCGTAGTCTCTGCCCTATCTGAAGAGCCTGTTTATAACTTTTTTCCTTATATGTAATGACAGACTCTTAGGGGCCTAAATATAACAGAAGAAGTGTGGTGACTATACTTATGTTCCTTATTAACTATAGTCAAGATGTCTAACTAATTTTATTAAGCTTATCCGGATTCCTGATGTCTGACCAGTTTTGAGAGTTTTATTAGAGTAATTTTCACTAAAGAATGTTTGGAGTTATTATCCTATTGTATTTTCATTGTTTTCTGAAGACTGTCTGGACATAGCACTTGATTTTATGCGCTACTATTTGTCACCACCAAAGACGGACCTTGGTGTCATCCATGATCTTATTGAGTATGTTCCCACCAGTGGAGCTAGCTGTCTTTGATGACACAACAAACTTTTAAAAGCTTAAATGAGGAACAGAAAAGATTGGCCACTAAGACAACTGTGTAATGTATTGTCATGGTGATGTGTTTACCTTGTTGTCAAATTTTGAGATACCCTCTGTACCTACATTTGCCTTGTATGTAATATTGTGTTATGCTTCCTCAATAAAAATAGAAATAAAAAAAAAATGCAAATACGAA
Source organism: Bombina bombina (assembly GCF_027579735.1). Classification (NCBI taxonomy): domain Eukaryota; kingdom Metazoa; phylum Chordata; class Amphibia; order Anura; family Bombinatoridae; genus Bombina; species Bombina bombina. Next base: position 680,644,750 of record NC_069503.1, read on the forward strand.
TGCAAATACATATTATAAATAATTTATAATATGTATTTGCATTCGTATTTGCATTTTTATTTTTTCTTTAAATAAACTGTTTTTCCCTGCATTTGAGTCGGCGCTCCTCTCTTTTTTAATTAGGGGTTAACATTATAGTTGCGGCGGGGTCCGGGAGCGGCGGTTTAGGGGGTAATTACTTTATTTAGATCCGGCGGTGTAGGGGGGGGCAGATTAGGGGTGTTTAGACTCGGGGTACATGTTAGGGTGTTAGGTGTAGACATTTCCCATAGGAATCAATGGGATATCGGGCAGCAGCAAACATGAGCTTTCGCTATGGTCAGACTCCCATTGATTCCTATGGGATCCGCTGCCTCCAGGGCGGCGGATTGAAATCCAGGTACGCTGGCCTGGAATAGTGGCGAGCGTACCTGCTAGTAGTTTGATAACTACCAAAAGTAGTCAGATTATGCCGAACTTGCGTTCAGAACATCTGTAGTGACGTCACCATCCATCTGTTTGGTCACTATATTCTACTTTTGCCGGGCAGTAGGGGTTGATAACTAAGGCGAATCAACCTCGTCACAAATACACTGCGGAATTCCAGCGTATTTGCGGTTGATGGCTTGAAAACTAGAGGCCATAGCATGCAATTTTAAGCAACGTTCTAATTTACTCCTATTATCAAATTTTCTTAATTCTTTTATTTATAAATTTTTATTTGAAAGAATGTAAGTTTAGATGCTGGCCCATTTTTTGAGGAACAACCTGGGTTATTCTTGCTGATTGGTGGATAAATGCATCCACCAATAAAAAGTGCTGTCCAGAGTTCCTGGAAAACAAAAAGTTTAGATGCCTTCTTTTTCAAATAAAGATAGCAAGAGAACGAATAAAAATTCATAATAGGAGTAAATTACAAAGTTGCTTAAAATTGCATGCTCTATCTGAATCACAAAAGAAAAAATTTGGGTTCAGTGTCCCTTTAATCAAGTTATACTCTGAGTTAGGTCCTAGTGGAAATCTAGTTTTCAGCTTAAATATCCAGAACATCTCATGTTTGTTTAAAAGCTGTACTCTATCCCCTCCCCACTTGGGGGTGGACACTTTTTTGATGGCACACCATTTAAAGCTAGACAAATCCCCACAACGGTATCTTACAAAGTGAGAGCCTCCTTATTTTCCCCCCTTCTTCCAAAATCTTCAGACCTATCTCTCTATAACCTTTGATAACTCCATCATTACCCCTAACCCGTATGCTCGATGTCTTGGGGTCACACTTGACTTAGATCTTTCTTTCACTCCTCACATTCAGTCCTTGGCTAAAGCCCCCCGCCTTCCACCTTAAAAACATCTCTAAAAATAGACATTTCCTTACACAAGACACAACTAAGATTTAAATCCACTCTCTCATCCTTTCCCGCCTCGACTACTGCAACTCCATCCTCTCTGGTCTCCCGATCTGCCACCTAGCTCCTTTACAATCCATAATGAATGCATCTGCCAGGCTCATCTTCTTTACACGTCACTCTTCATCTGCTGCACCTGTCTGCCAATCCCTTCACTGGCTTCCTCTTGCCTCCAGATTAAACACAAAATTCTGACTCTGACATACAAAGCCCTCAACTGCACTGCTCCCCCTATAACTCAGACATTGGCATGTATTTATCAAGCGGTCAACCGCAAATACCCTGGATTTCTGCAGCGTATTTGTGGCGAGCCGGATTCGTCTTAGTTATCAAACCCGGCAAAAGTAGAATTTTGTGACGTAACATACGATCCGCCGGACACAGATTGATGCTTACGTCACTACAGATGTTCCGAACTTGCAAGTTCGGCACTATCTGACTACTTTTGCTAGTTATCAAATAACTAGCAGGTACGCTCGGCACTTTTCCAGCCCAGCGTACCTGGTTTTCAATCCGCCGCCCTGGAGGCCGCGGATACCATAGGAATCAATGGGAGTCGGAAAGCAGCGAGAGCTCATGTTCGCTGCTGCCCGATATCCCATTGATTCCTATGGGAATGTCTACACCTAACACCCTAACATGTACCCCAAGTCTTAACACCCCTAATCTACCCCCCCTACACCGCCGCCACCTACAGTATACTTATTAACCCCTAAACCACCGCCGCTCCCGGACCCCGCCGCAACTAAATAAAGTGTTTAACCCCTAAACCGCCGCTCCCGGAGCCCACCGCCACCTACATTATACTTATTAACCCCTAATCTGCCCCCCTACACCACCGCCACATACATCATATTTATTAACCCCTAATCTGCCCCCCTACACTGCCGCCACCTACATTATATTAATTAACCCATAATCTGCCCCCCTACACTGCCGCCACCTACATTATATTTATAAACCCCTAATCTGCCCCCCCACAACGCCACCACCTACATTATATTTATTAACCCCTAATCTGCCCCCCCTACACCACCGCTACTATATTAAATGTATTAACCCCTAAACCTAAGTCTAACCCTAACCCTAACACCCCCTAACTTAAATATAATTTAACTAAATCGAAATAAATTGTTCCTATTTAAAACTAAATACTTAGCTATAAAATAAACAATAAGATAGCTACAATATAACTAATAGTTACATTGTATCTAGCTTAGGGTTTATTTTTATTTTACAGGCAACTTTGTATTTATTTTAACTAGGTAGAATAGTTATTAAATAGTTATTAACTATTTAATAACTACCTAGCTAAAATAAATACAAAAGTACCTGTAAAATAAAACCTGACCTAAGTTTCAATTACACCTAACACTACACTATAATTAAATTAATTACCTACATTAACTACAATTAAATAAAATTAAATAATATTATCTAAAGTACAAAAAAAACAACCCACTAAATTACAGAAAATAATAATATAATTACAAGTTTTTTTAAACTAATTACACCTAATCTAATCCCCCTAATAAAATAAAAAAAGCCCCCCAAAATAATAAAAAGCCCTACCCTATACTAAATTACGAATAGCCCTTAAAAGGGCCTTTTGCAGGGCATTGCCCCAAAGTAATCAGCTCTTTTACCTGTAAAAAAAAGTACAATACCCCCACCAACATTAAAACCCACCACCCACACACCCAATCCTACTCTAAAACCCACCCAACCCCCCCTTAAAAAACCTAACACTAACCTCTTGAAGATCACCCTACCTTGAGAAGTCTTCACCCAACCGGGCCGAAGTCCTCCACGAAGCCGGGCGAAGTGGTCCTTCAGACGGGCAGAAGTCTTCATCCAGGCGGTATCTTCTATCTTCATCCATCCGGCGCGGAGCGGGTCCATCTTCAAGACATACGACGTGGAGCATCCTCCTCCAACGACATCCGACAACTGAATGACGGTTCCTTTAAATGACGTCATCTAAGATGACGTCCCTTGAATTCCGATTGTGCTGATAGAATTCTATCATCCAATCAGAATTAAGGTAGGAAAAATCCTATTGGCTGATGCAATCAGTCAATAGGACTGAAGTTCATACACATAAACACTTTTTAACCTTTCCCAGTTCAACACTTTGTCAGATACCATATCCATTTAAAGCACTGTTAAAACAACTCTATTTTACATTTTATATGTATACATATATGTGTAAACTTTTATTATATAATACACATGTTTTGTCATGAATATATTCTAGCCTTAACACTTTACTTCAGGTCTCCAGGCCTCAAGCGCAACCCATAATCCAGATTCATAAAAACTGCATTGATTCATAGAACAAACCCTCTGGGGGCAAGAGCATCAGAAAGTCATAATGTTTAAGCACAATAAAGACACCAAACTCTAGGTTGCATTCTGAGAATGTATAATAAGATAGAACACATACATAGAAGTACAATTCATGCAGCTATCTATGTTAAATGATTCACCTATAACATGTGTAGTGAATTGCAGGACAGAATACCAAATGGTTTAAATGCAATGTTCAACTGGATTCATTTTTGGAAATAGAAGATTGTTGCCCTATGTTTCAAAATATGATATAAGGGTCATTTCATCTATTTTTGTCATCTGATTATATTTAATTGGCCTATGTAACAAAGACATATAATAACTTATTTAATATAATGTTTTGGAAAGAGGTTTTGCAGGATTAACAATTGTTTTTAGAGGTTTTTATAAGCAATTTGAAAAGATTTGGCTTTATATTAATTAGGTGGTAGATTTAGAATGTAAGAAAAGAAAATGGGAAATATAAACCACACTATTCCCATGGGGGCGGTCCCTAAAAACAATCTTAAAAATAACTAAAACACAAATGTTAAATGTGACAGGGATAGTACATTACTCCGAGCTACAACAGGAGCTCAAAATGAGTGTAAAAAATATATAGAAAGTCCTTATTATCCAACATCCAATGGAAGGCAACACTCTATCAAAAGGATGGTCAGTCCCTGGAGATGATAATTCTAGGAGGAAGAAGACAGAGAGGCGCCAATATGGCCTAGTAACGTCTACACAATAGTAAGACAATGTGAATAAAATAATACTCACAAAGATAGAGCACCCAAAAGTGCAAATCACGCAGGCTGGATCAATTAGCAGTGGTCCAGCTCACTGTATGCTCAAAAAGGAGACACTCATGGGCACAGGTCAGTGCACACACACCCCTAGAGTCAGATCATTGGATATTGGACAGGTTTAGATACGCCATTTTTGACGTTATTGACGGCATCAATGGACATGTCCCCATAGAGATACTAACCTGTGGTTAGACTATTTGTTATATGTATATACACACCTCTCTGACATCATGGGCAACATGTCGAGAGCCGCAATCTGAAAATATGCTCTTTATTTTTGAACGGTATGTGTCAGATTGGGCATAATTGAACATAATCATTTAAGATTACTAAACATCCTTTGCGATTTCTCCATATAACTAAGACAAGCTCAATATGATTATGACAATCAGCCCTATCAGGTCAAATGTACTACTACACCTGTAACTAGTATAAAGTGGACTTTTAGGTTTACTCTTTATTGATTTTAAAATCCAACACATTATTTCTTATACTACAAGACTGAGGTTTTTATAGGACCTTCCGGGTACTCATTGTACTTAGAAGTTAAGGCTATACCTTCATATATGTAATGAATGGTGTTAGGATATTACATCATTAATAGCATCACTAACATAAACAACTCCATTAGCAATACTGATTACCAGCTGTATTGCTGCTAACATATAAGAGTTTACAAACAGGTGCATATGGAGCAATTGGGTTTGGGGAAGGGGAGGGGTGTTTCAATTAACCAATGATATGGTTTTTAAATGTATATAGCAAGTGTATCAATGTTATATTTTTATTGTTTAGCCTGAGGAAACAGCCCTAGAGGGGCTGAGAAACGCGTCACTTTGTTTTTAATAAATATATGCTTTTTTATACACTTGCTGTCCTCATTTTTGGAGTTTTGGGAATGATCCTTTGGACTTATAATGTGTGGCTGGTGTACGGACTCCATCTATACCTGAGTACAGTCTACTGGGTGACTGAGAGGTTCCAGCTTGCCTTGATTGCACCTGGAGGTGCGCTGCTTTCTGTAAATCTGACCAGTAATTGTGTACTCTGTATACCCAGACTGTACTAGGCTATGGATTTTTTTTTATACCACTCACAGGAATAGTAACTCTGTTTGCTGCCTGCTGGTCTCCATCTGAGTGTCTCCTTTTTGAGCATACAGTGAGCTGGACCACTGCTAATTGATCCAGCCTGCGTGATTTGCACTTTTGGGTGCTCCACCTTTGTGAGTATTATTTTATTCACATTGTCTTACTATTGTGTAGACGTTACTAGGCCATATTGGTGCCTCTGTGTCTTCTTCCTCCTAGAATTATCATCTCCAGGGATTGACCATCCTTTTGACAGAGTGCTGCCTTCCATTGGATGTTGGATAATAAGGACTTTCTATATATTTTGTACACTAATTTTGAGCTCCTGTTGTATCTTGCAGTAGTGTACTATACGTGTCACATTTAACATTTGTGTTTTAGTTATTTTTAAGATTGTTTTTAGGAAGTGCCCCCTATGGAAATAGTGTGGTTTATATTTCCTATTTTCTTCTGTTAACAGTTTGGTTATAATAGGGGTGGTCGAATCCTTGTTTTTGTTCTTGATTTTGTTCACTGAGAGAGATTATATTACCTTACATCACTCTGCTATTTGCATTTATATATATATATATATATATATATATATATATATATATATATATATACATTGTTTGATCAGAATGTTATCTTCTCTCGAAAGAGCTAATAGGAGGGTATCATTGGAATCCCCTGCTTCTGAATTGCCCAAACCACCAGTGTCTTTGCAGTCTAACTTCAGTAAACTTGAAAATCTACTTAAAACTGAACATAGACACTGGTGGGATTTGGACACATTCTGCAAGATTTGCAGGACTATATTAGTGAAGCTATCATATCCTTAATAATAAGGAGTACTACAGCACTTTGTATGGTGACCCTACTCTCAAATACCAACAAGAACTATATGATATTCTATATTCGGGCCTTGATAAGGGTATACTTACTAAGAAAGAAATGGAATTTTGTTTCCCCAGGTACCCCAGCACTGCATTTTATTACCACCTTCCTAAAATTCACAAGGACCCCCTGAAGCCGCAGGGTCGTCCTATCATTGCGGGAATTGGTAGTTTAACCGATTCCCTATCTGCATATATTGATTTTTATCTGCAGAAGTTTGTGGTGTCCTTGACATCCTATATCAGGGACTCAACAGACCTGTTGCTTAAATTACAAGCCACAATAATGGATGATGAATGCTGGTAGACCACCTGTGATGTCGGAGCCCTATACTCTAATATCAAACACTAGTTGGGGATTCAAGCTGTTCATTTATACCTAGAACAAGATATGTACATGCCCGACACACAGAGTGATTTCATCATCCAACTCATCACGTTTATTTTACAACACAATTATTTTCTTTACCAAGGTAAATATTATTTACAGATGAAAGGAACGGACATGGACACCAGTTTTACGAATTTATTTATGGGACAATTCGAAAAACTTTATATATATGAATCCCGTTTCGCAGTGAACCTGGTGTTCTATGGCCGTTACATTGACAATCTTTTGTTTATGTTTAGAGGACCACACACACATATTATAGATTTTATCAATCACCTTAACAATAACTCTTTTGGTATTTCTTTCACTCACAGTATACATAAAGATAGAATCAAATTTTTGGACTTAATACTTACTATGGGGCCTAATTAAGCGGTGTCTTCTGAAACCTTTCTTAAATCAGTAGATTGCAACAGCTTTTTATATTTCGAGAGCAATCATTATCAGAGCTGGAAAACAAATGTGCCATATGGTCTATTCAAGAGGATTAGGAGAAACTGCTCCACCATATCAAATTTTGATGAGCAGGTTGGGGTACTTGGGGACCGGTTCCTGGAAAAGGGATACCCTAAAGAACTTATAACTAAAGAGCTCACTAGGGTGAGAGTGGAGGACCGTACTCAATATTTCTTTAGGGACAAACCAGCCAAGGACCACTTTAAGGATAGGAATCCCCCCCTCTTTATTACGAGATTCAACTCGAATTACTGTGAGATCAATAAAAATTCTTCTCAAACATTGGCCCATATTAACAAATGATTCCACACTTAAGAATATTATTGTAGTTAAACCAAAAGTGGTCTACAGAAGACCCCACACCCTCAAGACCCTTTTGGCTTCTAGTAAAATTGTGAGAGATAAACCTACATCAAAGCCCAGCTTCTCAGATGGGGCTAGGCCCAATTACAAAATCTCCAGGTGTGGAAAGAAACAATGTGGCATGTGCTCTTATATCTCACACCGTTTATCCACTTTTATATCACAAACAACTGGCAAATCATTTAGTATTAAAAATTCCATGACCTGCGAGTCTTCTTTCGTGGTCTACCTGTTAAACTGAGAATGTGGGGTCCAATATGTGGGCCGCACATGCAGCAAAGTGAAAAAGAGATGGGTAGAACACCCTATTAACATTAAAAACAAATCTAAGAGTCACAGTGTCTCAAGACACTGCCGTAATGCCCATGGGACACTGAAGAATCCCATGAGAATATTGCCTATTGAACATGTTCCTTGAACTCAAGCCAATGCATTTATGACCCTGAGGAGACGTGAATCCTATTGTATCACAAAATTACAGACTCTTCAGCCCAACCAGTACAAATACTTTATTGCAGCGTCCATCTAAAACCATTATAAATATTCAATTGTTGTATTGAATTACACTTAGAGACAGCAGATTGCCCATCATCCTGTATATCTATGATATTGGGCACACCAGAGGTTCATTATGTTTTCAACAATTATATTCTACAATTTTTAGTCAGATACACATAAGATAACATCATACATCACATTTGTAGTTAGATATATACTCGATGTTCATATTGGGCCACCTACTTTTTCCATGGATAAGTGGTCTCTTTGGGTATATAGCCTCTCCTATTTTGGAGAGAATAAATATATACACTTGCTACCTAGGAAATCTTTTCATACTAATACTGGCGCTACTCTATATAGAGTGGTATAACCCATATTCAGGTAATATTATTGAGATATACACATATTCACTTATATAATTTCCCTAGTGTCTTTTTTGGTATTTGTGTCAGTTGATTAATATTCTTTAATTATATTTCTATTATATCTTGTTCTTTCTTTGAAGAAGGACATTTTTATCTATATAGTTCTACACACATTTCTATTTCACTTATTTGGCCATTTATGTGACTCTAAGTTACATTTGTCAAGTCCACCTGCGGGTTACAAATTGGCCAAATATCACTAGGTAATAACAAGAACACTTCAGCATTTGGCGATTTACACATTGAACACATTATCACTTTACCCCTTTATTTATAGACTTATTCACTTAGGGGCACTCTATACCCCATTATATCCCCCTCAAATTGGTACATACCCTGCTAACACACATTATCTATACCAGGACACGTCCAGCACTTGTCCTTATTGTGTCTAGTTTCACTTTATCCACCTATTAGCTTCCCTCCATTTCCAATTCATATTAGTGTCACAGTTTTTTTCTCAATGAACAACTATTCTTCTTCTTATTTTTTAGTAATAAATACATGGCCTCCCCCCCCCCCTTTTATTTTTTGGTTATGCCCACCATATTGGCCCTGACTAGCATAGTTAAGTATTGGTTATATGGGTGTACTTTAGAATGGATCACATTCACTCATATTTTCATAAGTCACCTTTGAGCTCACACATTCACACTACATCAGTAACTGTATTCACATTTGTTTTAGTCACCCTTGAGCTCATGCACATATACTACATCAGCCATCTTATGAGTTTATTTATATACATTATATACATTACACTGGGTTCTCCTATTTTATCTTTACATTTAGTTTTATCCCCCTGTCACCAACATCACACTTAGTGACTCTGACGTTAGGAACAGTTGGCACCGTTACATTATTATTAATCCTGGTCACAGGACTATCACGTTAGTTAGCATATGATTTATTGACCATTGACAATAGATTGATGATTCTATCTTCTCCCTTATTGTTATTAGCAGATGCATGGAGCTCTTTACACATGACATATTTGGCATCATGGGCACACTTTAGCGCACCCCCCCAGAGCCAGATCATTGGATATTAGACAGGCTTAGATATGCACTTTTCTGACGTTATTGACGGCATCAATGGACATGTCCCCATAGAGATACTAACCAGTGGTTAGACTATTTGTCATATGTATATACACACCCCTCTGACGTCATGGGCGACATGTCGAGAGCCACAATCTTAAAATATGCTCTTTATTTTTGAACGGTATGTGTCAGATTGGGCATAATTGTACATAATATATTAAGATTACTAAACATCCTTTGCGATTTCTCCATATAACTAAGACAAGCTTAATATGATTATGACGATCAGCCCTATCAGCTCAAATATACTACTACACCTGCAACTAGTAGGTTTACTTTTAGGTTTACTCTTTATTGATTTTAAAATCCAACACATTATTTCTTATATTACACGACTGAGGTTTTTATAGGACCTTCCGAGTACTCATTGTACTTAGGAGTTAAGGCTATACCTTCATATATGTAATGAATGATGTTAGCATATTACATCATTAATAACATTACTAACATCGCTATACCTTCATATATGTAATGAATGATGTTAGCATATTACATCATTAATAACATTACTAACATAAACAACTCCATTAGAAATACTGATTACCAGCTGTATTGCTGCTAACATATAAGAGTTTACAAACAGGTGCATATGGAGCAATTGGGTTTGGGGAAGGGGGAGGGGTGTTTCAATAAACCAATGATATGGTTTTTAAATGTATATAGCAAGTGTATCAATGTTAAATTTTTATTGTTTAGCCTGAGAAAACAGCCCTAGAGGGGCTGAGAAACGCGTTGCTTTGTTTTTAATAAATATATGCTTTTTCATACACTTGCTGCTCTCATTGTTGGAGTTTTGGAATCATCCTTTGGACTTATACTACGTGGCTGGTGTACGGACGCCATCTATACCTGAGTACAGTCTACTGGGCGACTGAGAGGTTCCAGCTTGCCTTGATTGCACCTGGAGGTGCGCTGCTTTCTGTACCAGTAATTGTGTACTCTGTATACCCCAACTGTACTAGGCTATGAATTTTGTTGTATGTCACTCACAGGAATAGTTACTCTGTTTGCTGCCTGCTGGTCCCCTTCTGAGTGTCTCCTTTTTGAGCATACAGTGAGCTGGACCACTGCACTTTTGGGTGCTCTATCTTTGTGAGTATTATTTTATTCACATTGTCTTACTATTGTGTAGACGTTACTAGGCCATATTGGCGCCTCTGTGACTTCTTCCTCATAGATTTAGAATGTACCTTTGACTACTGAAAAGGAATCCTGACTCTCTGTCAGTGTTACTTTTTTGCATGTTGTTTTAAACTGAAGTTATAAATAAGTTGTATGCATGGAAGTGCCTTTGAAATGTGTTTCTACAATGAATCAAGCCCCCCGCATTGCATCCAATGATGTGTGTCTGATTTTAAGTTTAGTAATCATGGTTAAAAACTGTAAAAAAACCAAAAAAAAACCTCCTAAGATCATTTGTTTTAAACTTAACATATTCATGATCCTACACTCTTGAGAAACATAATTTTGTATTATTATTAATAATCACCTATATTACGAGTTTTGCGCTAAACAGAGTGTGAAACTAACACCAAGAAACTTGCGTTATTTCACTCTGCATATCGCTGCCATTACGAGTTACTGAAAAGCCTCCTTGTGCGTGTGATATGGTGGTGTTAAGCTCCATACCGCACAAAATCCAAGGGCTGCTTTGACGTGCTCATGCACGCTTTCCCCTGTAGACATCAATGGAGAGAGTGTTAGAAAAAAACACCTGCAATCACAGAATGAAAATTCTCCATAACGCAACCCCATTGATGTCTACGGGGGGAAAAGGTTACGTTTAAACCTAATGCAAATTCATATAGTAGGAGGTTTGCAGAGGGAGCAAATATAAATGGTTGTGTTATAAAAAAAGGTGCTGAAAATTAAATGTTTGTGTATGAAACTTGGGTTTCAATTTGTGTGTTCTCCTTTAAATAATAAAGGCCTAGATTTAGAGTTTGGCGGTAGCCGTCAAAACCAGCGTTAGAGGCTCCTAACGCTGGTTTTGGGCTACCGCTGGTATTTAGAGTCAGTCATTAAAGGGTCTAACGCTCACTTTCCAGCCGCAACTTTTCCATACCGCAGATCCACTTACGTCAATTGCATATCCTATCTTTTCAATGGGATCTTTCTAACGCCGGTATTTAGAGTCGTGGCTGAAGTGAGCGTTAGAAATCTAACGACAAAACTCCAGCCGCAGAAAAAAGTCAGTAGTTAAGAGCTTTCTGGGCTAACGCCGGTTCATAAAGCTCTTAACTACTGTGCTCTGAAGTACACTAACACCCATAAACTACCTATGTACCCCTAAACCAAACCCCCTCACATTGCCGCCACTATATTAAAAATTTTTAACCCCTAATCTGCCGACCGCACACCGCTGCAACCTACATTATCCCTATGAACCCCTAATCTGCTGCCCCTAACACCGCCGACCCCTATATTATATTTATTAACCCCTAATCTGCCGCCCCCGCTATCGCTGACCCCTGCATATTATTATTAACCCCTAATCTGCCGCTCCGTACACCGCTGCCACCTACATTATAGCTATGTACCCCTAATCTGCCGACCCCTATATTATATTTATTAACCCCTAATCTGCCCCCCTCAACGTCGCCTCCACCTACCTACACTTATTAACCTCTAATCTGCCGAGCGGACCGCACCGCTACTATAATAAAGTTATTAACCCCTAACCCGCCTCACTCCCGCCTCAATAACCCTATAATAAATAGTATTAACCCCTAATCTGCCCTCCCTAACATCGCCGACACCTAACTTCAATTATTAACTCCTAATCTGCCGACCGAATCTCGCCGCTACTGTAATAAATGGATTAACCCCTAAAGCTAAGTCTAACCCTAACACTAACACCCCCCTAAGTTAAATATAATTTAAATCTAACGAAATAAATTAACTCTTATTAAATAAATTATTCCTATTTAAAGCTAAATACTTACCTGTAAAATAAACCCTAATATAGCTACAATATAAATTATAATTATATTATAGCTATTTTAGGATTTATATTTATTTTACAGGCAACTTTGTAATTATTTTAACCAGGTACAATAGCTATTAAATAGTTAAGAACTATTTAATAGCTAAAATAGTTAAAATAATTACAAAATTACCTGTAAAATAAATCCTAACCTAAGTTACAATTAAACCTAACACTACACTATCAATAAATTAATTAAATACAATACCTACAAATAAATACATTTAAATAAACTAACTAAAGTACAAAAAATAAAAAAGAACTAAGTTACAAAAAATGAAAAAATATTTACAAACATAAGAAAAATATTTCAACAATTTAATTACACCTACTCTAAGCCCCCTAATAAAATAACAAAGACCCCCAAAATAAAAAAATGCCCTACCCTATTCTAAATTACAAAAGTTCAAAGCTCTTTTACCTTACCAGCCCTTAAAAGGGCCCTTTGCGGGGCATGCCCCAAAGAATTCAGCTCTTTTGCCTGTAAAAAAAAACATACAATACCCCCCCCAACATTACAACCCACCACCCACATACCCCTAATCTAACCCAAACCCCCCTTAAATAAACCTAACACTAAGCCCCTGAAGATCTTCCTACCTTGTCTTCACCATGCCAGGTATCACCGATTGTTCCAGGCTCCAAAATCTTCATCCAAGCCCAAGCGGGGGCTGGCGATCCATAATCCGGCAGCTGAAGAGGTCCAGAAGAGGTCCAGAAGAGGCTCCAAAGTCTTCATCCTATCCGGGAAGAAGAGGCGATCCGGACCGGCAACCATCTTGATCCAAGCGGCATCTTCTATCTTCATCCGATGACGACTGGCTCCATCTTGAAGACCTCCACCGCGGACCCATCTTCTTCTTCCGACGACTTCCCGACGAATGACGGTTCCTTTAAGGGACGTCATCCAAGATGGCGTCCCTCGAATTCCGATTGGCTGATAGGATTCTATCAGCCAATCGGAATTAAGGTAGGAAAATTCTGATTGGCTGATGGAATCAGCCAATCAGAATCAAGTTCAATCCAATTGGCTGATTCAATCAGCCAATCAGATTGAGCTCGCATTCTATTGGCTGTTCCGATCGGAATTCGAGGGACGCCATCTTGGATGACGTCCCTTAAAGGAACCGTCATTCGTCGGGAAGTCGTCGGAAGAAGAAGATGGGTCCGCGGTGGAGGTCTTCAAGATGGAGCCGGTCGTCATCGGATGAAGATAGAAGATGCCGCTTGGATCAAGATGGTTGCCGGTCCGGATCGCCTCTTCTTCCCGGATAGGATGAAGACTTTGGAGCCTCTTCTGGACCTCTTCAGCTGCCGGATTATGGATCGCCAGCCCCCGCTTGGGCTTGGATGAAGATTTTGGAGCCTGGAACGATCGGTGATACCTGGCATGGTGAAGACAAGGTCGGAAGATCTTCAGGGGCTTAGTGTTAGGTTTATTTAAGGGGGGTTTGGGTTAGATTAGGGGTATGTGGGTGGTGGGTTGTAATGATGGGGGGGGTATTGTATGTTTCTTTCATGTAATTAGCATGAGCTAGTGACATATGGGATATACATTCCTACCAGGAGGGGCAAAGTTTCCCAAACCTCAAAATGCCTATAAATACACCCCTCACCACACCCACAAATCAGTTTTACAAACTTTGCCTCCTATGGAGGTGGTGAAGTAAGTTTGTGCTAGATTCTTGATATGCGCTCCGCAGCAGGTTGGAGCCCGGTTTTCCTCTCAGCGTGCAGTGAATGTCAGAGGGATGTGAGGAGAGTATTGCCTATTTGAATTCAATGATCTCCTTCTACGGGGTCTATTTCATAGGTTCTCTGTTATCGGTCGTAGAGATTCATCTCTTACCTCCCTTTTCAGATCGACGATATACTCTTATATATACCATTACCTCTACTGATTCTCGTTTCAGTACTGGTTTTGCTTTCTACTACATGTAGATGAGTGTCCTGGGGTAAGTAAGTCTTATTTTCTGTGACACTCTAAGCTATGGTTGGGCACTTTTATATAAAGTTCTAAATATATGTATTCAAACATTTATTTGCCTTGACTCAGAATGTTCAACGTTCCTTATTTCAGACAGTCAGTTTCATATTTGGGATAATGCATATGAATAAATCATTTTTTTTTTTTATTTTTTTTTTTGCGCCAAAAGTGTCGGCGTTCTGGATGTGGTGTCATTTTTGGCGCCAAAAGCATTTAGGCGCCAAATAATGTGGGCGTCTTTTTTGGCGCTAAAAAATATGGGCGTCACTATTGTCTCCACATTATTTAAGTCTCATTATTTATTGCTTCTGGTTGCTAGAAGCTTGTTCACTGGCATTTTTTCCCATTCCTGAAACTGTCATTTATGGAATTTGATCAATTTTGCTTTATATGTTGTTTTTTCTATTACATATTGCAAGATGTCCCAGGTTGACACTGAGTCAGAAGATACTTCTGGAAAAACGCTGCCTGGTGCTGGATCGACCAAAGTTAAGTGTATCTGCTGTAAACTTGTGGTATCTGTTCCTCCAGCTGTTGTTTGTAATGAATGTCATGACAAACTTGTTAATGCAGATAATATTTCCTTTAGTAATGTTACATTACCTGTTGCTGTTCCGTCAACATCTAATACTCAGAGTGTTCCTGTTAACATAAGAGATTTTGTTTCTAAATCCATTAAGAAGGCCATGTCTGTTATTCCTCCTTCTAGTAAACGTAAAAGGTCTTTTAAAACTTCTCATTTTTCAGATGAATTTTTAAATGAACATAATCATTCTGATTCTGATAATGGTTCCTCTGGTTCAGAGGATTCTGTCTCAGAGGTTGATGCTGATAAATCTTCATATTTATTTAAAATGGAATTTATTCGTTCTTTACTTAAAGAAGTCTTAATTGCATTAGAAATAGAGGATTCTGGTCCTCTTGATACTAAATCCAAACGTTTAAATAAGGTTTTTAAATCTCCTGTAGTTATTCCAGAAGTTTGTCCTGTCCCTGATGCTATTTCTGAAGTAATCTCCAGGGAATGGAATAATTTGGGTAATTCATTTACTCCTTCTAAACGTTTTAAGCAATTATATCCTGTGCCATCTGACAGATTAGAGTTTTGGGACAAAATCCCTAAAGTTGATGGGGCTATCTCTACTCTTGCTAAACGTACTACTTTTCCTACGGCAGATAGTACTTCCTTTAAAGATCCTTTAGATAGGAAGATTGAATCCTTTCTAAGAAAAGCTTACTTATGCTCAGGTAATCTTCTTAGACCAGCTATATCTTTAGCGGATGTTGCTGCAGCTTCAACTTTTTGGTTAGAAGCTTTAGCGCAACAAGTAACAGATCATAATTCTCATAGCATTGTTAATCTTCTTCAACATGCTAATAACTTTATTTGTGATGCTATCTTTGATATCATTAGAGTCGATGTCAGGTATATGTCTCTAGCTATTTTAGCTAGAAGAGCTTTATGGCTTAAAACTTGGAATGCTGATATGTCTTCTAAGTCAACTTTGCTTTCCCTTTCTATCCAGGGTAATAAATTATTTGGTTCTCAGTTGGATTCTATTATCTCAACTGTTACTGGAGGGAAAGGAACTTTTTATCACAGGATAAAAAATCTAAAGGTAAATTTAGATCTAATAATCGTTTTCGTTCCTTTCGTCACAATAAGGAACAAAAGCCTGATCCTTCACCCACAGGAGCGGTATCAGTTTGGAAACCATCTCCAGTCTGGAATAAATCCAAGCCTTTTAGAAAACCAAAGCCAGCTCCCAAGTCCACATGAAGGTACGGCCCTCATTCCAGCCCAGCTGGTAGGGGGCAGATTACGTTTTTTCAAAGAAATTTGGATCAATTCAATTCACAATCTTTGGATTCAGAACATTGTTTCAGAAGGGTATAGAATTGGCTTCAAGATAAGGCCTCCTGCAAAGAGATTTTTTCTTTCCCGTGTCCCAGTAAATCCAGCGAAAGCTCAAGCATTTCTGAAATGTGTTTCAGATCTAGAGTTGGCTGGAGTAATTATGCCAGTTCCAGTTCTGGAACAGGGGCTGGGGTTTTATTCAAATCTCTTCATTGTACCAAAGAAGGAGAATTCCTTCAGACCAGTTCTGGATCTAAAAATATTGAATCGTTATGTAAGGATACCAACATTCAAAATGGTAACTATAAGGACTATCCTGCCTTTTGTTCAGCAAGGGCATTATATGTCCACAATAGATTTACAGGATGCATATCTGCATATTCCGATTCATCCAGATCACTATCAGTTTCTGAGATTCTCTTTCCTAGACAAGCATTACCAGTTTGTGGCTCTGCCGTTTGGCCTAGCAACAGCTCCAAGAATTTTTACAAAGGTTCTCGGTGCCCTTCTGTCTGTAATCAGAGAACAGGGTATTGTGGTATTTCCTTATTTGGACGATATCTTGGTACTTGCTCAGTCTTCACATTTAGCAGAATCTCATACGAATCAACTTGTGTTGTTTCTTCAAGATCATGGTTGGAGGATCAATTTACCGAAAAGTTCATTGATTCCTCAGACAAGGGTAATCTTTTTAGGTTTCCAGATAGATTCAGTGTCCATGACTCTGTCTCTGACAGACAAGAGACGTCTAAAATTGATCTCAGCTTGTCGAAACCTTCAATCACAATCATTCCCTTCGGTAGCCTTATGCATGGAAATTCTAGGTCTTATGACTGCTGCATCGGACGCGATCCCCTTTGCTCATTTTCACATGCGACCTCTTGAGCTCTGTATGCTGAACCAGTGGTGCAGGGATTACACAAAGATATCTCAATTAATATCTTTAAAACCGATTGTACGACACTCTCTGACGTGGTGGACAGATCACCATCGTTTAGTTCAGGGGGCTTCTTTTGTTCTTCCGACCTGGACTGTAATTTCAACAGATGCAAGTCTGACAGGTTGGGGAGCTGTTTGGGGGTCTCTGACAGCTCAAGGGGTTTGGGAATCTCAGGAGGTGAGATTACCAATCAATATTTTGGAACTCCGTGCAATTTTCAGAGCTCTTCATTCATGGCCTCTTCTAAAGAGAGAATCGTTCATTTGTTTTCAGACAGACAATGTCACAACTGTGGCATACATCAATCATCAAGGAGGGACTCACAGTCCTCTGGCTATGAAAGAAGCATCTCGAATACTGGTATGGGCGGAATCCAGCTCCTGTCTAATTTCTGCGGTTCATATCCCAGGTATAGACAATTGGGAAGCTGATTATCTCAGTCGCCAAACGATACATCCGGGCGAATGGTCTCTTCACCCAAAGGTATTTCTTCAGATTGTTCAAATGTGGGGACTTCCAGAAATAGATCTGATGGCTTCTCATCTAAACAAGAAACTTCCCAGGTATCTGTCCAGATCCAGGGATCCTCAGGCGGAATCAGTGGATGCATTGTCACTTCCTTGGAAGTATCATCCTGCCTATCTCTTTCCGCCTCTAGTTCTTCTTCCAAGAGTAATCTCCAAGATTCTGAAGGAATGCTCGTTTGTTCTGCTGGTGGCTCCAGCATGGCCTCACAGGTTTTGGTATGCGGATCTTGTCCGGATGGCCTTTTGCCAACCGTGGACTCTTTCGTTAAGACCAGACCTTCTGTCGCAAGGTCCTTTTTTCCATCAGGATCTCAAATCCTTAAATTTAAAGGTATGGAGATTGAATGCTTGATTCTTAGTCAAAGAGGTTTCTCTGACTCTGTGATTAATACTATGTTACAGGCTCGTAAATCTGTATCTAGGAAGATATATTATAGAGTCTGGAAGACTTACATTTCTTGGTGTCTTTCTCATCATATTTCCTGGCATTCTTTTAGAATTCCGAGAATTTTACAGTTTCTTCAGGGTGGTTTGGATAAAGGTTTGTCTGCAAGTTCCTTGAAAGGACAAATCTCTGCTCTTTCTGTTCTTTTTCACAGAAAGATTGCTAATCTTCCTGATATTCATTGTTTTGTACAAGCTTTGGTTCGTATAAAACCTGTCATTAAGTCAATATCTCCTCCTTGGAGTTTGAATTTGGTTCTGGGGGCTCTTCAAGCTCCTCCGTTTGAACCTATGCATTCATTGGACATTAAATTACTTTCTTGGAAAGTTTTGTTTCTTTTGGCCATCTCTTCTGCTAGAAGAGTTTCTGAATTATCTGCTCTTTCTTGTGAGTCTCCTTTTCTGATCTTTCATCAGGATAAGGCGGTGTTGCGAACTTCTTTTAAATTTTTACCTAAGGTTGTGAATTCTAACAACATTAGTAGAGAAATTGTGGTTCCTTCATTATGTCCTAATCCTAAGAATTCTAAGGAGAAATCATTGTATTCTTTGGATGTAGTTAGAGCTTTGAAATATTATGTTGAAGCTACTAAGAATTTCCGAAAGACTTCTAGTCTATTTGTTATCTTTTCCAGTTCTAGGAAAGGTCAGAAGGCCTCTGCCATTTCTTTGTCATCTTGGTTAAAATCTTTAATTCATCATGCCTATGTCGAGTCGGGTAAAACTCCGCCTCAAAGGATTACAGCTCATTCTACTAGGTCAGTTTCTACTTCCTGGGCGTTTAGGAATGAAACTTCGGTTGATCAGATTTGCATGTGTTTTCTTCTTCTGAAGCAGTTTTTTGGTAGAAAAGTACTTCAGGCAGCTGTTTCAGTTTGATTCTTCTGCTTATAATTTCAGTTTTTTTCATTATAAAATTTAAACTTTATTTTGGGTGTGGATTATTTTCAGCGGAATTGGCTGTCTTTATTTTATCCCTCCCTCTCTAGTGACTCTTGCGTGGAAGATCCACATCTTGGGTAGTCATTATCCCATACGTCACTAGCTCATGAACTCTTGCTAATTACATGAAAGAAAACATAATTTATGTAAGAACTTACCTGATAAATTCATTTCTTTCATATTAGCAAGAGTCCATGAGGCCCACCCTTTTTGTGGTGGTTATGATTTTTTTGTATAAAGCACAATTATTCCAATTCCTTATTTTTTTTATGCTTTCGCACTTTTTTCTTATCACCCCACTTCTTGGATATGCGTTAAACTGATTTGTGGGTGTGGTGAGGGGTGTATTTATAGGCATTTTGAGGTTTGGGAAACTTTGCCCCTCCTGGTAGGAATGTATATCCCATACGTCATTAGCTCATGGACTCTTGCTAATATGAAAGAAATGAATTTATCAGGTAAGTTCTTACATAAATTATGTTTTTTTTTTACAGGCAAAAGAGCTGTATTCTTTGGGGCATGCCCCGCAAAGGGCCCTTTTAAGGGCTAGTAAGGTAAAAGAGCTTTGAACTTTTGCAATTTAGAATACGGTAGGGCATTTTTTTATTTTGGGGGTCTTTGTTATTTTATTAGGGGGCTTAGAGTAGGTGTAATTAGTTTAAAATTGTTGTAATATTTTTCTTATGTTTGTAAATATTTTTTTATTTTTTGTAACTTAGTTCTTTTTTATTTTTTGTACTTTAGTTAGTTTATTCAAATATATTTATTTGTAGGTATTGTATTTAATTAATTTATTGATAGTGTAGTGTTAGGTTTAATTGTAGATAATTGTAGGTAGTTTATTTAATTTATTTATTGATAGTGTAGAGTTAGGTTTAATTGTAACTTAGGTTAGGATTTATTTTACAGGTAATTTTGTAATTATTTTAACTAGGTAGCTATTAAATAGTTCTTAACTATTTAATAGCTATTGTACCTGGTTAAAATAAATACAAAGTTGCCTGTAAAATAAATATTAATCCTAAAATAGCTACAATATAATTATAATTTATATTGTAGCTATATTAGGGTTTATTTTACAGGTAAGTATTTATATTTAAATAGGAATAATTTATTTAATAAGAGTTAATTTATTTCGTTAGATAAAAATTATATTTAACTTAGGGGGGTGTTAGTGTTAGGGTTAGACTTAGCTTTAGGGGTTAATACATTTATTATAGTAGCAGTGAGCTCCGATCGGCAGATTAGGGGTTAATTATTGTAGGTAGCTGGCGGCGACGTTGTGGGGGGCAGATTAGGGGTTAATAAATATAATATAGGGGTCGGCGGTGTTAGGGGCAGCAGATTAGGGGTACATAAGTATAATGTAGGTAGCGGCGGTATACGGAGCGGCAGATTAGGGGTTAAAAAAATATGCAGGTGTCAGCGATAGTGGGGGCGGCTGATTAGGGGTTAATAAGTGTAAGGTTAGGAAAGTTTAGACTCGGGGTACATGTTAGAGTGTTAGGTGCAGACGTAGGAAGTGTTTCCCCATAGGAAACAATAGGGCTGCGTTAGGAGCTGAACGCTGCTTTTTTGCAGGTGTTAGGTTTTTTCTCAGCTCAAACTGCCCCATTGTTTTCTATGGGGGAATCGTGCACGAGCACGTTTTTGAAGCTGGCCGCGTCCGTAAGCACCGCTGGTATCTAGAGTTGCAGTGGCGTTAAATTATGCTCTATGCTCCCTTTTTGGAGCCTAACGCACTGAAAACCCAGCCCTTCTGTGAACTCTAAATACCAGCGGTATTTAAAAGGTGCGGGAGAAAAAAGCAAGCGTAGCTAACGCACCCCTTTGGCCGCCAAACTCTAAATCTAGGCGTTAGGTATTTCTATGTGTGAATCAAAAAGATAATAATAATGGGAAAATGTGCAGTTATGTGCAGTCATGTATATACAATACAGTTGTTATGACATCAATAATTGTGAAAAATAGAAAATGAAAATAAAAAATTGAATAAGAATAAAAAATGAAAATTATAATAAAGAAACAATGAAGCCGTGTTTTAAAAGTTCCTGAGTCTGCTCTTCTTCTGGCAGGATTGGACTTGCAAGAAGAATCTAAAAAAGATGTAAAGAAGAGAGCCTCATAGTGCAGTTTATTCAAAATAAATTTTCAGTGAATAGAAAGTTGCTAACAAGTGACTACTCACAAGGGTGTGCGCGCTAATAAAGTGCAATATGCGCAGGCTGGGCTTTACAGTCTCCAGCTGACTGATTGGGGCAAGGTCTCCCTCAGATTTCAGTAGACCGGATATTGGATGTTGTAGCCTTCAAAAATATAAAGACACAAAACTTCTCCTAGTGCAGGTTAAACTTTTAACAGAATGATTAAAAAAAAAATATACAAAATGGGTACTCACATTCCAGTTTGCACAATGAAATTGTGCAAACAAGGCAGGATGGATGTTACAGACAACAGACACCAGCTGTCTGAATCAGGTCTCCCTGGATTGTTCTTTCAAATGGTTTAAATAAGTGGTGTAAAGTGCTCTAAAGTGAAAAAGTAGTTAAAAGGCAGACTACTTAAAATCACAGTTTTATTTTAAAAAATATAAAACATACAACACGTTTGTCAGCTATTATTTAAAGAAGAACACACAAATTGAAACCTAAGTTTCATACATATCTATTTAATTTTTAGCATCTCTTTTTATAATGCAACAATTTACATTTGCACCTTTTGTAAACCTCCTACTTTAGGAATTTTCATTAGATACTTATTACCAAAAACTATAGCACAATATTCAGAAATTCTAACTTAGACAACATTTGTACTTTAAACAAGCACTAGTTTTATTTTCTGGCTTTATTACTATCTTTCCGATTCATACATAGAAATACCCAAATTGGTGGGTTTAAAGCTAGTTTGAAAACCACAATTATTTAAAGGAGAACACACAAATTGAAACCTAAGTTTCATACACATTAATACATACAACCATTTATATTTGCACCCTCCGCAAACCTCCTACTATAGGAATCTGCATTAGTTACTTATTATCAAAAACTATAGCACAATATTCAGAAATTTTAAATTTGTACCTTAAACTAGCAATAGCTTTACTTTCTGACTAAATTCCCAAGCTGAAAAAGTTTCACGTTACTGCTGCGCTAAGACCAGTTGTACTTTGGCAATTCTCCCATAAATCTTTATCATAAAAATCTTTAGTGTTTATTATTTTTTGTAATTTTAGATTTTTTAATTTTTCTCGTTGTGTTAGGTTTTTTTAAATTTGTAATTTAGATTTTTTAATTGGTAGTGTTTTTTTTATTTTATTAGAATAGTAAGTTTAGGTTAATTTATAGTTTAGTGTTAGGTTTATTTTTATTTCACAGGTAAGTTTTAATTTATTTAAATATAGTTATATTGTAATTTTAATTTCAAGTTAGGGGTTGTTAGGTTTAGGGGTTAATAGTTTAATTTAGTGTTTTGCGATGTGGGGGGCCGGCGGTTTAGGGGTTAATAGGTTTAGTTAGTGGCAGAGATGTGGGAGGCCGGAGGATTAGGGGTTAATAGGTTTATTTAGTTGCAGAGATGTGGGAGGCCGGAGGTTTAGGGGTTAATAACTTTATTATAGTGTCGGCGAGCGGCTGAATAGGGGTTAATAACTTTATTATAGTGGCGGCAATGTCGGGGAACGGCAGGATAGGGGTTAATAATTTTTATTAGTGTTGGCGATGTCGGGAGCGGCAGATTAGGGGTTAATAAATGTATTTAATAGTCGCGATGTGGGTGGGCACTAGATTGGGGTTAATAGGTTTAATATAGTGTTTGCAATGCGGGAGGGCGGCAGTTTAGGGGTTAATAGGTAGTTTATTGGTGTTAGTGTACTTTGTAACAGTTTAATTAAGAGTTTTGTAAAACTTTTTTTTTGCGCAAAACTCATAACTACTGCTCTCAGATGGCGGTATGGATCGTGTCGGTATAGGCTGTAACACAAACTTTTTAGCCTCACCACACAAACTGTAATACCGGAGCTATGAAAATCCCACGCAAAAACTTATTTTTTTGGAGTGTGGAATGGACATTGCGTTACAGGCTAAAATGCTTGCGCTACAGTTATACTGACAGGACTTGCAATAGCTGCGTTACTGCTTTTATGCTGAAATTGACATTTTTTTCAGCGTTAAAAGCCATAACGCAAAACTCGTAATCTAGGTGAATGATAATAATAATAATAGGCAGTATATACTTTAATTTTTTTTTATATAGCTACACAGTATTACCTAATATTATTTCTTATAATGTATGTCTTCACAGAATCTAGTTTTGTGCCAGTCTGACTAACCAGCATCTAACAAACAGGATTACTCTGACATTTCATCATTTAAACAAAGGTAAGTGTGTGCTTGGCTGGAGCTTTACAGGGTTTCAGTAAGTTCTGCATCATCAGGAGAGTATAATTATTGCTGGGATTTGTAAAATGAGAAGTCAGTGCCTCTATTGTTTATTTAATTCCTACACATCAGTGACACATTTTGGGGATAGATTACAAGTGGAGCGATAACTTATTGCATGCCCGCAACCTGGCAAATTCACCTGTTTACGGGCGCGCAATAAATAACCATTACAAGTGGCTGTTTGTCACTACCATGAGCTCCAAAAATTAAGGTCAGACTTCTGGTTAATTTTTAAATGTCCCCTAATTGCCCCCAAAATACAGTGGTGTGTAGTTTATTAAAACATTTTTTTAATATTTTTATTTTTTAATACAACAACTACAAGAAGCAGTTATAAGGGTTGGAAGTTGATGCGTGGGGGTGTTAGAAAAAACACACTGAAAAGTGCCTTTATATTGCAGTCTATGCGGACTGTGTGTTCCCAGTAAATTTATATGCAATGTATATGCTTATATACATATTTATGTGTTAAAATGTGTATACACACATTATCTGTATGTATATATATATATTGTGACGAACCAAGGTTATCCAACCCTGCGCCAGTCACTTATTTATCACAGAAAGGGTTATCAGCCCCCTTTTTCTGTCACCAATAGGCCACAATCTAGCCACACCAGGCAAGCTTGTGATTCAGTTTAGTGGGTGCAAGGGTTAACCACACTCCCTAGTCTGTACTAGACGTAAGAGAAATGCCCAAAACTCCCTTTTAATGCCACCCACACTAAACCAACAATCCTATAGCTCCAATACTGCCAACACTTAAAATTTATTAAAGGGAAAATCCTAAGAAAAAACCCAGACTTTACACATTAAATCTCTAAATACAATTTAGCAGAAAATAACCTAAGTTATACAGTTCTAATATTCCAGTCTCTTTCAGTAACGTGGTTCAATTATTAGACAAAGGCCAAACTTAATAAAAGAATGATTTATTATGCCAAAAATATTATGCACAATGCATGATTAATAAAAGTTGGCACAAATAACATGACACATTAGCGAACAGTGTTTTAAAATAAAATAGGAGAAAAATAACAGACCTAATACTTCACTAGCTTATGAGTCTGCCCCCAGGGAGATGGGCAAGAAGAAAAGTTGTCACTCACGCTGTAGCAAGCAGCCTCCCATGTAGAATGAACCCCTTATTGTTAAAAACATAAGATTCTTATACCATTTTCCAGAGATTAGGTTGCCTGACCACACCCTCCTGGGCGGGCTAAGAAACCCCCTTGTCTTTATGCCCTTCAATAGACTAAGTTCTTGCCTGAAATTATACAATCCATTATAATTTCTGCTAGGTAACTATTTCTATATTTACATATCGAGAACCTCTTAATTTCATTGGGAGAATCGGTTTGATATCAAATATTCCATAGGTGGTCATAATTACCTTCATTTAAGGTTATAACAGTTTTAACACACATAAGTACATAATATACCAATGTCCTTTCAGTGACCTGGTCAGGTTTTGTGATGGAGGCCCTGTTTTGCATCATGCATTCTATTGACAACCTCAGCCATAAACCCTTTCCTGTGTATTTTCTGAAACTAAGAGCTTGAGTGGCTTTATGACTCAATGCATACACAATAACACTTGGTGGGGCTATTTAAGAGGCTCTTGTCACTTCAAAGAAAACACACAATTCTTCTTGAAAAACAAATAACTGTTTTGAGTTCAAGCTACACAGAATTAACCCCTTCTTAGTTAAAGCCTGAGGTTTATATGACATATATATATATATATATATATATATATATATATATATATATATATATATATATATATATATATAAAAGAAGAAGTCTTGACTGACTGACTCATCAACGCCCAGATCAAACCGTTTATTTTAGAAACGTGAAATTTCGAAGGTACATTGTTTTCATGAGGTAGGCACCCACTAAGGAAGGATTTTTGGAAATTACGTCGCTAAGTGGGTGAAAAAAGGGAGTGCATTTTTTTAAGAGTCTACCAATTTCTCAAAAACCGACAATGTTACAGACGTGAAAATTTATATTTAGATTCTTCTTGAAAAATAAAGAAATATGTGTTTTACCATTTCCCCAAAATCCACTTAAGTGGGGTCAAAAGAGGGGGCTGCTCTATGAGGCTACCTATATCTCAAAAACCAAAGATGTTACAGACATGAAAACTGATATTTAGATTCTCCTTGAAAAATATAGAAACGTGTTTTACCATTTCACCAGAATCCACATTAGGGGGGGTCAAAAGAGGGGGCTGATTTATGAGGATACCTACTGTATATTTTCATGTCTGTAATGCACATACTGGAAATTATAACTGCATGTCTTTTTAGAGGCACAGTGAAATATGATTAAAAAAAAGAGGATACGGTTATTAAGGTTGTGTTATTTCTTGTAACAATAGCTATTTATTCCTCAATTTAAGAAGCCATTAATGTAGCTTCGGAGCTTCGGAGCTCCGTCAGCTGCAGGCACGAGTGAGACTGCAAATGAGAGTTAAAGGGACAGTATCTCATTTTCATATAACTACATGTAATAGACACTACTATAAAAAATAATATGCACATATACTGATACAAAAATCCAGTAAAAAACTGTTTAAAAACTTACTTAGAAGCTCTCAGTTTAGCTCTGTTGAAAAGTTAACTGGAAAGCTCACTGCAAGTGGGAAATAAGACACTCCCCCTCCCCCTTCTTTTGCATATGAAAAGACCCTTTAGACAAACAGGAGCAAGCTGGAGTAGGTAGCTGACGGTATTCTCATAAAACTTTGGGGCTTGGTTAGGAGTCTGAAAATCAGAGCAATGTTATTTAAAAATAAGCAAAACTATACATTTAAAAAAAAAACAAAAAAAAAACTTTATGGGCTATATAAATAGATCATCTACAAAACATTTATGCAAAGAAAAAATGAGTGTATAATGTCTTCTTCGACCGGGGTAGATTGACAGCCCCTGCTTGCATGCGATTGACCTCCCGTGTCCGTCCAGGGGTTAGTAAATCTAGCCCTTATAACGCCTTACATCTGAAATCCTCACTTTCTGCCATTCATCTAATCAAGCATTTTTCAAAAGTTGATAAATAAGCAGACTTTGGAAAAATCTGACAGAAGCTTATTCTCTAACATGTCTCAACAAGACCAAATTTTATTAGCAAGTTCTAATATCTTATTCTGAAACCACTATAAATGTATCTGTTACTCTTTTAAAGAAATACAATTATTACATAATTACCCATACCCATATCATTAGAGAACATTATATTTATGAAATCCTTTTTGCATTTAGTAAAACAATCTATATGACAATCAATGTATTATTATTTTGCACACCTCCATTTTATTTTATTGCCTTTTTTTAAATTGCAAAGTTTGACGACTGACTCACTCAGTTACTAAATTGTGTTTATTAAAGACAAAAGACTAGAGTTACCCTTAAATAGTTAAACACTCAGTACTCTTGCCCCATGCAAACACATATACATGTGTATATATATATATATATATATATTATAGCCAAGATGTGCACTCTCACTTTCAGACGAAGGGGATGTAAAGTTCCCGAAACGTTACACTTGTCACAGTAAACGTTACACTTGTCACAGTAAAATAGAATTTTAAATACCCAGTGAGTGCAAGTCTTTTTTGCTGTTACTATATAGATATATATATATATATATATATATATATATATATATATATATATATATATATATATATATATATATATATATATATTGAAGCTAAATCAAGGAGGACAATTTACAAGATTACTCCAGGTACAGGAAGCAAATTATGTCTTCACACAGTTATGTGACAGGGACTCACTACCATAGTGTTGCTCAGAGTTACATTAGTGTTAGCATTAAACCAGTCTATTAGTAACTCAAAGATAAAATTATATAGTGGGATAACAGATATCAAAGAATTAGTGTTATCAACAGACAAATAGAGACAAAACCATTGTCTCCCCCTGACAGAACATGTACTCTTGTCCCCAGAGAGACAAATCATGTCTGTTAGAAAACCTTGACAGAAGACTATTCTTTAATTTGTCTATGATTGCCAAAGCCATTATTTTTACTTATTGGTTGGTAGATGTTTAAAGGGCCATTATACACTCATTTTTTCTTTGCATAAATGTTTTGTAGATGATCTATTTATAAAGCCCATCAAGTTTTTTGTTTTTTTAATGTATAGTTTTTCTTATTTTTAAATAACATTGCTCTGATTTTCAGACTCCTAACCAAGCCCCAAAGTTTTATGTGAATACCGTCAGCTACCTTCTCCAGCTTGCTCCTGTTTGTGTAAAGGGTCTTTTCATATGCAAAAGAAGGGGGAGGGGGGAATGTCTGATATTTCCCACTTGCAGTGGGCTTTCCAGCTACCTTTTCAACAGAGCTAAACTGTGAGCTTCTAAGTAAGTTTTTAAACAGTTTTATACTGGATTTTTATATCAGTATCTGTGCATCTTATTCTTTATAGTAGTGTCTATTACATGCAATTATATGAAAATGAGTACATACTGTCCCTTTATAGTCTGCAACAGCAGCTCTGATATGGACATACCAAGACAGGTTTCAGAAGGCCGTGATAGACACATGATTATGCAAATCAACTGTACAATTGTCTAGGCCAAATATATACGCCTATGAAACACATGATACACCCTGCTGTGATGTTGCAACAACACTTAATTCTTAACTAAATAAAACATATGAAAATAGAAAAAGTAGATGATCCTTAGCACAATGGTTTAGTCTTGAACAGATTATTTATAAACTAGTGTGTATTTTGTGACCCTTAATATAAACATTATGTACCTTTGCCATGAAAAAATCATATTACCTTTCCTATTAAATTTCCTAGACTTCAGCATTGCATTGAATACATAAATAATATAACAAAGCATGTTATTGTTTTTCTCATACTGATTTGTGATAATTCATGTATTCAATAACATATTTGTCTTATATTTTTAGTAACCAGTACTTTTTTACTGGTGTATGCTTGTACAGTACCTTCCAATCACTGGTAGTGTCCTGCTTTGCACTGGTTTAAGTTATAGTTTACAATAAAAATGCTATTTTAACTAGCCTTGCATGATTTCATAGGTGTTTTGCTTTCCCTGATTTTCTAATATACAATATAAAATCTGAGAAGGAAGTTGTTGTACCTAGGCAACTGAGCTGTTCTTGCCCTCTAGGCCAAAGTTTGCCAGTCTTCCCCTGCAGAGCCCATTCTTCAGCCCCATACTTACAGTGACTTAAAAAGGACACTTTGAGATGGTAATATAAAATGATAAATCGTATATATATATATATATATGTATAAAAAGAAGTCTGCAATATACTTTAAGTATTTATACTGTCCCTTTTTCCTGTAATCCCATTCTGGAATTGTGAGCTTTTCAGTTCTTGTTAGAAACAGAAGTGCAGAACACTGTTATATTCCACCCAGCCATTGGCTGCACACTCTACTTACCTATTTATAACTGTTCCTAATAGGCCACCACAGAGAAGGTAACCTAAGTTACAACATGGCAGCGCAAATTGTTTTATAGGTGCTAAAACTTTTCACTTATTTTGTCAATATTTAAACAGCTAATGAAACTTTAAAAAATGCATCTACATGTTATTCTCAGACTTATCTTTTCTTTGAATGTATCATTCTATATAGCATCTATATAGTGTTTAATGTCCCTTTAAACTTCCTCATAGAAAGATAGGATTCTGCTTTTTTAGCTTAATGGTTGCATGATGTACCTCTTAAAGGGATACTCAAGTCAAAATAAACGTTTATGATTCAGAAAGAGCTTACAGTTTTAAGACACTTTTCAATTTACTTCAAATTGTTAGGTGTCCCCCCCAGGGGGTAAGTGTCAGGTCAGGCCGAAGCCACGGGGCCAGTGTACCACCTGAGGCATATGTAGATTATCTGATAAGGGCCCCTTTGAATGACTCAGACCACGCAGCATTATGATCGAAAGCCAATTCTGTTTATTGCACAGTGCAAGCCTTTCTTATAGTAACATACAGGGTTAAGGGGATGACACGTTAGGACCGCATCATCTTACACAGTTATACAGAGTTACACACAGTGTGATTCTGGAAATTCACTAGCTCATAAACAATATTCTATAGTCATAATAAACCATGCATCTGCAGAGACACCAAGGTCGCTGGACCATCTTATTGATAGAACATTCTTCTGGGCGTGCGGCCAGGGACTTTCTAACCGGCAAAGGAAAATACAATAGCAAGCATATATTTCTCACTACAGAATGAACCATTATAATAAAGTCTATTCATTACAAAATGGCTGCGAGGAACAAGATGGCTGCGAAGAACAAGATGGCTGCCATCAGGTTCATATTACCCCTAACATACAATCCTTTTATTCTAACAGAATAACATAAAAATAGACAGGCATAGAAAATTAGTAAAGCCTTATATTATGGTAACAGAACTCTGTGAGAATACTAAAGAGAAAAATATTCCTATGTCGTGATATACTTTTATAGGCTAATTGTCACTGCATATAGGTACAGTCCCTCCAATACCTTCCATCTATCTTCCAGCCTTCCCAAAACTACCGGTCTACCAGCACAGAGACCCAACCAGCCCCCCATCTACCCCCAAACAATGCTGCATCTTCTATCTCTCCACCTGCATTGCTAGCACCCCCCAATATGTCCAACAGTTCCTTTTCCACAGTAAAGCATGACATAGCAACAGCACAACTGTCTCTAGGTGGCCTCTGAACACTTTAAGAACAGTCTTTGTCCATTTGAGAGCGCTGCACCTCGACACTTTGCTATAATACTGTTCTCCAACAGTTCATTTGCAGTAGGGGTGCTTATCCACGGTTCTTCCGCAGGGAGATACTGGAAATCTGATGGTTTGTTCATGGGGTAGACAAGGCAACAAGTGGATACCCATGGCAAGCAAACACTCGAGTCACAGGGAGTCTAGGAAGCAAACAGAAACAGTACAGGATGAGTACACACCGCAATACAATCACAATTATGTCCAAATAAAACGTCACTTTCATCCTATGTCATTTAAAATCAAACAAAACATTGTTGATATATAATACAAACTAAATACATTGATATTTCTCAGAGAATAATTTACAACTTCCCTATACACTTTTAAATGATACTTCATGAATACTACGCAAGTAAAAACCTGTCAGACTTCATCAAGGGCCTGAATGGTTATGCTAAAACTTATGCTAAGGCCTGCCCTGTAGTAAGAATGGAAAAAAGAAAACAGTCAATGAAAATAAATGAATTTCTTTACACTGTCACTTTGAACTTCTAAAAATAAAAGAACCTTGTGTTGCTTTATTCTGGATGGCTGCTATCTATAATGTTTATAATTCTCCAACCTAAATTCTCTCACACTCCTGTATGAGGAAAGCATACAAACAGAACATCATTTAAAACTACAAGTTCTTTTAAAGGTAAACACAACTTTATGGTAAGAATTACTCTGTTTGACAAACATCAGGAATGACCAAATTCACTTTGCAGATACCATACTAATTAATAAAAGGGAAAAATACATTTGCTTTCATAAACTATAATTATGCTATTCCCTGAACAAACATTTCTCTGTATATTTACTATAAACTTCTAGCTTAGGCGTGTCCTCCTTATGTTCTAAAGGGTGAAGGGTCTAAAATATTATGCTATATTGTAACATTTTCCTTAAACATATTTTTATACTCAGTGGGCCATTCAATAGGGTACAATACTGCGAAGTTCACAGTTACATTTATCTAAAGAGTTACTATGTTAAGCACATAAACTACAATGTGCACTAATAACAATGAAGCATATGATGTCTTATTCCCAATATGATCAAAAAAATAAAACAAATACAAGAGAATACAAAACAAACAATATAAGGAATTGAGTTAAACAATACTCCCCTAATTTACTTGGTTGACCCTGTAACAGCATAACAGGTCCTCCATATCGAGCGGTAAGGCACAGTCCAGAAAAGGATAGTCTTTATGTCCTGAAGACACACATCAGAGGAAACAGTCATGGATTACCCAGAGTCCAGTTCTGGGGCTGGTACCAGCATGCAAAGCAAAGAATGGATCCAAAGATAGTTCAGCAACTTTTTTTACTGCAGTATGGTGGTTAAAACAAGCTTGACAAAATGTCTTTCATCTTTATCTTTTCTTTCTTTAAAGGTTTACTTGCTTTCAATCTTAAATCTTTTGAAGAGTGCACTTATGGAATTTTGCCTGTACAGATTTTACCTAAATATGGAAACTCAAAAATAATTCAGTTAGTGTGTTTCAATCTCTGAAGACAGCATACTCTCATCCTGCAAATACAAATATGTTAAGAACCAAATAGAAAAATAAAACATTTTAGGCATCTGAAATATGAGAGCAAAATAAAACACAGAAAGACAATAAAAAGATCTAATCCACCAGGGAGGGGAAAAAAAGGAGTGGGGTGTGGGTGTACAGGCTACGACCGGGGTGGCCAGCAAGGTAGATGCTTTTCCGTGGCCAGATTCCCAATGAAGGAAAGTTCTAGACAATCCTAGGGACGTAGTGCATCCTGCATAGGGGTAAGACAAGGAAATTGAGGGCACAGCTGGTGGTTAGACAATAACATTGTACAAGGAGATTCAAAACGTTTTAGGTTCACCTCCTAAAAACAATCACCTCCATTACATAAAGATATTCATCAATACTCATCAATACTTCCCCCATGTTTGCGTGAAACATCTCATGTGACACGCAAACACAAGATAACAAGAAACTAAACAACAAATCATGCACTCCACTCATGCAGAGACAATTCTCAATAGCAAGGAAAATGAAATACACTTCACAATTCAATATGCTGTCCATACAGCACGCTTCCACACGTAGTCACAAAAGAGAAAAACATAACAAACAAACAGTGAAAACCAATCGTTCTTGTCTTTCACAAAACAAAACATTAGCTGCTGACACAAATTTCAAACAACCACAGTTAACTTAGAATGCAACACATATTCTGACATTCACTGAAATGCAACACTCTCAGAACACTACAAACAATTAAAAACATCCACTATGTACAAACACGGCAGATGCACAAGAAACTTCAGTTGCAGATTATACAAATAAAATTGCGCTTATTTGGGAACGATCAGATAACCACGGTAGCCACTGTTAAAGGGACATTGTAGGATAAATGAAAATTTTATTATTCAGATAGGACTTTTAATTTTAACCAACTTTCCTAGATTTAAACCAAACATAGGTAGGCTCATATGCTAATTTTTAAGCCTTTGAGGGCTGCCTCTTATCACAGGCTGTATAAATCTCATTACAACCCCAAGAGACAAAATACACGTAAGCCATATAAATAAAACTAAAACTGCGATCAGATAAATTAGCAAGTTATATAAATGCAGTAGAATCAGATAAAATGTGCATCATTTGTTTTAGGGGTGTTTATTTGTAGACACCTTATAGACCACGGCTTAGCTGTTAAGCAGCAATCAAAGTCATTGCAATAATAGTGGTAGACTAGTTAATAACCAAATAACTATATATATTTTAAACTGTCACTGAAATCACTTCATTAAATAATCTCATTTATTTATTGAACGCAGTGGGGGTTCTTTTAAATAACAAAGAGTTATATCTGTGAGATACAGTTTGACATCCACAGAAATAAAATTATCATTTTTAAGCTATATTCTGTGACAGAATATAATATAAATACTTGTTTCTTTGTAGTGAGCAATGTATAGTTATCATTTTTATAACATAGAACACCAGTACTGCCGCTTTAAATGTAAAGTGCAAATCGTTCTCTCTGCAACAAAGCCAAACAGAGAAACTTTTTTTTTTTTTTTTTTTTTAAAAGAAAAACAAAACATGCAGTGTTATCATTCCTCTCAAAGATAGTAAGGCAAGCTCAAAGTTTCATTTTTACTTAAAGGAGAAACACTGTTTACTGCTTAAAAATATAAAATTCACACTAAAACTTGATAAATGCTAATTAGTTTAACCACAACAAAATCATTGGATTTAACGTTGTATATAATTTGATATTCACCATTCTGCAGCTCTCCAGCCAAATATAATCAATTGCATATAACACAAAAATAAGCTTTCTACAAAAGAATACTAATACAATTTCCCCCTTTAAATTATTCCCAATGATCCTTATAATAAAAAAAATGTATACTGACGTTCATGAAATAGCCTAAACAAGCATAAGCAGCATAAGAACACACTCACAGTGGGATGCAGGCTAATTAAAGGGACATTTTAACCAAACTAAAAATAATCTTTAATTGAAACTGCTAACACAGTGAAATATACTAGTGTTAGGCTTACAGTAAACCTCATCGTCTTTTATGTAAATATTCCCTTAAATTCTCAGATGTTATATCAGTTTTCCTGTATCCCTTTAAATATTTTCACTCCTCTGTTTTTTCTCGTTTTTTTTTTTTTCTTTTCTGTCCGCTAGTCTCCCGGATCCCTACACTAAAATTGTAGACAACTTATTACTTCAGTTTGCATTACAGAGAGAATTAAGTTATGCTGCAAAAAGAAATATCTGCTATCTGAACAGCAAATTTAAAATAAATATATACAAAGAAAGGTCTCTTAAAATATATTTAGCAAACTACTAATACAGTGTTATTGCACTGGTCCTTTAAATAAGAAAATGACACGCACTGAGCTCTGATTTTACAGACAAATATAAGATAATGAGAGATTCTTATTATCTAAAATTCAACCCATTGCAATCAACTGTGTTTTGAAAGCATAAAACCAGCTACTTCATAAATATACAAATAAACTTGCAAATGCAATTTCTCCTATATGTTATACTATGCAGCTTGTATAACAAATCATGGACAATACATTAATAGCAACACCTTGTTACAGTGGACTGTCCCTTTAAGGACTAATCATTCATCATGTAAATTACATATGTATATCTCAACCATAATTTAGGCTGCTTGTATGATTTACCACACAAATTTCACCTCTGTACTGTAGCATGACCTGCAGATCAATTTACTTGCAACAAAAACAGACGCACTTTTAGATAAATTTTCAATTACAGCTTATAACTATATGTCATTAGGTGCACTAACTCCGTGCACAGACCTTACAAATACAACATATGTTAACCCATTAATCATACCAGAAACAATTTCATATTTACCAGAGCGTGACAAAAAATTACACACACCATCGCACTTTCAAAGCCACTTTCAAAGCCGTTACTTCACTTGCTAAAACAATATCATATCTTTACATGCCGCAAAACAATTATCACTTAAAACTAAAACTGCATATGAATACCACATACTTAAAACATGCTGGTGACTTTAAAATACAGGTATATAAAATAACATTACCAAATATCTCCTTAAAACGTCTGATTTCCCAGCAGGGAAACAGAAAGAAACAGTTTTTTACAGCGATACAAACACACACGCTCATTCCATCTCGCATACCAGAGATTCACTCCCTTTTTTCCTTTCTCAGAAAAGCATCTATTTCATAGCGTACGACATACATATAAAATTTACCGGATTAACCTGTCACCAAGTCCAAAATGTATTCTTTTTTTTTGTCCGAAACCCCGCAAAATGGCCATTTTTGCACGGCTTGAGACAATCATTTTCAAATACATTCTGTTTTTGGTTCAAAGCAAATCTGTTACACTCATACCACAGTGAGAACCTACAGACCATCACACATTATGCATCTCAATATACACAATTTCTTAAATTTCCGTTTCATTACTGCAAGCAAACAAAAGTCTTACAAACAGAGCTGCTGTACCAGTGTCATGTTCTGTCTCAGGATATCATGTGAGAGCCTCATTGTCTGGAACAGTTGCTTTAAAGGAAGATTAGTAGAAGCCATACTGATTGAAAATGAAAACAAATTTATTTAAACAAAATACTTTGTTTAAGCAAATACATGCAGAATATTTAAATATGCTACTCAGGTATGTTAAGACCACATACAGCAGGAGTGAAAACAAACAAAACTAGTAAGCAGAGATGCAGATTCAAAAAGGAAAGTCTTTCTCCTGGTAATAACTGAAATGTAAGATTAGCACAAGGCAGAAAACAACTTGTAAGCAGGTTTAAAGGTAAAAGTCTTTCTCCTGGTAATTGCTGAGTGCAGGAATTGCACAAGGCAGGAAACAAACTTGCAAACTGGTTACAGGTTTAAAGGTAAAGTCTTTCTCCTGGTAATTGCTGAGTGCAAGAATTGCACAAGGCAGGAAACAGACTTGTGAACTGGTAACAGGTGTAAAGGTAAAGTCTTTCTCCTGGTTATAGCTGAGTGCAAGAATTGCACAAGGCAGGAAACAGACTTGTGAACTGGTAACAGGTTTAAAGGTAAAGTCTTTCTCCTGGTTATAGCTGAGTGCAGGAATTGCACAAGGCAGGAAACAAACTTGTGAACTGGTAACAGGTTTAAAGGTAAAGTCTTTCTCCTGGTTATAGCTGAGTGCAGGAATTGCACAAGGCAGGATACAAACTTGTGAACTGGTAACAGGTTTAAAGGTAAAGTCTTTCTCCTGGTAATACCTTGTAAACAGGTGCAAAGGGGAAATCTTTCTCCAAAGAAGTACAGGAAACAGGTTCTGACTTGACAAAACAGATCCAATGTGGAGACCCTAATGCAGACTAAAAGCCATCCTTAAATAGGGAGGTTTTGCACAGGGTTGGTTCTGATTAATTCCAGAATTGAGAACACCTGTGTGTTGCACAGGTGTAATAACAAGTAAGGCAAATAGTTATTTATCAGATCTTTTAAGTTCCTTGCTATTGCTAGAAGTGGCTGTGGCTCAACATGTAAGCAAACAGAAATAGCAACCACAGAGCTACAGGTTCAAATCCCCACACAGCCCTTCTTAGCAGAATGCCTCCCAGACCTTTTCTTTTTCTTTTTAGTCTGGAGGCTTGGTTCATGACAACCAGTTTCTTCTCTCTCTTTTTTTTTTCTTCTGATCTATGTGCGCGCTCAGTGGTGGCCCCCCTTCTTTGCCTGCTACATTCTTTAACACAGAGATTTCTCTATTTATCACACAGCAGTACTCACTGACAGTGTTTTAACAATATTTCTGTCTTTTGCAGAAACTATTAACTCTTCTTTTCTTTTACCTTATACATGTAATTTTCTCTGTGCAATCTTATCTATGAGCAGTTCCCATTTCTCAACACAATAATAGCCACAATAATAACATGCACAGCCACTTAATATTTTCTATGCACAGCATCAAAAAAACACAAACAAAACAAAGCAAAGCAAGCATCAGATATCCACATGAGCTTCAGGTGGGTAACAAAACTCTATTATGGGAATGAATATGGGAAACTTTAACATCGGTGAGACTCACTCACTGCCACCTTTGCCCGGAGGAGCTTATCTTAAAAGCTCTCCGTCAACTGGCATTCATATATTTCTTGCGCGCTTATCACAGACAGGACTCACAATACCTGTCGTATCCCAGCACAGGACTCTACACCTGTCTGGAGGGGTATCACAACTGCCGGCAGGACTATAACCTCCGCAAACCTGTGCTTCAACCACAGGAACCCCTTTAACCCTTTATCATATATTATCAACACCTATTACCAGACTAAATTTAGGTTCAAATTCACAGAAGGAAAGCATGGTAAAAGCACTCATACTTACTCACTGCGAATCCCACACACTGACGCCAAAATTGTTAGGTGTCCCCCCCAGGGGGTAAGTGTCAGGTCAGGCCGAAGCCACGGGGCCAGTGTATCACCTGAGGCATATGTAGATTATCTGATAAGGGCCCCTTTGAATGACTCAGACCACGCAGCATTATGATCGAAAGCCAATTCTGTTTATTGCACAGTGCAACCCTTTCTTATAGTAACATACAGGGTTAAGGGGATGACACGTTAGGACCGCGTCATCTTACACAGTTATACAGAGTTACACACAGTGTGATTCTGGAAATTCACTAGCTCATAAACAATATTCTATAGTCATAATAAACCATGCATCTGCAGAGACACCAAGGTCGCTGGACCATCTTATTGATAGAACATTCTTCTGGGCGTGCGGCCAGGGACATTCTACAAGGCTAACCGGCAAAGGAAAATACAATAGCAAGCATATATTTCTCACTACAGAATGAACCATTATAATAAAGTCTATTCATTACAAAATGGCTGCGAGGAACAAGATGGCTGCGAAGAACAAGATGGCTGCCATCAGGTTCATATTACCCCTAACACTTCCATTAACAAATTTTGCACATTCTTGTTATATACACACTTTTTGGGGAAGAAGATCCTACTGAGCATGCGCACAAGCTCACAGGGTATATGTAAACTAGTTTGTGATTGGCTGATGCCTGTCACATGATACAAGGGCCGGAAAATGGGAGAAATTTTTTTTAATTATCTGAAAAAAATTGACTACTTATTTAAAATTCAGAGTAGGAGTTAAATCATTGTCGAGGTCCTTTAAATGCAGGTGATTGTTGCAAAAATACCAGTGCCCTACGGCATTTTGGAAGGAAAAAAACTCAATGGCTGCAGCTGCTACTTGCATTTTGTTTTGTTGTTGGTGTCAGGGCTCATAGATCCTTGTTTTTAAGCAAATACAAATTTGCAGATATCGCAATAAATGACAGAAATAAAAAGAGTAAAACTTGTTGAATTTTTATGAAACTCTAAATAAAATATTTTTTTGTGCAAGCATGCTTGTTCTCGGTTATTTTCTTACTAGTGCAGCATACCTCCAAGCATTTGTGGCTCGGTATCAGAGACTCAAGAGATTAATGGGAATCTGTAACCATTTTGTGTGTGAAGCTGTGTTGGTGGGGTGGGATCATGAGGGGTTAGTGGGCTGGATTGTGGGCATGTCTGATGATCTGATCAGTGGGTGTGGTTAGGAAATTGTGCAAAAAAGGGTAATTTGACTCACAGGGACAGAGCTCAGAATCAGACATTGTCCCTTTCAAATATGGACAGTTGGGAGGTCTGTAAGGTGAGTTTGGACAGAGATAGGAGAATACATAACACATAATTAATATAATATTAAGGGTAACAGCTAAAAAAGGACTTAGATAAGTGGTCACTGAATTTGCTAATAAACAAGTCATAGAAGTGAAAAAATGACATGCTAATTTGTCAGAGCATGTCATTTATCACTAGTAATATTATGATGCTATGTGTTTACACAAAGATAAAGTACCTCTCAGGGAGTGGCAGAAAACTCCTGGTCCTGAGCAAAAATTGCCACTGATCCAATCAATATCAATAGTCACACATCTGGGTCATGCAACTAGCGCTGCTGGTTGAATCATCAGCAGTTTCCACTTGTGGACCAGCAGTTCTCTGTGGCTCCTGCTGGTACTTTAACTGTGTGTTTAATCTCATTGTAGGGGTTAAACACATACCATCTCAGGGATAGTGATACAATGACATGCTCTAATGAATGAGTATGTCATTTTTTTTCACTAAAATGGCTCTTTAATGTAAAAGCCAGAGCACATCCAGTGCAGGTAATATATACAGTGAAAGCCTCAGTTGGCAGTACATAAATATTTGCATATATTGTCGACTTGCTGTATTCTACTCATAACCAGCTGACGCTTCTATTGTCCATATGGTAGGCCCAGCATTAGCTACATTAGATACCAGTCCTGTTGTAATCCAGCTCATTAGTAGTGATGTCCCAAACTGTTCGCCCGCGAACGGTTCACAGCAAACATAGCTTGTTCGCGTTCACGGCTGCAGGCGAACACATGGCGATGTTCGATCCGCCCCCTATGTGTCATCATTAAGGAAACTTCGACCCTGTATGTCACAGCCGTCTGACACATTAGAGCTAATCAACGTCAGACACTCCCTCACAGACCCTCCCAGCTACTCGGAAGCCGCCATTTTAGACTCATAACGACCTTGCTTTCTTAGTAAGAGGACGTGTTGTGTTTGTGCTCCTGACATTATAGGGAAATACATAGCTAGGCTAGTGTATTTAGTGTCCACTACAGTCCAGAAGGACTCCACTCATCTCTGCTGCAAGGACAGCACCCCAAAAAGCCCTTTTTAGGGCTATATTTCGTGGCGTTTTTTTTTTTTTTTCCGTATTTTTATTAGCATTTGCCTGGCTTTCAGCCTGTGTGTTTAAGGCTCACAGCATATGCTGTGATTACTGCCACCACTGATATCTCCCTAACAACATTAGTTTAAATTAAACTAACCAAAAATTTTAATTATTTTGCTAGTGTAATTTTTTTCATTTTCTATCAGGCCTGTGTCACACAGCATATACTCTGGTTCATTGCTCTGTGCCAGCCACCAGTGTTAATATCCGTTTATAACATTATTTTAAATTTAAAAAAAAAATAATAATAATTTTGCTAGTGTAATCTAATTACATTTTCTATCAGGCCTGTGTCTGTCAGGCTCACTCAGCATTAATATACCTTATTTTTTTTCAGTCTTTTGGTTAATTGGTCTGTGCCAGGCAG
The DNA here is from genome assembly GCF_027579735.1 of Bombina bombina. Lineage (NCBI taxonomy): Eukaryota > Metazoa > Chordata > Amphibia > Anura > Bombinatoridae > Bombina > Bombina bombina. The sequence goes on from NC_069503.1 coordinate 680,685,117, forward strand.
CCACCACTCATATCTTCTTCACCTTAATTTAAATATAAATTTTAATAGTGTAATCTAATATCATTTTCTATCAGGCCTGTGTGCTTTGCTGACATACAGAGCCTACTGTGTTTACTTGCTGCCCTCCCTAGTCTATGAGCCACGACTCATATGTGTTTAACCTTTTTTTAATTCCCCCCCCAAAAAAATAATTTAAATCATTTTTCTAGTGTAATCTAATAGTATTTTCTATCAGTCGTGTGTGTATCTGACTTACAGAGCCTACTGTTTTTTATAGCTGCCCTTCCAAGGCTATCAGCCACGACTCATATGTATGTGCTGAACCTTTTTCTTTAAATTCCCCAAAAAAAGTCTTTAAATCATTATGCTAGTGTAATCTAATTTTATTTTCTATCAGGCCTGTGTCTAACTGTCTATCTGACTTACACAGCATACTGTTGTTAATTGCTGCCCTACGTAGCAGCCAGCCAGTGCCACCACTCATATGTGCATTGCACTTCTTAACATAATTTTAATATTAAAATCTAAAATTTTAAAATATTTTGCTAGTGTAGTCTAACTTAATTTTCTATCAGGCCTGTGTTTTTGTCACTTATACAGCATACTGTGTTAAATTGCTGCCCTACCTACCAGCCACCACTCATATCTGCCAGCCTGGGTGCCAGGCCCAACTAGCCAATTAGTGGCACCAATCATAATTCTTGTAACAGTATCAAAAAAATTAAAAATCATAATTTTTTTGGACTGCAAATATTCAGTCTACTAGTGCCATTGAATTGCAGTTTCCTCCTGCCTGGCAGCCTGTGTGCTAGGCACAAACTAGCCAATTAGTGCCACCAATCCTAGTTGTTACTAGTTGTTACCAATCCTAGTTGTTACATTACTGATGTTTTAAAGCACGTTATTGCAAACAATTTGGGAATGTTAGGTGATTTAGGCCCTTTATGGGTTAAAAGCAGACTCTGCATAAACTATGTAATTTTACATGGGAGTTTTGACAGGGATCCCCCTCCAGCATGCCACAGTCCAGGTGTTAGTAACCTTGAAACAACTTTTACATCACTATTGTGGCCAGAAAGAGTCCTTGTAGGTTTTAAAGTTCACCTGCCTATTGAATTCAATTGCGGTTGCGCGGTTCGCAGTTTCGCGAACAATACCGGAAGTTCGAGTCCGCCGTTCGCAAACCGAAAATTTTAAGTTTGCGACATCACTACTCATTAGTGCCCATAGCTTTGTTAAGATGCTGCAGCCTTAGCAATTCTATCTCCTGTATAGTTCTGTCAGTTAGTGACATCTGCACCCCTTTAGATAAAAAAAACACTAATAACCCCAAAGCAATCTCCTACACTGCACATACAAGATATAAGACAATCATCTGAATAGTAAGGTACTCCAATAAATGCTGATGGGGAAAGCCAATGTGAAAGTATCTCTATTGAAGAATGATTAAACATATTCCATATAAATATATATATATCCCAAAATAAAAAAAAACATGAACCTCTTTATAATTTTGCACTATACAAATTAAACTTTGTTAATGCCAAATATCTCCTGCTTGATAAAAAGAAATAAATTATTATGGAAAAATTCAACACTGGCAGCGTAAGGTCTAATTAACCAATTGGTATGGTGGCAAGATATGTTTGAATAATGTAACAACAACAACTAAAGAAAAACAGCGGACACTGTCAGGCATTCTTCCCAGTGACGTGTGGTGAGGTCAGGGGCTGATGAGGCACTGGCTAGTATACACCCGAGAAACACATATATGAACCTGACAGAGGCAGCTTAAATATACCATTAAATTGGAAGGTTGCAGGTCCAATTTACTGCTATTATTAAATTTGCTTAATTCTCTTGGTATCCTTTGTTGAAGGATATGCAGCAATGCACTACTAGGTGCTAACTGAACACATTAAATGAGCAAATGACAAGAGGCATATATGTGCAGCCACCAATCAGCAGCTAGCTCCAAGTAGTATATTGCTACTCATGAGCCTACCTGGGGATGCTTTACAAAGGATACCAAAAGAAAAAAGCAAACTGGATAACAGAAGTTAAATATAAAGTTGTTTAATATTGTATTTTTTTTATCTCAAACATGAAAGAAAAAAACAGTGTTTCATGCTCCTTTAACGTTTTAAAACAAATTAACATCCTTTTTACTGCAGCTATCTTCTCCAGTAATCAAACTCCACCCACCATTTGCCTTATTTGGAGACGCCAATCTTGGCTTTGTTCCTCAGACAACAAGGCTAGTCACTGTCATAAAGTTAGTTTAAAGAGTCTTGCAGCTGTTATCCACTAAAGCCAATTAGGAACAGATATGTAATAGGTTAAGCCCTGGTAATTAGAAATTGCTCAACTTTTATTGCTAAATTACATGAGAAAGGGGACAAAATAAATAATGAAAATATTTTGTGAAGTTATTTCATTATTCATAACTAGGAAGGATGCTTTTGTGCAGCTCTATCTGAAGAATATTACACATGAGGTAAGGGGCAGAGCACCAGCTTTATTGCTCTGTATTATATCACACTGATTGCAGAGCATCACCAAAAATAAACTGCATAACCCTGCACCAGCTTTATTGCCCAGTATTATATCACACTGACTGCAGAGCATCACATCAACTAGACTGCAGAGCCCTGCACCAGCTTTATTGCCAAAAGTACTTCCCTATAATTTAAAACACACATACTCTAGTTTGTGAACAGTCATACACATGTAAGCACACACATACACACTCACACATACTCATACATATAGAAATACACATGTAAACACACATACTCTAGTTTGTGAATGCAATCATACACATGTAGGCACACAAAATTACATACACATACACATACACACACACATACATACATACAAAAATGAACACATACAAATACACACATCAGACTATTTAAAAATAAATCAGAAAGGGGGGGGGGGCGGAGCAAGCGACCGACCATGATGGCCACAACACACTGATGCTCTCCCGACATTCCGGCCTAGTGTGCCTTACCTAGTACACTAAATACAGCCGTACTGTCAAACGGAACCATCATAATACAGTGCAAACTTACGGCTAGATTACGAGTTTTGCGGTATGAGTGAAAAAGCAGCGTTAAGGCTCATTTTCACTACCACTGGTATTACGAGTCTTGCAGATTTAGCTGCACCGCACACTTTTTGGCAACGTAACTACCGCAGCTTTCAAAAAGTCCTTTTTCAATGGGACTTCCTTTGCGCCGGTATTACGAGTCTGCCTGGGAGGCAAAAAAGTGAGTGGTACAGCCAATACGTCAAGATCCATACCGTAAACTGAAAGTTATGGGTTTTACGCTACAAAGCAGTAACATAAAACTCATAACTAAAGTGCTAAAAAGTACACTAACACCCATAAACTACCTATTAACCCCTAAACCGAGGCCTTCCCGCATCGTAAACACTAAAATAAAATTATTAACAACTAATCTGCCGCTCCGGACATCGCCGCCACTATAATAAACATAAACATATTAACCCTGATTGGAACAGCCAATAGAATGCGAGCTCAATCCTATTGAAAGATTGGATCAGCCAATTGGATTGAAGCTCAATCCTATTGGCTGATTGCATCAGCCAATAGGATTTTTTCACCTTTAATTCCGATTGGCTGATAGAATTCTATCAGCCAATCGGAATTCAAGGGACACCATCTTGGATGACATCACTTAAAGGAACCTTGATTCGTCAGTCACCGTCATCAGAAGAGGATGCTCCGTGCCGGATGTCTTGAAGATGGAGCCGCTCGGCGCCGGATGGATGAAGATAGAAGATACCGTCTGGATGAAGACTTCTGCCGTCTGGAGGACCACTTCTTGCCACTTGGATAAAGACTTCTCCCGGCTACGTTGAGGACTTCTTGCCGCTTGGATGAAGACTTCTGCCGCTTCGTTGAGAATGGATGTCCGGTCTTCAAAAACTGTAAGTGGATCTTCGGGGGTTAGTGTTAGGTTTTTTTAAGGGTTTATTGGGTGGGTTTTATTTTTAGCTTAGGGTTTTGGGCAAGGAAAAAGAGCTAAATGCCCTTTTAAGGGCAATGCCCATCCAAATGCCCTTTTCAGGGCAATGTGGAGCTTTTTTAGTTAGGATTTTATTTGGGGGGGTTTGGTTGTGTGGGTGGTGGGTTTAACTGTTGGGGGGTTGTTTGTATTTTTTTTTACAGGTAAAAGAGCTGATTTATTTGGGGCAATACCCTGCAAAGGGCCTTTTAAGGACTATTGGTAGTTTATTGTAGGCTAGGGTTTTTTTTATTTTGCGGGGGCTTTTTTATTTTGATAGGGCTATTTGATTAGGTGTAATTAGTTAAAATATTTGATCATTTGTTTTTTATTTTGTGCAATTTAGTGGGTTTTTTTTTGTATCTTAGTTAATTGTATTTAAAGGGACACTCAGGTTTTATTAAATTTTCATGATTCAGATACAGCATGAGCATGTAATTTTAAACAACTTTCCAATATACTTCCATTAAAAAAATGTGCACATTCTTTTATATTTACACTTTTTTGAGTCACCAGCTCCTACTGAGCATGTGCAAGAACTCAGACTATACGTATATGCATTTGTGATTGGCTGATTGCTATCACATGGTACAGGGGGAGTGGAAATATAAATAACTTTGAAATGTGTTAGAAAAGAATCTACTATTCATTTGGAATTCAAAGTAAATGCCATTGTATTGTCTTGTTATATTGCATTTGTTGATTATGCAAATCTACTGTGTTTACTGGTCCTTTAATAAATGTAATTTATTTAATTGTAGTGTAAGGTTAGGTGTTAGTGTAACTCATGTTAGGTTTTATTTTACAGGTAAATTTGTATTTATTTTAACTAGGTAGCTAGTAAATAGTTAATAACTATTTAGTAACTAGTCTACCTAGTTAAAATAAATACAAACTTAGCTAGGAAATAAAAATAAAACCTAAGCTAGATACAATGTAACTATTAGTTATATTGTAGCTAGCTTAGGTTTTATTTTATAGGTATTTAGTTTTAAATAGGAATTATTTAGTTCTTAATAGTAGGTTTTATTTAGATTTATTTCAATTACATTAAAGTTAGTGGGTGTTATAGTTAGGGTTTGGTTTAGGGGTTAATACCTTTAGTATAGTGGCGGCAACGTTGGGGGCGGCAGATTAGGGGTTAATAAGTGTAGGTAGGTGGCAGCAATGTCGGGGGCGGCAGATTAGGGGTTAATAACTGTAATGTAGGTGGCGGCGACTTTGGGGGTGGCAGATTAGGGGTTAATAAGTGTAGGTAGGTGGCGGCGACTTTGGGGGCGGCAGATTAGGGGTTAATACGTGTAGGTAGGTGGCGGCGATTTTGGGGGTGGCAGATTAGGTGTTAATAAGTGTAATGTAGGTGTCGGCGATGTCTGGGGCAGCAGGTTAGGGGTGTTTAGACTCTTGGTTTATGTTAAGGTGTTGTCAGGGTGCCAGGAATCAGACTGAGATGAGAAGTGCAAAAATAATCACACCTTTATTAATAGCTAAAAATAATAAAAAGTCCACAAGTCAAATAACAAGCCAGGAATCAAAACCAGAGCTGGTAGTTAGACTAGCCGAGTCAGGAGCCAAAGCGAATAGTCAGACGAGCTGGGTCAGGAGCCAAAGCGAGTAGTCAGACGAGCCGGAATCAGGAACAAGGAGAACAGCAGAGTCAGGAACAAGCCAGGGATCAGGAACCAGGGGGGACGTCAGACAGCCAGGTAATACACAGGAGCTCACAAACAGGTATGAGACAACGCAAGGGCAAAGCATAGTGAACAGAGGCCCTTTAAATAATAAGTGATGACATCACAATTCTGAGACTGCATCCTGTCTCATACGGATGATGTACACCAGTCTGGCCATAAAAGGAAGTGCAGGAAATGAGCAGCATCACACAGTATGCACCAGAGTCAGCAAGAGAGGTGAGTAAAATGGCTGCCAGCAGCACATGGAAAACAAAGCAGGGAAAAAACCCTGACAGTACCCTCCCCTCAACGACCCCTCCCCCTCAGGAGGACAAAAGGCTTATTGGGGAAACGGGCATGGAAGGCACGGAGGAGATCGGGAGCATTAACATCAGAGGAGGGAATAGCCCCTCCAGTGAACCAAATACTGTACACAGCCCCTGGACATACAAGAGTCAATAATGCTGCTGACCTAATACTCCTCATGGTTGTCAACAAAGATAAGATGGGGATGAGGCAACACAGTGGTAAACCGATTACAAACCAATGGTTTCAAGAGGGAGACATGAAAAACATTGGAGATGTGCATTGCAGGAGGAAGGTCAAGAGCATAAGCCACAGGATTGACCCGTCGGAGTATTTGAAAAGGACCAACATAACAGGAGCCAGTTTATTGGAAGGCACACAAAGGTTCAAGTTGCAGGAGGACAGCCAAACTCTCTCACCAACCTGGTAGGAAGGCGCGGGCAGATGCCTACAATCAGCCTGGAACTTTTGGTGCTGCATAGAACGATGAAGGCAATCCTGAATCTGCACCCACGTAGAACGGAGTTGCCAGAGATGCTCCTCCAAAGCCGGAATACCCTGAGACATGAATGAATCATGCAACAAGGATGGTTGAAACCTATAATTCGGATAACTTGGAGGAAGCATTAATAGCACTATTACGAGCAAACTCTGCCCAAGGTAACAGTTCAGACCAATTATTGTGGTGATCTGAGACATAGCAACAGAGGAACTGTTCCAGACCTTGATTAGACCATTCCGCAGCCCCATTGGATTGAGGGTGATATGCCAAGGAGAAGGAAAGCTGGAACCCCATTTGAGCACAAAAGTAACACCAAAATCTGGAGACAAACTGGCTACCCCGGTCTGACACTATCTCCTTGGGTAACCCATGTAAACGGAAGACCTCCCAGGCAAAAATTGAAGCAAGCTCCTGAGCGGTAGGCAACTCCTTCAAGGGAATTCAATGTGACATTTAGAAAAACGGTCAACCACCATAAGGATAACAGTATTGCCATTGGAAACAGGGAGCTCGACAATGAAGTCCATGGAAAGATGTGTCCAAGGACGCTCACCATTAGCAATAGGTTGAAGAAGACCCACAGAAAACGTCAAGGAGTCTTATTCTGTGCACAAACTGAGCAGGAGGCAACATACGCAGCAACATCAGACCTGGCCACCAGAATTGTCGAGTGACAGACCAAATAATTTGGTTCTTGCCTGGGTGACCGGCGGCTTTAGAATAGTGGTAAGTATGCAAAAGTTTAGTTCGAAGACTCTCAGGAACAAAACACTTACTACTAGGTTTCTCAGGAGATGCATTGGTTTGTGCAGCCAGGATCTCCTCCCCCAAGGGAGAAGTCAAATTAGTATGTATGGTAGCCAAAATATGGTCAGGAGGTATAACTGGAGTAGGTACAGACTCCTCCTTTGACAGAGGCGAAAATTGTCGAGAGAGGGCATCAGCCCTAACATTCTTACTACCAGGCAGGTAGGAGACCACATAATTAAACCGAGACAAAAATAGCGCCCATCTGGCCTGTCGGGGCGACAAACGTTTTGCTTCAGAAAGATAAGTTAATCTGTGGTCAGTAAGAATGAGCACTGGCACGCTAGTACCCTCGAGAAGATGCCTCCATTTCTTGAGTGCCAAAATTATGGCCAGTAATTCCCTGTCGCCAATTTCATAATTGCACTCCGCTGGAGACAATTTCTTAGAGAAGAAACCACACGGATGCAAGGAACCGTCAGGCGTAGGACATTGAGACAAGAGGGCACCTACTCAGACGCATCGACCTAAAGAATGAAAGGCAGGACAGGGTTAGGATGAGCCAGAACTGGAGCGGCAGCAAAGGCAGTCTTAAGACTATCAAAGGCCTTAATGGCAGTAGGTGACCAATGGAGTGGATCATTCTCTTTATGGGTCATGTCTGTGATAGGTTTGACCAAGGAAGAAAAGTTTTTAATAAACTTTCTATAGTAATTGGCGAACCCCAAAAAACGTTGAATAGACCGAAGACCAACTGGGTGAGGCCACTGCAGAACTGCAGATAACTTGTCAGGATCCATGGAGAACCCTGCAACGGAGATAACATAACCTAGGAAGGTTACTTGAGTCTGATGGAACTCAAATTTCTCGAGTTTACAAAACAGGTCATTCTCACGAAGTCTCTGAAGAACCCGTGTAACATCAGAACGATGAGCCTCAAGTGTGGGTGAGCGTATGAGGATGTCGTCTAAGTACACCACAACACACTGTTGCAACATATCTCATAGGAAATCATTAATAAATTCCTGGAAAGCAGCAGGAGCATTACATAGGCCAAAGGGCATTACAAGATACTCATAATGCCCGCTCCTGGTGTTAAATGCTGTTTTCCATTCGTGGCCCTCTTTCATCCTAACGAGATTGTACGCTCCTCTCAAATCAAGTTTAGTAAAGACCGTAGCTCCCTTGAGGTGGTCATAGAGTTCCGTAATGAGCGGAATAGGGTAAGCATTCTTAATGGTAAGATGATTAAGACCCCTATAATCCATGCATGGTCTTAACTCACCACCCTTCTTTCTTTTTTACAAAGAAGCCAGCCCCTGCAGGAGAGCAGGATTTGCGGATGATCCCCCGCGACAGAGCATCGGCAACATACTCCTCCATAGCACAATTCTCTGCAACACACAGAGAGTAAACCCGGCCCTGAGGAGGAATGGCTCCGGGTTGCAGGTCTATGGCACAATCGTAAGACCGGTGAGGAGGCAACGTACCGGCACGCACCTTGTCAAAAACGTCTAGGAACTCTTGGTACTCCTCTGGCAATTGAGATACCAAAGAAGTGCACAAGACTTTAACTGGTTTCTGAAGACAAGTGGAAATACATTGCGGAGACCATGAGAAAATTTTGGACCTGCGCCAGTCGAGACTGGGATTGTGCTTTTGGAGCCAGGGATAACCCAGAACAACCGGAAAATGCGGAGAGTTTATCACCTGGAACTGGAGGGTTTCAAAATGGAGAGCCCCAACAGCCATGGATAACGGAGCAGTTTTATGAGTAACGAGTGCGGGCTGAAGAGGCCTGCCATCAATGGCCTCAATAGCAAGCGAAATGGACCAAGGCAAAACAGGAATGGAGTGTTTTGATACAAAAGCACTGTCAATGAAATAGCCCGCAGCACCGGAGTCAACAAGAGCCTGGGTGACTATGGAGGAGTCCACCCAGGAAAGGACAACCGTGACCAAAGGTTTCTTCTTTAGCGGTTCCAGGGACAAGGTTAAACCACCCAAGGTCTGCCCCCGACAGGACCTTAGGTGTGAGCGTTTCCCAGCCGTGTAGGACAAGACTTCAAAAGGTGGCCCTGTAACCCACAATAGAGGCAGAGCCCCTCCCTCCTCCTAAAGGCCCTCTCCGCACGGAGAGACATGTGAATCCCAACTGCATCAGCTCAGCAGTACCTGGTGACTCTGAACCAGGAGGCATGGGAGGAGAGGGAGGCATGGGTGGGAATGAACATGAAGTAGACAATAGAACAGGAGGCTTCCGCAAGCGCTCCTTGAAAGAGGGCCTCTCCCTTAGTCTGATGTCAATTAGGATAAAAAAGACACCAATGCCTCGAGATCTTCTGGTAAGTCTCTGGCAGCAACTTCTTCTTTAATCGCATCAGAAAGCCCATGAAAGAAGGCGGCAACAAGGGCTTCATTGTTCCAACCTACCTCTGCGGCAAGCACACGGAACTCATTGGCATACTGAGCAACAGATCATGTACCTTGCTGAATGGACATGAGTTTAGCAGCAGAGGAGGAACGAGCCAGAAAATCAAATACCCTTCAAAAGGAGGCCACAAATTCAGGGTAATTTGAAATCACAGGTTTATTAGTCTCCCACAAGGGATTAGGCCAGGCAAGAGCTGTGTCAGAGAGTAACAAGATGAGAAATCCCTCCTTAGCTCTGTCAGGGGGATATCAACAGAGAGGGGGCGCCCTAATATAATCAAGGATGGTAGCTAAAGCTCAAAAAGGCCAAGATAATGTTAGGAGATCAATAACCTAGTATATTCTACTAGGAATGTATGGTAACAGTGTGATTACAATGTGTAAAATAAACTATATAGTTATTACTACTAAGGTGGTCTCACACATCAATAGTGGCAACGGAAGAGTGTATATCAACCCCAGTGTTAGGGATAGCAGTATATAAATACAATTATTAGTCTGACTAATAGATGACAAGAAAAGCCTCAGGTCAATTAGTAAGACTAATATTACAGTGGTATTGCTAAAAACTGAATAGCACCAAGATGCATCAATGAAAATTATATATATGAAAAATGAGAGTAAAGTCTCTGATAAGGGATGGAGGCAGCTATCTGTGAAGATCCAGGCTGGGATCCAAAGCAGCAATCTACAAAAACAAGAGCAGACAGAAGCGCCACATGGCCCAATATTGTTTGATCCAAAACAGATTGGTAAGTGTATGAGTAAACTCACATTTGTGAAAGCACCTCAGTCAGTGCTGTAGAGGCAGTCTGGGATCTATTACAGTCACCCAGAAGACCAACTTCCCATAATGATGTGGTGTCTGTATCTAAACAACAAGAAAAAACACACAGGTGCCTATATGGCCTAGTATAGCTGGAACAATGGTGAATCAATGCGAATGATAGGAATGGTACTCACAATAGTTGTAGCATCTCCTTTGATGCTATAGGAGCAGGATGGGATCAATGCAGTCACCCACCAGACTAAATCATAGGCAAACAGGACAAAATGGATATCCAGAAGTCAGCAGTGATCAAGGGAGTCCCAAAAAAACCCTCTCAGCCAGAGGGACAAAACACAAAATGATGGTAGCAAGTGTTCAAAGTATAAAATTACTTTATTAAAATATTAGAAACAAAGGCAACGCGTTTCTCAGCACTAAGCTGTTTCATCAGGCTTCATCAATGACCAGATGCACCAGAGTCAGCAAGAGAGGTGAGTAAAAAGGCTGCCAGCAGCACATGGCAAACAAAGCAGGGAAAAAAACCTGGCAGGTGTTAGGTGTAAACATAACTTTTGTTTCCCCATAAGAATCAATGGGGCTGCGTTACGGAGCTTTACGCTCCTTTATTGCAGGTGTTAGGCTTTTTTTCAGCCTGCTCTCCCCATTGATGTCTATGGGGAAATCGTGCACGAGCACGTAAAACCAGTTCACTGCAGTGCTGGTATTGGAGTGCGGTATGGAGCTCAATTTTGCTTTACGCTGCAGAACAACCGGAAAATGCGGAGAGTTTATCACCTGGAACTGGAGGGTTTCAAAATGGAGAGCCCCAACAGCCATGGATAACGGAGCAGTTTTATGAGTAACGAGTGCGGGCTGAAGAGGTCTGCCATCAATGGCCTCAATAGCAAGCGGAATGGACCAAGGCAAAACAGGAATGGAGTGTTTTGATACAAAAGTACTGTCAATGAAATAGCCCGCAGCACCGGAGTCAACAAGAGCCTGGGTGACTATGGAGGAGTCCACCCAGGAAAGGACAACCGTGACCAAAGGTTTCTTCTTTAGCGGTTCCAGGGACAAGGTTAAACCACCCAAGGTCTGCCCCCGACAGGACCTTAGGTGAGAGCGTTTCCCAGCCGTGTAGGACAAGACTTCAAAAGGTGGCCCTGTAACCCACAATAGAGGCAGAGCCCCTCCCTCCTCCTAAAGGCCCTCTCCGCACGGAGAGACATGTGAATCCCAACTGCATCAGCTCAGCAGTACCTGGTGACTCTGAACCAGGAGGCATGGGAGGAGAGGGAGGCATGGGTGGGAACGAACATGAAGTAGACAATGGAACAGGAGGCTTCCGCAAGCGCTCCTTGAAAGAGGGCCTCTCCCTTAGTCTGATGTCAATTAGGATAAAAAAGACACCAATGCCTCGAGATCTTCTGGTAAGTCTCTGGCAGCAACTTCTTCTTTAATCGCATCAGAAAGCCCATGAAAGAAGGCGGCAACAAGGGCTTCATTGTTCCAACCTACCTCTGCGGCAAGCACACGGAACTCATTGGCATACTGAGCAACAGATCTTGTACCTTGCTGAATGGACATGAGTTTAGCAGCAGAGGAGGAACGAGCCAGAACATCAAATACCCTTCGAAAGGAGGCCACAAATTCAGGGTAATTTGAAATCACAGGTTTATTAGTCTCCCACAAGGGATTAGGCCAGGCAAGAGCTGTGTCAGAGAGTAACGAGATGAGAAATCCCTCCTTAGCTCTGTCAGGGGGATATCAACAGAGAGGGGGCGCCCTAATATAATCAAGGATGGTAGCTAAAGCTCAAAAAGGCCAAGATAATGTTAGGAGATCAATAACCTAGTATATTCTACTAGGAATGTATGGTAACAGTGTGATTACAATGTGTAAAATAAATTATATAGTTATTACTACTAAGGTGGTCTCACACATCAATAGTGGCAACGGAAGAGTGTATATCAACCCCAGTGTTAGGGATAGCAGTATATAAATACAATTATTAGTCTGACTAATAGATGACAAGAAAAGCCTCAGGTCAATTAGTAAGACTAATATTACAGTGGTATTGCTAAAAACTGAATAGCACCAAGATGCATCAATGAAAATTATATATATGAAAAATGAGAGTAAAGTCTCTGATAAGGGATGGAGGCAGCTATCTGTGAAGATCCAGGCTGGGATCCAAAGCAGCAATCTACAAAAACAAGAGCAGACAGAAGCGCCACATGGCCCAATATTGTTTGATCCAAAACAGATTGGTAAGTGTATGAGTAAACTCACATTTGTGAAAGCACCTCAGTCAGTGCTGTAGAGGCAGTCTGGGATCTATTACAGTCACCCAGAAGACCAACTTCCCATAATGATGTGGTGTCTGTATCTAAACAACAAGAAAAAAACACACAGGTGCCTATATGGCCTAGTATAGCTGGAACAATGGTGAATCAATGCGAATGATAGGAATGGTACTCACAATAGTTGTAGCATCTCCTTTGATGCTATAGGAGCAGGATGGGATCAATGCAGTCACCCACCAGACTAAATCATAGGCAAACAGGACAAAATGGATATCCAGAAGTCAGCAGTGATCAAGGGAGTCCCAAAAAAACCCTCTCAGCCAGAGGGACAAAACACAAAATGATGGTAGCAAGTGTTCAAAGTATAAAATTACTTTATTAAAATATTAGAAACAAAGGCAACGCGTTTCTCAGCACTAAGCTGTTTCATCAGGCTTCATCAATGACCAGATGCACCAGAGTCAGCAAGAGAGGTGAGTAAAATGACTGCCAGCAGCACATGGCAAACAAAGCAGGGAAAAAAACCTGGCAGGTGTTAGGTGTAAACATAACTTTTGTTTCCCCATAAGAATCAATGGGGCTGCGTTACAGAGCTTTACGCTCCTTTATTGCAGGTGTTAGGCTTTTTTTCAGCCGGCTCTCCCCATTGATGTCTATGGGGAAATCGTGCACGAGCACGTAAAACCAGTTCACTGCAGTGCTGGTATTGGAGTGCGGTATGGAGCTCAATTTTGCTTTACGCTGCAATATTGCCTGCTAACGCCGGGTTTTTGTAAACCTGTAATACCAGAGTGAGCGGTGACAATAACTTGCAAGTTAGTACCGAGCAGCCCTTACCACAAAACTCGTAATCTAGCCGTTAGTGATTATAAAACTAGTGAGACTTTGCCTTTTGCTCAATTACCAGAGATGATCCGGGTATGGGGCCTGCTCACAGTGTAACGGACATCTAGCTGCGACACCCAGGAGTTGCTGACTGCATTTGAGTGGAAACACTGTCCTGGAGCAAAGGGGCGCAGACTGTAACAAAGTATCCAGTTCACAACGAGATCTGATGCACTCAGTGGAGGAGAACTAAGTAGTATCAGGAGTGAGACCGGAACGTGTAAGATCGGACCACTTGAGTTTTCAATTTTAAACTCCACCGCAACTTCGTGAGTAAAACAGGTGGGATCACCGCAACTCAGATTGGGGGATTACAGGTTACGGCACAAATAGATAACAGGGCTCTATACTGACCACGACATATTGGCTTTGGGCCACTGGTATACCGCTTCTTTAATACGCACTAATCCAATGTGAGGCATATTGAATTAGGCCACAGCCCACGTAGCAGCTTGATCTGAGATTTCTTTGGAGCTAGAAGCTTGAGGTTGCCGGTTGATGGTAACAGAACTTTTTAACAACAGTATTTACTCCAATACATCACCTATATCACCAGCATTAAACTGCATCACTAAGGCTTACCTTATAACAAGATAGACTTTCTATCCATATAGGAATATCTAGATCATTCTACCTGACAGTAACCCCTATCTTTAAGTCTAAGGAATCATTTACCTAGCTTTAAAGGAGGTACAATAACTATATCAATGTATTTAACCTTAACAATGTCGCAGAGAAAGTCGACAAAATCGGACAAAAATCTTAAACCTAAACAAAATATGCAAAGTGCAATCAGTACCTTTTTTCGGAATACAGATAAAGACACAGGTAAACCAGGAGGTAATACACCTAACTCTCTGGAAGAAACTACATTAGAAGACCACAAATCTTTCTCTCAAGGTCCTTCATCACCATCTCCAAACCAGGTTGATGAACAACCCATCACATATAAAGCGATGGAGATGCTTATTGAGTAAGTCAAAACATGCATCAATGAGCAATGCGCTGACCTAAAAAAAGATATTAACGAGCTGGGGCAGAGAGTTGACTCTCTAGAGGAAAATGAAGCAGCTATGTCCCAAAGCATTGCAGACCTATACACCAAATCCCATATACAACACCAGGATATGTCTGCTCTGGAAGACAAACTAGACAACCTTGAGAACCGGTCAAGAAGGGTCAATCTCAGATTTAGGGGCATCCCTGAATCGGTTCATAATACCGACATTCAAACTCTTTTGCTGGGAATGTTCTCTGAACTAGCTAAGCCAGATGATGCCGACCTTCCCGACATACTGCTTGACAGAGCACACAGAGCGCTCCGGCCTAAACCAGCTGAAGACTAGCCCCCTAGGGACATTATTGTAAAGTTCCAACAATTTCAACATAGAGAGAGGATTTATGCACTTTTCCAGGATATTTCACCAAGGACACTTCAGAAGAGGAGAGACTTTTCACACTTGACCTTCCACCTCCACTCTTTGAAAATTCACTATCGGTGGGGATTTCCTACAGCGATCATTGTGGTCAAAATGGGAAAAAGTATGAATGTACCACAGTACAAGCAAGATGTCTCTGGCTTCTGCAGAGCACTAGGCATCCTGTCTCCTGAGGCAGAACCATCCTCTCAGAATCTACAGCCTAATGTACCAAGAATGGCTCCAAAGCCACAACGACATCTTAACACAGAATCTTCATATCAGCAGAATAAAAGGAGACAAGTCCAACAGATGGAACAGGCTCGTGACCCTACCTGAAGTTTGAACATCTCTTCGTGATAAGTATGATATAGACAATATGACTTCCTTTCAGTTTTATTCTTACCTTTAAAGTGTCTCAAATGTGACATGTTTAGAAGATTGCACTGATATTAAGATAAGCTTTAGAACTGCACTATGTTAAAAGGTCGGTTGCAATTACTGTTTTCTTTTTCTTCCTATTAACAAATTAAGTTTGAAGCTGGTTAAATGTCATGATCAATATCTCTCATTTTGCATATCCACATGACGTTAGTAATGATGGACACCAAGAGAGATCTACTGTTGGTAATATTTCCCACTGTTTATTATGTTCCTCATGTTTATCTGTTTTATATCCGAATCTGCTGTAAAATCTTAGCGTGTTTAAATACATCATATGTTACGATATAATATTTTCTGATGCTCAGTCTCACATTTACTGTTTTACACGGCAGATGTTAGCCTCTTTATCAAGGCACATGAAGGCCGGGATGTGCCTTAGCCCCCTACATTCATTTATTGTAATAAAATATCTGAAAGAGTTTGTATCACATAGGCTCTTGTATTATATCTTGTCATCCACGTCTCCCTTACCCTTCTCCCTTAAATTATACCTACTAAGATCATCATTTATACCAATCCCTCATCTAGTACCAAAGCTAGCCTGATTTCTCAACCAGAAATTACACGTTAGCTCCATATCCCGTAATTGGGAACATGGCCCAACATACTTTTGATGGCCCCATACAATTAGCCACACAAAATGTTAAGGGATTTTTCTCTGCAGAGAAAAGATCTATTGCCTTTCATGATTTCCACTATAGGGGTATTGACATTGTGCTTTTACAGGAGACCCACTTTAGGAAGTCCAATAAACACAAATTAGCAACAAGATATTTTGATAGGCACTATCTCAGTTCGGGCCCAACAAAAAAGAACGGAGTGTGTATTTCATTTAGGAGAAATGCGCCCTTCAAGTTACTCCAACAATATGGAGATGCAGAGAGTAGGATATAGGTACTGGTCTGTCTCTATTATGGTAGTCCCATAACTATAGCTAATATATATGCTCCAAACAATCTGAATCCAGCATTCTTCCGCTCGGTCACTAATATACTATTAGATATATCTAAAGGTCCACTTATATTAGGAGAAGACTTTAATTTTCCCATGGACCCCACGTTAGATACATCAACAGGTAAATCATACATCCGAAATACACAACTTAAAAAGAATTGTTCTTTGCTACATTCTCTGACATTACATGACACATGGAGGACTGTACACACCACTAGGATTGATTTCACCTTCTTTTCGCATCCACAAAAAACCTACTCCAGATTGGACTATATATTCTGTAACCAACCTTTCTTAACGAATATCACACATTCTAAAATTTCACACACAGCATGGTCTGACCACAGTATGGTGATTACGACTTTTATATGGTCAACTAAACCTCAGGCCAGAACAAACTGGAAACTTAATGAGACAATTTTTACTGACCAAACCACATTAGACAAGATAATAAAAAGCACAGAAGAATTCTTTCAATTTAATAGTGCAACTGAAACCTCCATAGTTAACAATTGGGAAGCATATAAATGCTTTATATGTGGGATACTGATACAGCAGACATCGATTAAGCGTAAACAGCAAACTGCCCATCTGAAGGAGCTAACTGACATTCTCTTCTATAGAGAGCAAGCCCATAAAAAAGACCCAAGCTCCCCTCAGAAATTAACAGACCTGACAGCTGTGAGAGACAATCTAAATAAATATTTGATTAAAAAAGCACACATGAGGGCTGTCACTTCAAAATCTAAATTTTACGTGGAGAATAATAAGGCAGGTAAACTGCTCGCGAGAATGCTCAAAAAAAAAAAAAGATACGCTTCATTTATTCGTGGCATTACTAACAACGATGGTGGTATATCTACAAAAAACGAAGACATTGCTGATAGTTTTAAGTCCTACTACACAGCACTATATAACATTAAATCCACAATTGATATAGATAAATCTGATCTGATCGAGAATTACCTAAAAACACTAGACACACCTACTCTACTGGACGTGGACAGACAGTCTTTAGAGGCACCACTAACACTCCAAGAAGTAGTTACTACTATCAAATCCTTACCGGCAGACAAGGCTCCTGGTCCGGACGGATATACAGCAAAATTTTACCAACTCTTATCCGCCCAACTAGGCCCCCAATTATTAACATTATTTCAATCTATTGATCGGGGGAACATATTTTCAGAACCTCTTCTTGAAGCCCTAATTTCGGTTATCCCAAAACCAAATAAACCGCCTGACCAGGTTAGCAACTATAGACCAATATCTTTAATAAACTTAGATATAAAAATGTATGCAAGAATCTTAGCTTCCCGAATGAATTACATTCTCCCAAAATTGATCCACCCTGACCAGGTGAGGTTTGTGCAGGGATGAGAAGCTAAGGATAACACAGTAAGGTTACTCCATACAATTCAATCTGCGAATGATAACAAAAATAGATTAGCTATCCTTTCCACTGATGTAAAAAAGGCTTTCGACAGGGTCGACTGGAACTTTATGTGGTCAACTCTGTTGAAATTTGGATTTCCCAATATTTTTATCAATAGAATTAGAGCACTTTATATTAACCCACGAGCAAGAATATTAATCAATAACACACTAACCCAACCCTTTCCCATATCGAATGGAACCAGACAGGGTTGCCCGCTCTCCCCTTTATTTTTTGCCTTAACAGTAGAAATTCTTTCCACACAAATTAGAGATCACCCACATATAATAGGTGTCACTTTTGGTAAGGTTGTTCAAAAATGCCTACTTTTTGCAGATGATATTGTCTTTACCCTAGAAGACCCCGATAGATCATTACCAACCCTGATTGAGACTCTAGAGAAATATCAGCAAGTTTCAAATTTCACAATTAACGTAAGTAAATCTAGCCTTATGCCCTTAAATATGACACGTGACGATCTACAATACATACGACAAAACACACCATTTCCCTTGGTTAGTAATATTACATATTTAGGACTACATATCCCAAATGACCCACAAGATTTATTTCAAACAAATTATATTAAATTACAAACGTCCACATTTGCATTATTAGAGGCTTGGCACAAACAAGGTAATCTATCTTGGATGGGACGAAAAAACACAATTAAAATGATGATAGTCCCCAAATACTTATATGTGTTTCAAACACTACCTATCCAAGTACCTAACCATTATCTGTCATCTCAGCAAAGAATGATAGAGGACTTTATCTGGTCCTACAAAAGCCTAGGGTGACACGACAGACTTTATATCTCAGTAAGGAGGATGGAGGGCTAAATGTCCCTAACCTATGAAATTACTATAAGGCAACTATGTTAACAAGAATCATTGCTTGGAATCATAACAACCCCTCTAAACTTTGGATCCAAACAGAGGCAAACTTATCTTCCCTAAGGTGTATGAGAGATGTCTGTTGGATGCCTGGACAATACATGTTAGATGATATCCTCAATAATAAAATCATAAAGGCTACTTTAGATGCATGGGACAGCGTAGTTACATTAGTATCAACACCAGTATCACATTTGACCCCACTACTATACAACCAGCTCTTCTTTAAGGATTGCCCCTTTCCGTATAATACAGAAAAAACAGAACACCAAAACCTTCCTATCTACTTATTAACAGACACACAACATATTAAAGACAGAAAAACACTCAATGACTCTATAGGTCCACCGTTTAATACATGGTATGCATATTTCCAAATAAGACATGCAATCTACACAAGTCCGCATAAATATAATATCTTACGACCACTTACCTCATTCGAAAATATATGTATTAATCCTTAAATAGGCAAATCGCACCTAGTCATCACATACAAACTACTAAGGGGATGTTTCCCTGCAAAAAAGACCAGTCTACTTGTCTAAATGGGAGTCTGAGTTACAATGTCAACATGATGTTATACTCTGGAAGAGAAGCTTTAAACAGAGGCAAATGCATCTATCCACAGCTACTAAATAAACTGAATCACAAGATATATTCAAGATGGTACCTCACCCCACATAGAATTAGAGAAATATTTCCGACTGCCTCATCTAGTTGCTGGAGGAGGTGTGGGGGAATAGGCACCCACTCACACATATGGTGGACCTGTCCCAATCTCAGACTTTACTGGTCCCAAATAGAGACATATATTAATAAAACGCTAGGGCCCCAAATTTCACTAACGGACGAAAATGTTCTCTTTAATTACCCCACTACTATCCCATGTCTGTATAGACGAAAACTTTTTAATGATCTCTTGTGCCAAAAGGCTGATTCCAAGGTTTTGAAAACAGCAAACCACACCAACTTTGGGGCAATGGATATCCAAAGTGAATCATGTCCTCTCTTTAGAAAAGATGCATTATTGTTTTATGGGGAGGCGTGATTACATTCTAGATGTTATGTTTATTTGGGACCAAAGAGCATAACTTCTTTACTCTGTAATAACAGGCGAAATGGTAGCTATCTTATATAGCTCAAATGTTTCTATGCGTACTCTGGTACTTTCCCCCTTTAAAGTATCCTTTCCTTCCCCCTACCCCTAACTCCTTTTATGTAGAAGCTCAAAAAAAAAAAAAAAACTCTCTGGTTATATGTTTTTTGCATAACTTTGTTCTGTTTATATATAAATAATATATCTGTACTATGCATCTGTATGAATACTTATTCAAAAGGAAACAGGTTATGGAGAGTTTGAGTGCAGAAACAATATAAAGAGTTAATCAAGAACATAGAAGTACAGTTTTCTAACCTAATTTAATGACCTCGGTAGCCTCATTTCTTACATATACATTAACAGCCCCCTTAACACCTCTTACTTTTATACAATGTCCAGACTCTTAACTTCTGCTCTGCTTTACTCTGCAGGCAGTGTGCTGAAGTTAAGAAGCAGCGGTCTAAAGACTGCTGCTCCATAACTTGTCCGCCTGCTCGAATACGATCGGGTTGATTGACACCCCCTGCTAGCGGCTGATTGGCCGCAAATCTGGGGGGGGGCAGTATTGCACAAGCAGTTCTGGTGAACTGCTTGTGCAATGATAAATGCCGGTGTTGTGGGATCATGATACTTCCTGTTCTGTCACTACAGTTCCTGTGAGCCCCACGTCTTCACATCTGAGGGAAAATATTAACTTTGTTCTAATGTTTAAAATGCGCTCAAGTCCCTGTGCGGCAGCTTAGAAAATACTATTTCAAATTAAAACACAGTGCATAATAAAACTGCTAAGTGATATACTGTATAAACAATGTATTACGTTTGGCACTTGCTAACACTTCAATAAACACATGAGGTGCATTTTTATTTTCCATACGTACACTTTATTAGCGTTTTAGCCTCTCAGCTGCCTCCCAGAGACCTGAGTGCATTTTTTTTTATATATTTTTATTTTTGAGTGCAACATACAGAAGAAAAAGAAAAACAACAAGTTCAATCAACCAATATCATACTTGCATGGTTACATTTCAAATGATACTTCCAATTATACATCAAGTATCTTAATGCTTCTATAACCAAGTAAATTAAAGCCAGTGGAATCTGATGTGCACTTTTTTCCTCAAACCAATAAGACCTAAATCCTAAATGAAAACTAAACTCTCCTCTAGCGTGGTTCACTCCTAACCGACCCCCCCCCCAGGAAGCTCCATTCATCAAGTTTGCCAATCTCCTCGCAACACTGCTTCCAGCATGTAGTCTGTGTTTCGGAATGGCGCTGTGATTATGTTACGGGTGCTGTCCGGCAGTGTACGAATGAAGTGTCCCCATTTGTTAAAGAAGGATCTAGCTCAAGCAGTCATGTCTCCCAGCCCATCCGATTGTTCAATGAATAATTGCTTTAACAACATCTGCGTCAGTTGTGTTACAGTAGGTGGTATACGTTTAAGCCAGTTTTGAAATATTAGGTGTCTTGCTATCAAAACAATGTTGTGAAAGAATAGTTTGTTGTTCTTTGGTAGACCTGCAAAGTCAAGGAGCACTATATTCCGAAATGTCCAGTTTCCGCATGGAATCTGCATCTTGGTTTTTGTCCAGTATTCTGTCATCTTCCAGAACCTAACTAGTCTGGGACAAATCCACAGCATATGCTCAATATCTTCGTCTATAAGACCGCATCTAGGGCATCTGCTATCTCTATCTGTTTTCCAATTCTGGTATCTTCTTGGGGTAACATAGCTATTGTGTATCAGTTTAAAGTGCAACTCCCTCCCCTCTGATGAAAGGGTGGCCAATTTAACTCTATGCATACTTTTGTCAATTTCCTCTGTTGTCACGGTCGTCCCTAGTTTCTCACTCCAGATGGCAGCTATCCCCTCTCTGCATGAGATACCTGACAGTCTGTTCATTTTTGTGTATAGTGGTGATATGGATGTGTTACCATGTTTTGCCAGTTCTATACTCTGTAGTATGGGTGTTTGGTCTTTGTTTTACCTCTTTATGAATAGAATCGAAATAGTGCCTAGCTTGAAGATAAGCGTAATGGTGAGTTCTAGGTAGTTCAAAGGTTTCTCTTAAGTTTTCAAAGGACTGCATGTGTTTCCCTCCCCCCATCTCCGTTTGCCCTACTGTACGTAGTCCTTGGCGTCTCCACTAAAAGAACGCTTTAGACGTGATACCTGCCGGGAATTCAGGATTCCCACACCATGGTAAGTAAGAGATCAGCCTATGGTCACCCCCCAGTTTTCTACAAACCTGTCTCCATGCTCTTGCAGGTTGGCTCAGAAGCTCCAGATCCCCCAGGTGTCTAGTCACCTGTGTCTGTGTCATGTGTGGTATCATCTCTAGTGCCCACGGTTTGGTCAGCTCGCTTTCTAGTCTAAGGTCAGTGAACTTCTCTTGTCCCATCATCCAGTCTATGACAAATTTACATTGGGCCGCCCAGTTGTATAATTCAAAATTGGGTAATGATAGCCCCCCCATCTCCCTCGGGACAGTAAGTTTAAGGTAGTTGACTCTATGCTTTTTGTTATTCCAAATAAATTTGAGGACTATCTCTTTAATGCGGCTCAGATCTGATTTCCTAAGTATTGCTGGCAGTGTTTGAAAAAAGTACAATAATTTTGGGAAATAGATCATTTTTATGAGTCCAACTCTACCTGACAGAGATAATGGCAGCAGAGACCATCCCCTAACTAAGCCATCAAGTTTTTTAAGTAAAGGGCCATAGTTGATGGAGTACCATCTGCGAGGGTCTATGTGAAGTGTAATCCCCAAATATTTAAAATTACCATCCACTATCTTAAAATCGTAACCTGGGATTTGTTTGCTATTATTTGATAACAGCCAAAGCAGTTCAGTTTTGTCAGTGTTAATTCTGTACCCAGAAATTAGGCTAAACTCCTTAATCATCTCCATCAACTTTAGGATGTTCCTGTGGGGGTCTTGTACATAGAGTGCCATATCGTGAGCAAACAGCGAAACATGCAGAGCCGTCTCGCCGATGCGCATTCCCTCCAGCATCTGTCAAATTTTTATCGCTAGTGGTTCTATGGCTATATCAAAAAGGAGCGGTGAGAGAGGGCAACCCTGCCTAGTGCCTCTATGGAGCGTAAAGGGCCGGGTCACCTCACCATTAACTAGGAGGGACGCCTGCGGCCTTCTGTATAAGTTATGAACTACCTTAACAAACGCGCCCTCAAATCCCATTTTGCTCAGAGTATTGAACAAATGCCTCCACAAAACCTTGTCAAAGGCTTTTTCTGCATCTAAAAATAGTAAATCCGCTTCCTGATGTTTTGCCTCGCGCGATCTATGCTGCGCTATAGTCCAATAGTATTGAATGACTGTTTGGACTCTCCTAATATTAAGGACCGTGGACCTCCCCTTTATAAAGCCCATTTGGTCAGGGTGTATAATTGATGGCAGGATGTTCACCAGTCTATTTGCAAGTATCTTGGTCAAGATCTTATAGTCCTGGTTGAGTAGGGAAATAGGGCGATATGATTGTGTTAGGAGGGGGTCTCTACCTTCCTTCGGGATGATACTAATGTTGGCTTCTGCAAATCTAGGGGAGGGCGTAATCTCATCTGTGAGCAAGCCATTAAACAGCCGCGCCAGGGTTGGGCTTACTTCCATTCCCATTATTTTATAAAACTCCGCCAGCAGGCCGGCAGGGCCCGGAGTTTTGTCTAATGCTAGGTCTTTAATTGTAGCCAGAATCTCTCCCGGGACTATGGGACTGTTAAGTGTCTCTAACTGTGCTTGGTCTACTGTCGGTAGTGTCAATTGATCCCAAAACCTCTCCTCATTTTCAGGTTGTATTTGTTGTGCTGATTAAAAGTCTTTATAAAAATCAGTAAACGCCTTTTGAATGTCTGTTTCTTTTTTCAACACTACCTCGCCTTGCCTGATCGCTAAAATGGTGTTTCTTTTTCTTGACATCTTTGTCATTCTGGCCAACAGTCGTCCAGTCTTACTTCTAAATCTATAGTATTTAGCTTGAGTTTTAGCCTTAGTTTTATTAGTTTGTTGGGAAATGAAATCATCCCTTGCACGTTTGACTTCTCTATATTTAAGTCTGTTAGTGTGGTTCGGGTTTCTGAGATATCTATTCCTAGCATTTAAGATCTGTGCTAAAAAGAGCTCTAATTGGGCCTTACTCTTACGTTTGCAGCATAGGCGGATATAACCACCCTCAAAACTGCCTTGGCCGTTTCCCAGAACAGTATAGGATTATTGACATGTTCTTCGTTAAGTTCTACATATGAAAGCCATTCCCCCAGAATGTGTCTGTAAAAGTTAGGATCTTTGTATAGATACGTTGGAAATACCCATTTGTTAGTTTTTCCCTTATTGGGACTTATTTGGATTTTAACTGCTACTGGGGCATGGTCCGAAATCGTTATTGGATCGATCCCTGTGCTCACCACTCTAGGGCAAAATTCAGTGGACACGAGGAAATAGTGAAGTCTAGATAATGTGTCTTTTGCAACTGACATACATGTGTAATCTTTTTTCTCAGGATGACCGGCTCTCCAAACATCCTGCAGACCTAACGATCTCCTAAACGTGTGGAGCACCTGAGATTCTTTTTTGGAATTTATGAATCCTTGGGCAATGACTGCTTTCCTGTCTGGATTATAGAACCTGTCCGCCGGGACCTGAGGAGCAATGTTAAAGTCTCCACCCATCACAACAGGTAGTGGTGTGAACTGAATTGTCTTAGCCTGTATTTCTCTCCAAAAGAGATGTTTTTGCCGTTGCAGGCCGTATACCCCCACTAATGCAAATGCCATTCCCTGAATTTCCAATTGAAGCATTACAAACCTCCCTTCCTGATCCACTAGTGTTTTAGTGATGGTGTATGTCAGGTTTTTCCTAAATAGAACAGCTACTCCTCTCGCCCTTTTTTGCTCGAATGGGGTATATATAACTTCACCTACCCAACTCTGCTTTAGTTTCTGGTGTTCAAGGTTCGATAAGTGTGTCTCCTCCAACACAGCTATGTCAACTCTTCTAGAGTTTAGATAACGCAAGATTGATCTGCGTTTTTGAGATGTTATGCCCCCTACATTCCAACTCATTATATGTAGGTTGTTCATTGTCTTAATTTAGTTGCAAGGATGAAGTGTGGGGTTGGGATGTCTTATTTGTATGTATGGTGTTCCGGTGGTCATGGAGCAGTGTGGATGTTGTGTTAGAGTCTTACCCGTGAGTTCCAGTTTGGGGACAATCCCCCAAATCAAGGAGTCCGGGGGGGGGGGGGAGAGCACCACGCCAGCTAGTTAAAGAGAGAATCAACAAAATCAGCACAAATGGACAAAAAAATTGCCAACAGAGCAACCAATAAATTTCAGCAAACATAACATTTTGGTATCTTACTTTCATAATAACTGTTCAACGTCTAGCCCAGTTACTATATAAAGGATATTTCAGTGCAGCACTACACTTTCCCTCCTGATGTAGATTGTCCCTGTATCTTAATAAGCTAACTAGGACTATCCCAATAGATGTATATATGTCTCCCCCACTAAAGAGAAGTGAACCTCTATCTCCCCTCAATTGAGCCCCACCTCTTAGAATAGTTACCTTATCATGTGGGTTTTTGATGGTTTATAATGCCCACCTCTCACAGCACACTCCCTGGCAGAGGTCATTTTAATTTCTGGTTATGTTATGAAAAAGGTGGAAGAAGCTTCCCAAGAAGCCCGGCTAAATATTCTCCTCCAGCTAATCTAAATCTCCTAATCGAGGTTGGTAGACACTTCAAACCTGTTTAACTAATTTATTAAACCCTCTAAGGATTGGTCCTATTCCCCCAATGTCTACTCCACAGGATATAGTGACTAGGTGATGGGGTAACCTTAAGGGTGGACACCACAAACTAAGATGAGAATAGTTTGAAAAAAAAATAAAACATAACTGCTTCAACATTGAGAACTTAAAATGCAATTCTAATCAACATCAAAGTTACTGGGAGACAGTTCCAGTGTCAAGATTTCTCCCCCTTGTCTAGTTCAAATTGGTGGGTTATCTTCACAAGTCCCCTCCCCACCCTCTTAGTATACAGTTCAGATCATGTTACCAGTCCCCTGAATTGTAGATAGTGTAGTTTCAGGTCTCCTTGTCAGCTGACTCTTGTTCGAGTCTCAAGAACTTCTGTAGGTGTCGAGGGTCATCGAAGAACTTAATAGAAGAAGTGTAACAATTTGGTGAAAGTGCGCTGGCAGCAACAGGGGATTATTATATAACTATTAAAAAAGACAAATGCTATCTAGAATCAAATACTATTTAAAAGAATAAATATATCAATTTGTAGATAAAATATATCAATATTTATTATAATAGACACAGAATGTTCAATATTACAAATCTATGACCGGTCATACACAATTTAATTTAAAATCCTTCTTGGTAAAATCTATAAAATTGGCAAAACATGTTGTCAATATATTTTATATATTGAAGATGCAATGATATTACACCTAATAATGAACTTCAGAAAGCATAAATATGACTAAAATGACAAAAATCTTAGCGGTGCACCACTCTCGGATATATAGAATATTAATAAGACTTTTCACCATTCCACGTTAAATGAAAAAAATGTATAGATTTAATGTGCGAGATCTTTTGCACAAATATCCAAAAAGTCACACTGTTGGGTAAAGTTGGTGGTATATATGTTAGATCGTATCTAAATAACTTATCCCATGTAGTAGTTAATAGTCCTTCTGGTATGTATTCCTGCATACTCTTCTGTTAATACAGGGTAGCCTGTTTAACAAGACGTGATAGCTTGTAGGTGGGTCGTGTGTTTCACTCGTACTATCGGCTACTTTACCTCTAGGTGCCTACCTGACTGTTTGTGGGTATGTCTCGTCCACTCACCGTCTGGCACAGGTAGCGTTGCAGCCCCACAGATAGTCGGTGATGTCACACGCCCGTCCGTCCTCTTCAGAAAGTAGATCCGTCCGGATGGGAAAACTTCAACTCTGCGCAGAGCGTGTTTGATATTGCAGAAGGGAAAAGAAGTGCCAATGCAATCCTTTGCAATCCTTGGTCCCTTTAGGTTTGTAAGGTTAGACAAAGTTATGTATATGTCCGTGAGGCAACCATCAACACGTTTCACCACTTGTCGTGGCTTTCTCATCTAAGAACTTAATACCCTGCTGGGTCTGGAGCTTGAGTCTCGCTGGGAATAATAAGGACACTGAGCGTCCTGCTTCTATTAAAGACTTGCAATAAGGGGAAAACTCCCTCCTTCTCCTAGAAATCTCTGCAGAGTAGTCCTGGAAAACAAGGATCTTTTTTCCCTCAAACATCAAGGGGGAGCATTGCCGATAGGCTCTCAGAATTAGTATTTTGTCCTTAAAGTTGAGGTAGCGGATCATTACCTGTCGAGGGCCTCTAGCAGTTTTTGAATCTTGATTGATAATGCCTATTCGGTGAGCTCTTTCTGCCCACACGGTATGTCCTCAGGCTTCAGTTTCAAAAGTTCAGGTAAGACCCTTTCAGCAAACTCCAATAGGTCGGAGTTCAAGACAGATTCTGGCAGACCAACAATCCGAAGATTGTTCCGCCGTGAGCGGTTTTCGAGATCATTGATTTTATCAGTTAGGAGCTTGTTTTGGGCCTCAAGCGCCGCTACCTTATTTGAATTTTCTCACTGCCTAATTTCTCCATCTCCAACTCTCTGTTCAACATGCTGGAGCCTAGAAGAGAAAGACTTGAAGTCTGATGACAGTTAGTCTATTCCTGTCTGCAGCTGCTCTATTTTAGGCAAGAATAGAGCTGATATCTGAGAAACTATGGGGTGGGTCTCTGGAATTGTGTCATCCGGAGTATCCGTCGCTACAACATCAGCAGCATGGACTTCCACTACAGATTTTGCCCTTTTATCTTGATGTTTCTGCCTGCCGGACATTGTGCCAGTGGTCTTGACAAAGCTTGAATAGTACTTTTGCATACACTACTGGTCTGTGGAGACTGAGTTACAAAGATGTGCGATGAAAGGAGGGATCCCGTGTGGTCAGATCCAGGGGAAGGGACAGGATTTCTGCACCATGGGGTTTGGTGCACACATTTTTACACAGTCAGTGGGTTAGCTGAGGTTAGTTCAGTGGAGGGTCAGTGCAGCACATAATGATTACCTCATGGCTAGGAAATTTCCATCCTTTTCATAGCTATCTGAAGCTCCCCATAAAGGCCACATAACCCCTCACTCACTGCCCCCTGTTGTTAAAAGGCCGTGCACAGCCAACGGGTGTGTTATAGGGCCTGCGTGTCTTTGGCCTGATCACCTCGAAAGCACCAGTCACTGAAACGTTCCTTTTGTCTACTGACCTCCAAATGTCTGGTCTCTAGTTTCTGTATAGGAGCTCGTGGCCGGTGTATATATGTCTGGTAGTATCACTGCAAAGGTGGTGTGAGGCCGCCTGCCACGTGGTTGGTTAGACACTGTCCGCAAGCGGAGTTCACGGGTGGCGTGTTCTTGGCCTATATGTATGGCAGTTTAGGGGTGTGAGCTGGTGTCAGGGGTCTGCAATTTAGGTCAGTTCTCAGCCTCTAGGAGTGTGTGCGCGGTTAACTTACAGCCCTCTTTTGAGCGATGACGTCAAAATGGCGGCTCTCCACGATCGATGTCCCGTGTCTTAGGGTTTCGGCACTTCTCCTCCTTTTTTGTATGCTTTCTGGCTGCTGGGAGATATTGGGTGTCTGCAAGGGTCTTTGCCTTGGTAGAGATTTTTGTCTTGCTACGCCGCAGCCTCTCTCGGCTTCTCTCAGCCTTTCTTACGAATATGTCGTTCCGGTGGGGGAGCCGTTAGCTTTGGCTCCTTGCCTCAAAAGGTCTCTGAACAGGTTTGCTAAACTACCTGTTAAGGATTGCAGGCTTCGAGGGCTATTTAGGTGTAGTTTTCGGGAGATCAGCCGTCCACAATATCGGAGCTCCTTCTCCTTGCGACTGTTCACTCCGCCCGCCCACCGGAAGTCCGACCTGAGTGCATTTTAAACATTAGAACAAGTTAATATTTCCCTCAGATGTGAAAATGTGGGGCTCACAGGTACTGTAGTGACAGAACAGGAAGTATCATGATCCCACAGTACCGCCTGTAATAAAAAAAGTCGGTGTCATGTCGGTGCTAAATTCCGATGGGCCACTCTCATGCTACAAACCTCCTTCCCAGCCTATGTCCCGCCCCTCCTCCCCGGGACCATCCCAGGAACACTGACTGCTCAGAGGGTAAGACCCATCACATGTGCGCTCAGGATCTTCTCTTCAGACACCGCTAAGCCTGTTCACATGGGGCTAAAAATCGCACACTCTCGTGGTTTTTAAATTGCGGCAGTTTATTGCGGTTTAAAATCGCATATGAGGTTAATCGTGCAGCCCTAATATATATATATATAAAGACACATTATAATATATACATTTACATAAAACTCATAATGTATTAACACACAGACACAGCCATAATATATTAATTTCTAAGCACAAACACGTTGTAATGCATGTATATTCTATGAATTAACACACTAACATATAGATCATATATGAATTCACACACATACACAGACATCATAATATATGAACACAAACACACTCAAAATCATAATAAATATATTCTTACACACACAACATTTTCTTTGGAGTTAGGAAATACCACCTAGAACAATCTGGTCTGAGATTTGATCAGTCATGCATAGAGAAATTAATACAAAGCAAAGGAACCTAAGCAAGTACACTCATATTTATATTTTAATTATTGTACATCAAC